>NC_138060.1:31454161-31784161 GCF_964194185.1 Rhinolophus hipposideros | reverse complement strand
GACAAAGCTGTTCAAAGGTCTTCAAGAGATGGAAAGAAAAACAAACCAAAAACAACAAAACAGTAAACCCCAAGAAGCAAAGCAGAGATGCTTCCTGGACTGTTTCACAATGGAACAATCTAAGTTGGAAAGTGCCTGCCCAAGTCAAGGGTAAGAATAAAGGGACATAGAAACACTTGATAGCTGAATGTATCATCCAGAAAGACTTTGGACTTTGGTGCAAAGATAATGGAAAAGAAAGAATAATTATCAGGGCTTCAATTAAAGAAAGGAGCAAAAGGATGAACAAAAATCATGATGTCGGGAATAAATCTCTGAGGCAATAAGAAAAGTGAATGCAGATATACCCATTAAATTTGAGCAAGGAACCAATTAGATAGACAAGTTTGTTACACAAAGGTGGAAGGAGAAAAGGACAAACTGAAAACATAGAGTCTTGTGGTACAGAGTCTTGTATATAATAAGCCCTAATGTTTATTAATGAGTGAATGAACAAATAAATGAGTTTAGAAGAAACTTCCTATGAGTAAGTACTTATGGGAATATTGTTTTGAATTGTTTGATGTTAGGAAAGGAAGAGTAAAAATATACAGCTTGTAAACACCATTTACAATGAAAACAAACAGATGACTTCTCTTTCTTGAAGGAAAATGTTAAAAACCAGCCATCTTTTGAAGAAAGATGGGAGAGTTTCTGTGTTTGTGAGAAAATGGCTGCTTTCAAAGCTATATTTCACAGAGAACCCAGGGCGTGGCTTTGAATGAAACTTAAACCCAAAGTGAGCTTATGACATCATCAAGAACAGCACACTGCAGTGTTTGGGATCTGCCATTTTCGGACTTAACTTCAGTCTCTCAGCTAGCCACATGTGTTCAGAAGAGCTGTTATTCCAATTTTCTCTTATTTGCATTTATCTTCAAAATTTTTTCCCCTGAGAGATATTTAGAAGTTAACCATCAGGGGATATCCTTCTACAAATGGCTATAAATCTATAAGCAGTTTTTCAACATTAAGATACTTCCTCCACAATGGTGTGGTTTTGTTTTGTGTTGCCAAGATCAGGAACAAAATCAAATGTTCAAAATATACCGCCTTCCTTTTGACATCCGACTTCTTGGTTTTCAGATCACTTTTGTAAAGTTAAAGATGCCCCCAGTGATTTTACTCTGTGATCCTTAACTTTTTTCCACGAGACCTTGTATTATGAAGCCAACTCCAGAAATAAGACTTCAACATTGAGGGAAAGAATAGAAACCGTTCGCCATGAAACTGAAAAACGAGACACTGCATCTGTCCTACTGAGGCTTTAGGCAGCATTAGTTGCCCTTGAGATTTGGTGTAGAGAAATAAAACCCTTTTTTGAAGAGCTTCAGTTTTCAGATATTAAGGAACATAAATAGAAATTGTATGATTGGTATGTGTTCCTCGGAGGAATGTGACCTGTAGGCACAGGCCATAACTGAAATCATAGATGCCTTCTTGAAGCTCCTCCAACACTTTTGAAAATAGAAAAAAATGATGGAGTTGGGACCATATGCAACTAAAAATAATCCACTGAGATTTGTTGGGTGGGCATTTTAATCATTTCTCTATTGGGGACAATGTTCCTTTAATTGCTGTATGCTCATTTAGCAATTGGAACATGATACAGGTGGCAAATGCTACCTGCCTTTCTTGCTGTAGAAAACTGGTTGGCTGGGCATTAGAATAACCTGGTCAGCATTGAAATAGACCAGTGTCAGATGGCCCACCCTAGACTGATTAAATCAGAATTTCTGAGGGTTCAAAATGGCAGACCTATGGTTTTAAAACCTTTTAGGTCATTCTAATGAGCAATCTGTCAAACACTGCTGTTGGAAGAAACAATGGCATAAGTAAATAAGGTCTATAGAGAGGGAGAAAACCAAAAGTTAAATAAATTTTCCTACAGAATGGCCACTCAGAAGCATCACTGGTGTTCCTTTCTCCACTTCCCTGCTGCTTGAGATGCCACAGGGGGCAGGCACAACAGACCCAGTACAGATCTGTTGAAAAATTGATTTGTGAGTGACTTGAGTGTTAAAATGGTCTGAAGATGGACCAAGCTAAGGGAGAATGAAGTGAATGGAATGAAGTTGGATAAAGAGTATCCAAATCCTCATAGGTTAAAAAGACATAATTCCATCTCAGTAAAATGTATTATCAGATTTCTGGTAATTTTAAAGTGAAATTATATCCATAGATCAAACCTTTTTTTCATACAGTTAAAGCAGATATTACACCATTAGATAAGCTCAATGTCAGTGATAACTTCCCAACAATAGTGTTTTAGAGTCATGGCACCCCAAAGTAGTTCAATATGTCTACTATGTGACAAAGAATGTTCTACTAGGGATACGGAAAAGAACTAGAAGAAAGGCAAGTAGTCAAATTAAGTTATCTGTAACCTTCAGTTGTCTGGAAGTTTAAGCCATTTCCCGATGACTGCAGGTTAGTGAGAGGTTGCCACGAGATGAGATGGTCACTGTATGAGCAGCGAGGTCATTGATTTGATGATTATTACAGATTCATGCAGTGCTTTATCCTTGTTACAGTATAAAGGACTTTGCAAATTTGGTTGTTTCATCACTTCTCCCAACATCTCCTGAATAAGGACATTTTATTTATTTATTTATTTATTTTTGGACATTTAAAAAATTATGTATATATTCATATGTAACCAAATCTGATTGGCATGACTCCTCAACCTTTTAAAAATAACTATATCTTGAGGTGCTCTGGATATTTTATTTTTATGTCTAGCAATTTTTTTTAAATTGTTAAACTATAGTAATTTTACTAACTAATTTACTTATAGATATACCTGCACTCGATTGTATCTGTATTTTCTTGCCAATTATTCATTGTTTGAGAGTTCTGTCTCCAGGCTGCAGGTTGTCCAGGGCTGGTACCTCCTCCTTTTTTCTCTGGCTGATGGTTTCACCTGTCCAGCACTAGTGATTGCATGCAAGCAGGCTGAGATGATGAAATGCAAATCAGGAAACTGTTCTCTGTTAGGTAGCCAGGCTGGCTAAAACAATTTGGCTTATTTGTGAATTTCCATTGTCCATGCTGGTCTTTCCAGCTCCTCACAAAGATTAATCAGTGACCCTCTGTTTTGTTCCTTGTTTTCCAATAGACCTAAAGTGTCTAATCTTGGCCCTAATTTTGGAGGTGCTGTAGCTGTATGAACCACTGGGAATCTGTCCCCAGTTGTTGTGTCTCTGGCTGGCCTGGCCCACTGTGAGCCAAACTGCAGCAAGGCCCAGGGCAGAAGAGAATCTTCCCTCATTTCCCTGATCCTAGCGGCACCAGGCCTGGCAGGTTCTGATTGAGAAAATGAACAGCGAAGAAAGGTGCAAAATATGGGAGAGAGACTAGTCAGAAAGTTCTATTTTTTCCCCCTCTACTGCAGTTTGTGCTTTGAAACCCAGTCTTGAGGGGCATTCGAACCCTCTGAGATGAAAACCCATCATTTTGCCAGTGTTGGCGGTGGTAATGGGGGTGGAGGGAGGCAGGGAATTGATATTTTGGATCAGTAGGTCAGCTCCTTGCCTGCCCAGGTGTCTTTGGGAATCATCTCTTGTCAAAGGAAAGGAACAAATAAAAAGGGAGAAAGTAGGGGGTGGGGGAGGGAGAAACAGAAACAGAGAAAGGCCTTTGCTGAGCCCATGCCTTTGTGCACCGCATTCAAACTGATTTGTACCCTTTGTAGTCTTAATTATTTGTGAGAGCGGGATAACAGGAGTACCCAGCTCACCCATTATTTCCTGCATAAAAAAAGGCACACAGAAGCCGCTGATCATTTTTGAATTAGCAAACATGATACTAAAAAAAAAAAAAAGCATAAAAAAATTCATTAATACCATCAGGGATTAGGAGGCTGATTAAAGTGTAGCTGTTAGCGTATGCAAATGAGCGATAGGCATTTATCGGGGCCTGTGCAAGCTGTCTTGGAGCTGTAAAGCCCACGTATGTTTTTCAGCTGATTAAAATAGTTTTAAATTCTGGAATTTTTTTTTTTTTTTGGAAGGAATTAAAAAAAGAGACCATCATCTTTATTTTTCCTTTTGGCGAAATTTCTCTAAAGTGTGCTCCAACCATTCCACTTGACCACACTCTACCGTGCCGTCTCTTCTGTGAGTGATGAGAATGCTGAGCTCGGTTAGAGGGCAAGCTGAGCTCTTTTCCACGGTTTCTTCTCTAGGAGTTTCCCAGAACTTTCACGGCAAGCCAGATGGAAACCTCAGCAATGGGCTACCGGGACCCTAGGTTCTTCCCCAGATGAACATCCTCCTCCCCAGGCTAAAGGCAAATGGAAAGGTATATATCATTGAAGCAGAGGGTATCAAGTGCTCCCATACATGGGAGGAGACTGCGTTTGCTCACTCCAGAGCTTGGTTATGTGAAGCAAGGAAGGGTAGCGTGAGTTAGAAGGGCTGGGAGATCAGGACAGATCTGTACTGACACAGGCACTTGATGAGAGTTGGCGGTGATGGTGACACTTGGCCTCGAAGCAAAGGCATTGTGGAGAAAGGGAAGGAAAGAGGGACTTCCCCGCTTTGCATGCAATCCAAATCCCATTTTCAAGACTTTCTATTGGCACGTGAGAGTATTATTTTCATTTCTAAGACTACAGAGGACCACCCATTGATAAATGATCTATGGATACTAATCATAATTATTATTATTGTTCATTAAGCAATTACTATGTGCCAGGCACTGTTATAAACTCTTTTCACATTTAATCTCATTTGATTCCCCACCACAAATATAGGAGGTAAGGCTATGTGTCTCCTCAATATGGAAGAAAATAAATCCAGAGTCTGACTGCTTAGCTTCTATACTGCTAGCCTGATTGTTCAAGCTACTCTCTCCTCCAATTTGAATCCTGTCGTATTTTTCCTAACCGTCTCCTTGCTTCTACTCTTGTCCCTCCCACCTGTCCAGTCTCTTCTAAGGACAGCAAGCAGAGGGATGCTTTCATATTAGAGTCATATCATATCATCCCTCTGCTCAAAACCCTCAGCAACTCCCTTTTTCACTTGGAGTAAAGACCAAAGTCCTTTCAATGGTCCACACGGCTACACAGTCTGTCTTATTACTTCTCTCACCTTATTTCCATTCCCTCTCACTTACTGCACTCCAGCAGTCCTGGCTTCCTGGGGTTTCCTCAAAAGCTCCAGACACACTCCTATCTTGCTTTATTTTTTCTTTCTTCCATAATGTAGGTTATAAAGTACTTATTTATTATGTTTATTGTCTATTGCACCCAGCTAGAATATGAACTCCCCGCGGGAAGGGAACTTTTGTCAATTTTATTCACCGATGTATCTCTACACTAGGCATTTATTATGAGCTCAATAATTGTTGATTTAAAGAGCTCCAAAGTAATTTGTAAAACTTCTCATAAACAATAAAAAAGTAGGGCGAAAGCTCTAAGAGGACAGGAATTATGTCTGTCTTGGTTATCACCCTGTCCCTAGCACTTAGCCCATGGTAGGCAATAAATATTCATTGAGTAAATAAATAAATGGGACTAACTTGGCACCAACAATTCTGTGCAAAAATGTCTATTTTCAGTTCTCATCATATGTTTAAAATAAACAATCTTAGCCATTTATATTTAAAGGATGATTTTTTTAGGCCCCCAAATTTGTTTAATTTTATTTTTAAGTTGGAAAAAACTCTATTTTGAGTCAAAATCAGAACCATCTGGGCTCTCTTTAGGGTGAGTAGTCTCTAGGACTCAAGATCATTGAAGAGGCAAATCCAGAATATCTGCCAGTCCCATAACTGCCCTGCCACTTCCTGTGGGGCCCTGAGCCCCAGGCTCCAGGTTCTGAGAGGGGTACCCCTTGTTTTGCCAGATCCTAAGCCTGTCTTCCTGTTATCTCTGGAGATTCTATGTGAAGTCCAGGCAAAGGACTTTCCTGGCAGTGCGCCATGACCAAGGAGTAAGCTGGCTGTCAGGTGGGAATAAACTAGAGTTTGTCATAACATCAAACAAAGGAACTGATTTATTGAGCCCAATAATAGGTATGGGGGTGAGGAATGAAAGACAGAATGGAAGAAACGGAGTGATTTTTAAGATAGCCTATGGCCTTAAGGAGTTTAAAATATAGGTAGTGTGTTTGGGCTGAGCCAGTATGGGATCTGGCCCAAGAAGAGGGAGCCAGTAAAGGTTTAGGAGGTGGCCTTTGAAGAAAGGGGTGGGGCAAAACTTTCTATGTTGGGGAACCATTGCACAGAGGCAGGAATAGGGAGAGAAGAGCAACAGTGAGATGGTTAGTTTGTTGGAGTAGAGACTGAAAATCAAATTAGAAAGGAAAAAGGAATTCTTTTTGTGGAGGCCTTGAATATCATGCTAAGTTTTTCTGGCTGTGCTCTGTAGGTAACAGGAAACTCCTGAGGCAGGGTCAGGACTAGGGTTAGGAAAGCGAGGCATCTGTCAAGTTGCAAAACTTAAGGGGGTGCCAAAAAACTTAGTTATCAAGATACGTAATACCTTAATGCAGTATTTAAAAAATCAAATTGACAAACTACAGCCAGTCTTTTGTTAATAAATTTTACCAGGAGTGTTTGAGTTGGGGACTGACAGGGTGAAAGACCCATTTTGGAAGACTGATCTGGCATTGGAGAGCTCATCTAGGAAGACCAGTGTGAGACCAATCCTGTCTCTGCCTCAGTGGAAGGGGAGGGAAGTGGGTGGCCCTAGGGCTGGGGCAGCAAGTGGACCAGAAAATGCCCCTGCTCCTGTCCCCAGCCCATCTTACTATCTTTTTCCTTTCATTCTGGCTTCTGCATTCTGCTGTCTGCTACTCCTAGAGATGCTGAGAATATCAGAATTGAGTGGGAGAGACAAGTATGTAAACAATTACCCAAGTCGAAACAATATAAGGTCTGTAAAACAACTACCAAATGATGTGGAAAGATCGAACAACTTCAGCTGCAGTGGTTCTGGAATATGGTGGCACCTAAAATGAGCCTTGCAGCATGATTTGATTTGATGAAGCATAAACAATGGGAAGACTGACAATGGGTTCAAATTCTATCTAGCTCTATCATTTATTAACTGTGGTACCTTGGGCAGGTCATTTGGCTTTTCTGAGCCTCATTTTCTATATCTGTAAAACAGGGACAATAATGACCCTTGCCTCACTGGGTTGTCATGAGGTTTACTTAGCATATTATATGTAAAGCCCTAGTTGATGATCGTTATTATTAATAGTATTTCACAGTGCAGTCACAGCATAGTTCATTTATCAAATAGAAGGTAGTTCCATGAATGAAGACAGCATTGGAAACTCTAGTTTTCTGGAATGAAGTGTAGCCATTGTCAAACAGCAGTAGGATTTGAGAAAAGTCCGAGTGATTTCTAATTTAGATTTCACAATTTGATTAAATCAATGATTGATGGAATTAGCCAATCATTACATACTTATTGAATACCTGTTATTTGTAAACTAGGCATTGTGGGTGATACAGAGAAATACAAGACCTGGTCTTTTTCCATAGTGAGCCTAGAATCTAGTAGATAAGACTTAATATAAGGGACATCCATTGATTCGCAGCTCGATATGCATTTATTTTTCTTTTAGTAATAGTATCCGTATTTTTCTGTGGGAAACCATCCTGTCCTCTTCTGTCGGACAGTTTGTATGGTGTTGGCACCAATTCCATTCCATGACCTAGGTAGACCTATGGCTCAGCTTCAGCCAATCAGAGCATTTCCTTTTCCTGGCCACTGAGATTAGATCGGGGATGGGCATGTGACCTAATCAGAGCAAATGAGACTCAATGAGTCTTTTGTTGGGCCTGCTATTTTTCCCACTTGACTTGAACCCAAAAGGGGGTAAGGCTAAAATTGTACTAAATATCTTGTTGCCCCAGAGAAAAGCCATTCGGAAAATGGATCCCAATTACAGAGCCAAGAGAAGGTGAGAGAGAAAAGTATCCTACTGACTGAGCCATAGACCCAAACCATATTCAAACTCAGAGTTTTCGATTATTGGGTCAGTAAATTCCTTTCTTGCTTAATTTAATTTGAGTTCAGTTCTCTTCCCTGTGACTGAAGCAGAATTCTAACTGATTCCCTGAATATTAATTTATGAAGGGCAGGTTACCAAAAAACAAACCCTACTCCTCCCCTCCAAGAACAAAAACCTGATAAATAACACATCGAAATCTGTCATGGTTGGCTAATGAGCAGTGTGGATACAATAACGATGTGAACAGACAAAGGGGGTGGTCCCTACTTCAGGAATTGATGGTTGCAAGACCAGCTCTTCTCACTATATCTTCCTCTGCAGCTGCCATTGACCCTTGTGGTAGGCATGCAGGCCTGCCACACAGCTTTGGAAGCCAAGTGGTTGGTCACATAAGCTCATGCCAGCTCTCAGATGTCCTTCCTTACCAACAGGAGGGACATTGATCCAGACTATCTAGAGTTATGGGCAATCCAAACATAATTAAATGCTGGCTTAAAATACAGTCTTATGAGGTGGTAAAACTTTTTAGAAGTTTTGCCTAGCATCCACCACTCTCAGACTGCTCTTCTCTGTATATGTCCTAATCTCAACTCCTGTCAGCATATGTTTTGTGACAGCCTCATGCATAACACTCCTAGTATTCATTGGCAGACTACACAGGAAGAACAAGAGGCCTTGCAAAATACATACTTCACTTATTTGACTAGCTCCCAATGAGAGGAATTCTGGTTCAATTTAGCACAAATATCTAAATTATTAATTCATACTGAGGATAAAATATAGCCATTGGCCTATTAAAAACTTAAAATTTACAAATTATCAGTACATCACCTTGAGAAGCCTTAGGAGGTGCCATCAGAACCTCATCTTTATTTTAAGATCCCTCACACACGTTTGTGTTAGTTGTCTCCCCCTTTTCAAATCAAGTATCATAGTGGTATTGAGTTTATTTAGCTAATCTTCCTTTCTTGCTTATATGCCTGGAGACTATCCTTTCGATACAATTTAGAGAACTAAACACCAGGAAAATATATTTCTCTATCCTTTTTATGGATCATATCTTGCTAGTGCCACTGATTCGCTGTGTTGGGTTAGAATAGCCAAATCTTTTGTTCACTTTCTTGTCTTCTTTTAGGGGTTGTGTGCCTTATACAAATTGCATGTCATGTTAGCAAGGGTATAAGTAGGTGTAGGAATGAAATTATTGGCTCAGGGAAGGGTACTGATGGTAAATACCTGTTCTGACAAATGGGATTCATTGTAACCATTCAACACGGTTACAACTGAGCCTAGCATCATAGCAGTGCATAGTCTCTGAAAATTAAGTGAATTTTTGTTTATGGTAAACCTAATGTCTTTTTGTCAGTACTCACTCACCTATATTGGGTGAATTTGTACCTAATTTTGGTGTTAAAATTTTGAGAGAAATTATAGTGAATACTTCATCAAGATATTTGATATCAATTCCTTTCCCTGTGTCAATAATTCCATTCTTGCTCCTAGTATACACTGGCTAAAAAAGACATGCAATTCGTATGATGCAGACACTCTCTAAAAGGAGACAAAAAAGAGTGTGAACAAGAGATTTGACTGTTCTAACCCAGCACAACTAATGAAGCCTGCTTTGCCTGAAATGAAGGCCGAGGCTCCCACATTCACCAGCCATGACAAATCGGAATGAGAGAACCTGTCCTTTGTGTCCAATTCTGTGGCATATATTAAGACCTAGCCATAAACCAGCACTGGTTTCTGCTCATGATGACACCATTATCATTTTTAAACTTATCATTTATTCATTAAAGCAATCCCAGAGCTTGTGGGATTGTTGACAGAACATAAATATAAACATAAAAGTAAATCATACAATCAAAATCCTCTAGAGCTGCCTGGGACTTCAAGGTCAACTGGTCCAATCCCCTGTTGAAGTGTTGTAGCCATTAGATTCTTTAACTCTGTCCCATACCTTCACTTCTAAAATCTCCTTTAAGATGAAAGACTTTCATGAGAGGTTCACGAGGTCTTATTCTTTCATCTGGCCCAAGAGATAATATGACTTCTTCATTTCAGGCTGTGGGGCATTGCTCTCACACCCTCTGGTCTTCTCAGACCCAGGCTGAATATGATGAGTTCTTCTCAGCTTTCTTTCTATGTTGAGTTTTTTGATTCTATGGCCATTGACATCACCTGGCTGGACACCTTTTCCAAAACATCTATTCTTCTCTGTAATTGATATGTAGAAGTGTAATTGATATGTAGTAGTAGGCAAAATGATAGCAAATAACTATATTGAATAGCAAGATGAAAATCCTTTCATACATATACACACATATGTGTGTGCACACACATACACACATCCTAATGTAAATACACATATACACACTCCTTCAAGTTACGTGACATTGCACTAGTAACAATTTCTTTGTGCTTCAATTATTTTCTATAAATTGATGCGTTGGAGTAGATGATATTTCTGAACTTTTCATAGATATCTGTCATAATCATATCTGTCCTGATGGGTGAAGAACAAATACTTACACTCTCAAAATGAATATAGAAAGCAATTGTACTTAGATATTCCCTGACAAAGTGAAACATTAGAGTAGGATGGAAGAAAATAAAACATTTGTTATAAATCTCTTCCCTGAATGAATTTGTCTGTGTAGATTATGAACCTGAGTTTTACTCTTTTAGGAAACCTTACTTGAAAGCCTTGGATACACTTCATTGGTAAAATAAAAGCTGTCAGTGAGTTGGATAGCATGTCAAGAAAAGATCTAGTTTAAGTATTTTAGAACTAGAAGCTTGATTTTAATTCTTCTTGCGAATGTTATCTTTAATGCAATTCATTTCTCTTCACCCCTGTTTTTCCACCAGAAAACAGGGATCCCAAGCTACGTTACTGCAAAAGCTTATAAACCAAATGAGGTACTGGATTTGAATTCTACCACATTGTATCGTATAGAAATCTTTGGGGTAGGTCACAGTTCTTTTATGCACATGTAGATTTTTGAACTGGATTACACCATCTTGAGAGTACCAGTTAAAGCTAGCATTCCCCTCTGAACTTTACCCTAGAACATTGTAGGATTCAGTAAGGCTTGGTGAGTGGTTGATAGTATACCAGAAACTCATGGGCTAGGTCAAGGCATTCACCCTTTTCCCAATATCAACTTTAAACCAACCATCCAACCAACCAACCAACCAAACAACCAACCAACCAACCAACCAACCAACCAACCAACCAACCAACCAACCAACAAACCAACCAACCGAACACATTTCTAATAAGGAACTTAAGTTTAATTTCATTTTTAATTTTTTTCCCTTTTCTGTAATCAACCATCATGGTGAACAAATTTAATGTTCTACTGATGTTCGGAGGGAGAAACAAGGGGAAACAAGGATAGATAACTTCCAGAGTGCTGTATATGAAATATAAATGCCTGAGTAGCACTTATTCTCAATCAAATTCTAAGATGTAGTTTTCTAGCTATTTATATTTTATGACTATTAAAAAAGGAATAAAGTTTGAAGCAAAAAAATGAGCAATGAGGCTATGGAAGATGCTTACCACATTATTTTCATTGTTCAAAAAACCCAAATCAGCCTAAGCTAAAATGTCTTGCTGATGTCCCTAAAATATTCCATCTTTGGACAGAACCATTAACTATTTTTAAAAAGCCAATAATCAATAAGTCTTAATTTGTTGCACTGACATTTGTGCAGGTTTAATCTAGATGAAATTAATTAGAAAGAAAATGGTTTCTCAGCGATTGGTGAGAGGAAGGGAGTCCGTGGCAAGATAAGTTTGACCCTGTGTCGTGGAAACATTTTAATGAGGTTAAACCTCAGCGTATTTGGATCTTGCTGCTTGTTGAGTGAGCACTGACATTTCTAATGGGCTACCAGAGGTTTCCAAAATGGACCAATGACTTTGAAGACATTTTCTGGGTTGCTGGAGTTCTAAGTGGATAGAACTAGTAGTAAGACTGAATAAAATGTATATAATATGTAATATAAACATTTGGAAGAAAGAATTGTGAAGAACAATCTCACCAAGAACACAGCAACCCTCTCTGTACATTTCTCAGCTGAGATTTTTAGTTTTTACACTCTGTTAAATGAAGTGAAGTCAGATCTCACTTTGCTGGCACCAAAGGATACCATTCCTCTCAGAGGGGTCCTCTGCACCACCCTGCCCATTCCATCCACTATGGATAACCTGGTTCTGAGAAGAGTGGGGAAGGGACATTCTTCCCAGAATCCTCAGGGGATACCACATGCTTTAATTGCTTTAGGAACCCTTTGTATTAATGAGACTAATGGAATTAGACAAGGAAAATACTAGCAAGACTTGATCAAATACATTGGATTTCCCCCTCATGCATAATTAGGTTAAGAGGAGTGATTCAGAGACAACTCAAGGTTCAGGCTCATCATTAACCTAAGTCTCCAGGGGAGACCATAAGGGCCTGGACAGCAAAGTTTTCAGCATTCAGGTTGCATGTCATTTGGAAGAAATGCTCAGCAGCCTGCTAGGTCAGTTCTGCTCAGGCCCAGAGCATGCAGAGCTGTAGAGGAAGCTGAACGAAGAAGAGTCCCTGAACATAACATGACTACTCTCTTTTGAATCATCTTTTTCAATGCGGGGCTTCTTTTTCCTCCTTGTGTGACCTTGCTTTCCCTCTTGGGCAGATTCAGAAGGATAATTCTGTTGGGGAAGGGGTCTTCCAGAGTTTAGAAGAGCATAACAGACAAGTGGACAAGAAAGAGATGAAAAGACTTAAAAAAGAGTCATGGCCAAAAACATGATTTTTCATGAAAGTACGTGTATCTAAGGTTTATGTAGAGCCTTAGAGTATGATAAGAGCAAAGAAATGATTGTGGGTATCAGCAGGTTGTGTGATGCCTTTGTGTTCCTGTTTAGAGTGAGGAGAACAAACATTTGTTTTGCAATCACTATGTACTAGGTACTGTGCTAAGTATTTTACACCCACCATTTTCTTTAATGCTCACAGCAACCCCAGAAGACACTTTACAGAAAAGGAACTGAAGCACAGAGAGTTTAAGGAATGCACTAAAGGTCACACAGTTGACAAGTGGATGAAGCCAGTCTCAGTGCATTTTGCTCATCATTTACATCTGCGAGTAGTCCAAGTTGGCCTCACTGCTAGAGAACACCTTTTTGTGGTAGAATATTAAAGGGATGAAGGACAGCTCTGTAGAGAGGATGGTAGCTAAGATTGAGTAAGAAAGCTGGAAAGAAAAAGAGTCTATAAAGATAAAGGGAAATCAACATGGTGACACCACACAGTAGAAAAAGGGGACGGTCTGCATAACTAGAGTTATATAAGCGTGAGACTCTTCACTAAGAGGGTGAATCAGGTCCCTCTGATAAGACTCCTCCAGAGACACATGGAACACGAGGTGGACATTGGGGTGACAGGAATCCAGATAGTATCCCAGGAAAGAGGTGTGCCGTGTCTTGTAGGTCGTGGAAATAGTTTAGGACAGTGACATATGCAACCAAATATGGTTCAATTAGAGATGGGCTATCTCCTGGGACAATAACCCAGAATATGATAAAATCGCCTATAAGACTCTGAAACCTCATGTCACCTCCTAATTCTGCTGATTTGCATGCCTTCATTCAAAAATATTAATTTAGCCCCCACTGCACGTCAGTTGCTGGGGAGACAAAAGTAAATAAGGCAGTCTTCAAGGTTGAAAAGATATATAACCAAAAATTGCAGTTGAAGGAAACCTGTGATTGATGCTGAAACAGAGGTATAGAAATGTTGAAGTTCAGATCCAGAGAAGGCAGAGGTCAGGTCCATGTTGGGTGGTGTTTGAAGTCCCTCAGAATATGTAATATTTATAAATGAAGAGAAGTACCAGGTAGAAGCAGGGAAGAGAGGAGGACATTTTGGAAAAAAGAAAGGAGAAATAGAGTCCTCTAGGCAGTTTGCAATTCTGGGTATGAAGTTGAAAGTCTTGGGCATAGAAGGAGAATTTTCTTCTTCCCTGTTGGTCTGTTTAAAAGAAAGAGGGCCATGGTCATTGAAGAGTATAACATGGGTGGTTTTGAAAAGAAGGATTTGTTTTCCCAATTAACTTAATAATAACCAAGGACACATTCTAAAACTGTTTGATTAAAGACCCAAATGCTTATTATAGAGACTTTCAGCCTGAATAGGAGAGACAAATACCTTGAGAAGCTTGGGAATCTGGACGCTTGGAAGGACCACATGGATGAGCCATGAAGAAAAAGCATCATGGCTCAATGGAAGGAGTGTATGATGGAGAACTGGATGTAGGGTTTTGGTTCAGGATTTGCAATGAATTAGTTATGTGACCTTGGATAACTGACTTCTCTCTGTGGACGTGTTTCACTTCACTGTCTGTAAAATGATAAACTAGATGGCCATCAAGTTTCTTTGCTGTTACACATTCTAATTTTCTTTTATTCTAATTCTCTGGGAAACAGGAAAAGAATAACATAACCTTTCTAGGGTGTGGGCAAGAGGGTGAGCACACAATAAACAATAGCATAATGTATGGAGCCTGGCACTATGCTAATGCATTCATTGTTCAGTGAATTTATAAAGGAATTCATGCATTGCCTCAATTGGTAATGAGCCTCTTGTCCTTGGAAGTATTCTAGCAGAAGCTAGATTACTCCTGAAGACAAGTTGAAGAGGGGATTTAGAATTCAGAAGAAGCCTTCTCCTTTGACTTCGGTGGCTTTTCTGGAGGGTTTTTCTCTCATATTTCAAATGAGAACTTAACATAAACATTACTGTTGGAATTTTAAACCACTCTTCCAAGTCTCCCTGTTTTTCTCTCTCCTTCTGTCATTGAGTCCTCTTTTCTCTCTTTTACCATCATTTTCTTAGTTTAAAAATTCTCAGGACTTCACAAGTTTTTCAGCCTGTAATGCCCCTCAGCTCTCTTGGAACCAGTGGGGGTGTTGAGCTCTCCCAGAGAAGAGACTTAGCTTAAGGAAGAGCTGTTTGTTCCAGAAAACTACATTAGGACACACAAGTGTGCTTCTCTCAATTAAGAGATGTGAAAGAGTCCCAGAAGTAGTGGGTTAGTGTGTGGAAGCCACCTACAACAGATTTCTTAAGAGGTTGCTTCTACCACATTTCCTGCTTTTAGCAACATATTCTGTATCTTGAGTTGCCTTTAGTTTCAAAGGGTAATTTTGGAGTTTGTGCCTCTACAAAGGGTACAGAAAGAATAGCTTCCATACACCTGTGTGGGGCTGTTGCATTATTCCACTGGCTTTATTTTCTTTCCTGGGCTTGCCTGGGTAATGTTCTTCCCTTACAAATTTCATCTCACTGCACTGTGCATTGAAACGATGCAGTTATGGAGCGCACAGGGAAAAAAATTATAATGCCATTAAAAGTTATCATAAATTTCAGATCAGCATCACTTCTAATCCGATACACAATTTTACTGCCTCTATAAAGTAGGTGATTTGCAGTGGTCTGAGGCGTCTCCTGGAGCGTTTTACTTCTTTTTAAATTAAACACACCAACTTTGTGCTGAATTCAGAGTGTGGACATAAAAAAGGGGGTAAAAAGGAGAGGGAAGGGACATCAGATGGGAATTGCAATTGAATCTTTATATATGCCATCTTGGCACTGTGGTACTAAATATAGTGCCAGGTAAATAGATGTGCTGAAATATTCAGAATAAAAAACAAATGTTCCAATAGCAGAAGCAGTGAGCCCCGAGAATGATTCCACAGTGGGTGTGCTTAAAATAATAAAATACTGTTGTTTAAGACTACTCAATCCTAGAAAACCCTATGTTGTAAAAAAATATGTAGTGCTGGTATATGTGTAAGGGGCTATGTATGTTGAATGTGTATATATATATACTCCTAGGAAATTAAATAGAATATAAGGGGCTTGATTTTATTGGTTGGAAAGTTACACTGATTATTTCTTAGAGATACATTAACTCTTCCTGGAAGCTTAGGACAACAGAAGTTGTCATTTACTAAATCGCTACGGAGTATTCTGAAACGTAATGTCCGCCACAGAGGCTGATTCATTAGCCCACGTAACGGTGTATATACTTATATACCTGGAGAGAGATGGCATACACCTAAATTCTAGTGCAAAAGTGAACCCTTCACAAGATTTCTGGTTGAAAGGACTTAGTTGGATTGTGACATTGACTTCTCCTTTACATCCTACATGTGAAGATACAAAAAAAAAATGTTGACTAAGGGTCTACTTTATGCAATTCTCTGAGGTACATATTGAAGATACAAAACCCAAATCAAAACCAAACAAAATCCCCATAGGCCTACCCTCAAGAAGCTAGGCTGTGAGCTTAGAGGGGGTACTGTACAGGAAGTAAACTCATGATTGTACTTGTTCACATTCAATGCCAACACTCACTGGGACTGCACAGAGGAGAGGAAGCCACGTGTCTGTCATGATAAAATGGAGTGAGGTATCTTATATCTCTTTTTAAATGGGTTGAAGTTCTCCATTCCAAATATTTTCAGCAATATTAATAGAACAGTCAACAATAATTATTAAACTAAATATGTATTAAACTCTGGCTATTGCATTCATTTCCATGCCCCTAGAGCTTAGCACAGTGCCTGAAAAAGTCAGAAAGGAACTGAATATATTTTGAATTAATGAAACTGGTGGTACAAAAATGAATGATAACACCGAGCATGCAACACACTTGACATTTGAAATACGTTTTTTACTTAAGTTATGTCATTTAATCCTTTATAATGAGGGAGGTATTATTTCAACTTTACATGAAGAAACAGACTCTGAGGGTAAGTGATTTACTCCTAAGTATGTATTGAGCTGGACTGAATCTAGATGATTTTGTTTCAAGTCCTTCCCTTGTTGGACACCAGCTGAGTTGTGTGCATAATGCATGCGCACAGACCTTGCTGTAGATAAGTCATGTGTTGCGACCCTGGGAGAGTTGTGACAACATGTTGTGTTGTCATGGCTAACTCCCAGCCTCTCCAGTAGAACAAGAGGACCAGGATACAGTTGTCTCTTCATTGTGTGACTAATAATTACTGCTATGATGTCTTATAGATTGACTATAATAGATCAGATGAACAGAAAGTTTGATCATGATGCAATGTTAGACTAAGGTAATAATGCATAACATTTATGGGCACTTCATACCTGTCAGCACATTATACCTTCTTTCAGTCCTCACTACAACTGTACAAGACAGGTATGGTTGTCGTACCTGCTTTACAGATGAAGAAACCAAGGCACAGGGAAATTAAGAAATTTGCCTAAGGATACATAAGTGAACGTATTGGAGTCAGAATTCTAATCCAGTCTAACTTGAGAGCTTGCTGCCTGGGGAAAACAAGACATCATTTATTCATATAGATTTGTCAATGGAGATGGGTGCCCTCATTATTACTGGAAATAGGGTGCTGTTCTAAGAGACAGTTGATGGAAGTGGAGCATGTCCTAACATAAGGAGTAGTTGTTATGTTGTGTGGGAATGAATGAATGACTTTGTTTCTAGGTATATATTATCACAAGAGAATGATGGATTGCTGATCTCACAAAGGACAATTATACACATTTGCATAATATTCTGTATTTTGAAAACAGGTTATATTTGTATAGTATTGTTGGCAAAGTTGAAGCTCCTGATGTGAAATACAACCTATTGTGAATTTGAAATATCTATTAACCAGCTAATTAATGCATTTAATGAGTCAATTATTGAACATTTATCAAGTGCCTACTAATGTGCTATTCACTCTGGTAGGTGTTCATTTTTCATAGTACTATTGTCTTTAATTAGGTCACACCATCTTCCCTGAAACATACAGATATTTAGCATTTAAGTGAAAAGAAATACCAAGGAATTGATGATTGCTCTTTACTCCCATGAATATCGGATGATATTTAGTTTTGACCTGTAGCTAAGATTCTGTTTAAACACACACTGGAACTGGATGAATTTGGGACAGATGTGAAGTCTTTCATCTTGCCTAGTTTTGGGAACTTTTGGAGGGGATGAAGCTTTGATGACAGAGTTTAGCTGGCCTGGGGGGAGAAAGAGCAGTTTCAGCTGTGGTACTGTGTTCTTGTCTGGTAACTCCTTAAAGCCTTTGAGGCATGCGCATTTGCCATCTTACTGAGAATGGCTGGGACACTGAAATCAGAAGCTTAAATAAAAGTACAAATGGCAGTGAGGAAAACAGGGCTAAGAAAAGAATATATTGTTAATTATTCATTAATTAATGAATTTATTAATTAAACAATAATTCATTGTACTTTCTAACGATTACCTGAAAGAAGTTTTAAATAGTTTTCCGATACTTTGGTGAGATGATTCAACTGAGCTTAGGGAATATAAGCTGTCATTTTAGTATCCAGTTCAAATTAATAAAACTTCAGTTAGCAATAGATATGAACATTGCTTCATAATGGAGGCCAGAAATTTTATTATATAAGAAATTTTGTGTAACAGATTGGATCAGCTAGGAAGGTGTTTGGTAGCAAGTAACAGAAACTCTGATTATAGTTTTTTTCAACAAATGGATTTTAAAAATATATTTACATTTAATATAGGTAGATGTCTCAGATATCCGGAGATAGGTGGCTGAAGGTTTTTGGGTCAGTATTTCATAGAAAGCAGGTCTCGCGTGTGTATTTCAATTTAGCTTTCTCATGGTGGCAAAATGAGTTAGAGCGTAGGTCCCATTCAATGATGGGAAAAGAGAGGTGGAAGCCAGCCACACTCTAATTTTATGTAAAAAAGTCAAACATTTTCTGAGAAATCTCAGCAGATTTCAGTTTCATCTCATTACCAAAGTTGTGTCACAAGGCCTCTTGTAGCTGCAAAGAATGCTGGGAAAATAAGCATTCACATATTCTAGTCTCTTTGTAGAGTCAAGGGAAAAAGGATTAGGAGTAGGTGTTGAGTCAATTAGGCCTCATAGATGCACTCACAAATACTATTCCAAAAGGAGTTAACATATTATCTCTAATATTATGGAATGTTTCAAACACATCCAAAGGTAGAGACAGTGATATAATAAATTCCCATGAACCCATCATCCATCTTCACTAACTTATGGCTAATGTTGTTTCTCTCTCTCTGTCTCTCTCTGTCTCTCTGTCTCTCTCTCTCTCTCTCTCTGTCTCTCTCTGTCTCTCTGTCTCTGTCTCTGTCTCTCTCTCTCTCTCTCTCTCTCTCTCTATATATATATATCCTAGACATTGTATCATTTTTATCCATAAATATTTCAGTATATATCTCCAACAGTGAAGAACTATATGAAAATAAAACATAACTATATCACCAATATCACCCTAAAATTAAATTAATAAAAATTCCTTAATATTATCAATACTTAGTTTGTTTTTATATTTTTCCAATTATCTCACCATTTTTTATAGTTTGTTTGAACTATATAATGTTGCCTTTTCTCTATAGAGCTAGCTATAATTATTTGTTCATGATTTTAGAAAACCTTTAAATTGGTTTATTTAATAATGGTGTTTTGTTTTTCTCATTATAGACAAATGCCTGTGCACTCAGGTATTTTGAAGTACTTGTAAAAGTCAAACATTTAGGGTAGCAGCCCTATACCTTGACCACCTTATACAAGGAATCATACTCTATAGGGTCCACTGGATTTTGAATATTGCTTCCTAACATCTAGCTTGAAGGTTTAGTTATTGGAAAGGATATATTTCTTTGAAGCAGCTCTGTGCTTTAAAAAGCCCTAGACTATAAGCTATGTCAAGTTTGAGGATAGCTTGCAGCATATGTTGAAGGTAGTAGCACAGATGCAATGCCCTTTCTAGATCCTGCTGAGGCTTGTAAGTTTGTTTATTCAAAATCAACAGTTAGGGACAGCCTTTCTAAATATGACTTGAAGTCCAGAAGCCATAAGTGAAGAGATTCATAAATATGAGTGCATAAAAATAAAATACGTGTATATAAAAAGAAAGGAAACCTCAAAACATGAAAAAATTTAGAGACAAATGACAAATTAGGGAAAAATGTGCAACTCATGTCACAGACAAAGGGCAGTCATCAGGTAAGAGATGATGGTAGTTGAACTGGGGTGGTATGGTGGGGAGAGAGAGAAGTGAATTGACTTGGGGATACTGTAGAAGTGGAGTTCTGATGGATTGGAGTTAGGACATGAAGGAGAAAACAATTAATTCTAGGATTAACTCTAGGAAAATTGTTGGAAAATAGGTGACATTCCAAAGGAGGAGAAAAAAGATGTAAGAAGTAATGGATTAACTATTCTATAAATGCCAGGAACATAAAACTTCAGTGAGTATCTTGAAATACTTAGCCATAAGTGACGGCCTTGCTATCCTAGGTCATGGAGGAAGGTTTCTAAGCAAAAGGCAGTCTGTTGTGTAGGAAACAATAGTTCTGGAATTCGGATACCTGTCTGAGGATTCTGACTGCCATTTACTACCTATGTGATCCTGCACTAACTTGCCAACTCAACCCCCTGAGATTCTGTTTTCACAGGTATAATGGGCCTAATAATACCTTGACCTTGAATTTGTTCCAGAGTATTGATATAGACTTTTGTTATACTTCCTAATTATATAAAATTTATCTGGTGATCTATTTCAGCTAAAAACTTTGTAGAAAAAATGAGTACTATATCTATACAATCAGGATTTTATGCCTTAAAATTACTGAATAAAAAGTTTTATTTTTTTCTCTATCTTTCAAAAAAGGAGGACTGCTTAGAATAGTCACATGTCAGGGAACTTACATGATGATATGTTTATATCTTTAATGCCAATATTGATTATCTCAATGTCAGTGTTTTGTTAACTGGTAAAGACTAAGAAACCATCACTCTGGGATGTCTGGGAAATAGCAGACATCTCTCTTTTTAGAAATAGCTGTATTGAGGTTTAACTTAAGTACAATAAACTGTGCATATTTCTTTTTTCTTTTTTTTTAAATTAAAGTTTATTGGGGTGACAATTGTTAGTAAAGTTACACAGGTTTCAGGTGTATAATTCTGTAATACATCATCTATGTATCACATTGTGTGTGCACCACCCGGAGTCAGTTCTTCCATCACCATGTATTTGACCCCGTTTACTCTCTTCTAGAACCCCTCTCCCTTCTTACCTTCTGGTAACCACTAAACTATTGTCTATGTCTACGAGTTTTTGTTTCTTCATTTGTTTGTCTTGTTCTTTTGTTGTTTTCAGTTTTATATACCACATATCAGTGAAATCATATGGTTCTCTATCTTTCCTGTCTGACTTATTTTACTTTGCATTATAATCTCAAGATCCATCCATGTTGTCGCAAATGGTACTATTTCATCTTTTCTTATGGCAAAATAGTATTCCACTGTGTATATATACCACAACTTCTTTATCCATTCATTTATCGAAGGACACTTTGGTGTCCATATCTTGGCAACCATAAATAAAGCTGCAATGAATATTGGAGCACATATGTCTTTATGGATAAATGTTTTCAGATTTTTTGGGTAGATAACCAGGAGAGGGATTGCTGGGTCATATGGTAATTCTAGTCTTAATTTTTTGAGGAACCTCCACACTGCCTGCCATAATGGCTGCACCAGTCTGCATTCTCATTAACAGTGTATGAGGGTTCCTTTTTCTCCACAGCCTCTCCGACACTTGTTACTATTTGTCTTGATGATAGCCATTCTAACTGGGGTGAGATGATATCTCATTGTGGTTTTTATTTGCATTTCTCTGATGACTAGTGATGTTAAGCATTTTTTCATATGTCTATTGGCCATTTGTATGTCCTCTTTGGAGAAATGTCCCTTCAGGTCCTCTGCCCATTTTTTAATTGGATTGTTTGTTTTGTTTTTGAGTTGTATGAGTTTCTTATATATTTTGGATATTAGCTCCTTATCGGAGGCACTGTTTACAAAAATCTTCTCCCATTCCCTTTGTTGCCTCTTTATTTTGTCGATGGTTTCTTTTGCTGTGCAGAAGCTTTGTAGTTTGATATAGTCCCACTAATTTATTTTAGCTTTTACTTCCCTTGCCTTTGGAGTCAAATTCATAAAATGCTCTTTGAACCCAAGGTCCATAAGTGTGGTACCTATGTTTTCTTCTATGCAGTTTATTGTTTCAGGTCTTATGTTTAGGTCTTTGATAATTTGATAAGCTATAATTTGATAAGATATGTGCACACCCATGATACCATCACCACAATCAAAATAATGAATATATTCATCACCCCCATAAATTTCTTTCTACCTCTTTTAATTTCTGCATTTCACCCCTCACCATCTCACCCACTCCATTTCCAGTAAACCAATGATCTTTCTGTCCCTATAGATTAATTGTATTATTTAGAATTTTATATAAATGTAATCATATAGTATTTACTCAGTCTTGCTTTGTTTACTTAATATGATTATTTTGTCCATGCTGCTGCATGTGTTACTAGTTCATTTCATTTTATTGCCAAGTAGTATTTCATTGTTGTATATATCAGAATTGTTGAATATATCAGAACACCTTCCAATGGACATTTGGGTGGTTTCTAGTTTTAACTATTAAAGCTACTATGAACATTTATATACAGTATTTGAATGAACATGTGCCCCTTATTTCTTTTTGTAGATTCATATTTTTATCTGGTATTGTTTTTCTTTTGTGTAAAGAATCTCTTTCAACTTTTTTTTTTTTAAATCATACAAGTCTGTTGGTGATTAGTTCTTTCAGACTTTATCTCAAAAAATCAGTTTTCTGGGCTGGCCCAGTGGCTCAGGCAATTGGAGCTCCATGCTCCTAACTCCGAAGGCTGGCAGTTTGATTCCCACATGGGCTAGTGCGCTCTCAGCCACAAGTTTGCTGGTTCAACTCCTCGAGTCCCACAAGGGATGGTGGGCTCAGTCCCCTGCAAGTAAGATTGAACACAGCACCTTGAGCTGAGCTGCCTCCCGGACGGCTCAGTTGGTTGGAGCACGGGCTCTCAATCACAAGGTTGCGGGTTCGATTCCTCAAATCCCACAAGGGATGGTGGGCAGCGCCCCCTGCAACTAGCAATGTCAACTGGATCTGGAGCTGAGCTGCACCCTCCACAAGTAAGACTGAAAAGACAACTTGACTTGGAAAAAAGCCCTGGAAGTACCTACTGTTCCCCAATAAAGTCCTATTTCCCCTTCCCCAATAAAATCCTAAAGAAAAAAAAAATCAGTTTTCCCCTTGCAAATCCGCTTTCTTTTTGAAAGATATTTTCTTTGGGTATAGAATTCTAGGTTGAGGGTTTTTTGTTGTTTTTTTTCAGTACTTTAAAGATTAATCTGCTGTCTTCTTGTACTGTTTCTGATAAGAAATCTGTCATCCTTATCTTTATTCTTATGTACATGTCTTTTTAAACTCTGGCTGTTTTTATGGTTTCTCTTTATTACTGATTTTCAACAATTTGATTATGAAGTGACTTGGTAGTTTTCTTCGTGTTTCTTGTGTTTGGATTCATTGAGCTTTTGGGCCTGTGGGATTACAGTTTTCATCAAATCTGAAAAATTTTCAACTATTATATATTTAAACATTTAGTTTTATCCCACCCCCACCTTTAGGGACTCTAATTACTTGTATAAATAAGCTCTCAGCTGAAGCTCTGTTCTATTATTATTATTATTATTATTATTATTATTATTATTTTCTCTACATACTTCATTTGGGATAGTTTCTATTGCTATGTATTTAAATCTACAAATTTTTTCTTCTGTAATGTCTAATCTGTTAATCCCTTTGTGTGTGTGTGATCTCAGACATGGATCTTGAAACATCTGATTTGGTACTTTAAAAAATTCTTTCATGTCTCTACTTAAATGCTTGACAATATGGAATACAGTTATAATAACTGTTTTAATGTACTTGATTGCTAATTCTAGCATCTATGACCAATTAGAGTTGGTATAGATTTATTCATGTATCTCCTCATTTCAGTTCTTTTTTCCTGCCTTTCTTACATGCATGATAATTTTGATCTGATAACAGACATCATGTAATTTTCTTTGTTGGATGCTGGATATATTCTTGAATTTTGTTCTGGGATTCAATTAAGTATAGGCAAACAGTATGATCCTTTTATTTTTAACATTTGTTAGGTAAAACTAGAGCAATTGTCCATATTTGTTTGGGTGTATTATTGGACTCTTTGGTCTGTTCCATTGATCTATGCGTCTATCCCTTTACCAATTTGTGTTGTCTTGAATTCTGTACCTTAGTAGCAAATCTTAAAATTGGCCAGTATGAATCCTCCAAATTTATTATTATTTTAAAAAATTGTTTTAGCTCTGCTAATTCCCTTGCCTTTATATATGCATTTTAGAATCAGCTTGTCCGTATCTGCAAAGACTACTGCTGGGATTTTGATTGGTATTGTGTTAAATCTATAGATCAGTTTAGCGAAGATTTTATATCTTTACTATTTGAATCTTCTAATCCATAAATGTGGTATGTCTCTCCATTTATTTTGGTCTTCTTTGATTCCTTCATTAGCACTACACCTTTTTTTCTCTCTTGAGACTCAGATGACATGAATATTAGACATTCTGTTATCGTCCTACACGTCCTGAAGTTCTTTTCATTTTTTTCAATAATTTTTTCTCTTTGTTTTTCTGTTTGGATATGTGTCTGAGCAGTCACAGGTAGTCCAATTTAAGAAATAAGTGTTAGGCTTATTTTTTAAGAAAGAAATAAGTGTTAGGCTTCATTCACATTGGCCACACTTACATTTTTATGGCCTTGATCTTGTCCTTAAAATATTCTACTTTAAAATTGTAGGTTAGGTAAAAATCAAGGCCAAGTTCCTAGAGAACAGTTTGGAAATCATGGTCTCTGGTCTCTAGAGTGGGAACAGTGTAAAGGCAAAGAAATAATGGCCCGTTTGGTAAACAATGGAAATAGCATAAGATAGAGAAGCTTTAGATAGTTTATTATCTTCAATACACTCTCCAAGCAGTTCGGGAGGGGTAGAGTGGGGACAAGCTTAGCATGAATGAACAAATTAGTAAAATAATTATATGCTCCAGAGGTGTAAGTACAGACTCAGAGAGCTACAGGAAGAATAGGCTTTGTGTGTTTGGGAGTCAGGGCACAGAGTGTGTCTAGCTTATTTAGATTTGGAGAAATCTAAGTTGAACTTTGAAGAATGGAAAATATGATGTGTTTGAGCTAGTTTTTAAGGCTGTGTCAGCACCTCTGACAGACAAAGGGTTAATATCCTTAATCTATAAGGAACGCCTACCAATCAATAAGAAAAAGATAAGCCCAACAATTGAAAAACAGGCAAAGGACATGAATAAATGACAAAAGAAGAAATACAAGTGGATAATAAATGTATGAAAAATGTCTAACCTCATCAGTATTCAGTGATAAGCAAATAAAAACAAGATACAATTTTCTGCCTACTCAATTGGGAAATAGTTTTAAAGTGGTTTAAATGGAAATATATAGTATTGAATAGAATGCAGAAGATGGGCACCCTCACACAGTGCTTTTGGGAGGGCAAATTGATTCTATATTTCTGAAGATATATCTAGAAATACACACCAAAAACTTTAAAATGGTTTTAGACTTTTGATGAAATAATAATACCTCTGGGAATTTATTTTTAGGAAATAATTATAGATGCACACAAAGGTCTATATACAAGGATGTTCTTTGCGATGTTATTTACAATACAAGAACAACAAAAAAGGAAAGCACCTAAACGTTCTATAGAGCAGAGATGGAATGGCACATACAGAGGGTGAATGCTAGGGAAACATTAGAAGTCAGAGAATGTTTAATCACATAGGAAAATGCTAAAGGTTCATTGTAAAGATAGAAATATGTGTAAAAAACATTAAAATGCAGTATATATATTGTAAAACTAATACTGTGACTAAAATAGATAACCTTAGAAATACATTTAAAGGAAATGTACTAGAAGATATTCACCATGGATAACTGAATGGTAGGATTATGAGTGATTTATATTTTCATATGTATAAACATTTATTAATAAATATTAATCTATACTAATTTTCCATTCTTTTTTCAAAGAACCATATTATAAATAAGAAAGGCATAAATGTTATTTAAAAATGTATATACATTGTCAAACATTATTTCAGTGGGAATAAGCAACAAGTAAAATAATTAACTTTTGTTGATAACATAACTGCTCAAGTTATTACTTGATTTTTCAACTGGTTGCTCACCTGTTGTGTTTACATAGTTCAATAAATTTTTGTCTTTGGGAGTTTTGAAGTTGCTGGTTAGAGCCAGCTAAGAAATTACTATGACATATACTATGTTCTACAAATTCCTACTCAATCTCCAAGTTCAGGCAGAACCCTGTCTTTGTGAAGGTACTTTTCAAGTTCTTTTCTCTTCTATGCTATCTTTGAGTCAGTTTGCTCCATGTGGTTCTGAGTACTTTGTGTCAGGGACCTTGACTGATTCATCCTTGAATTCAATGGCCTAGCAGGTACCCCGACATATAGCAGCTACCCAGACAATGCTGATTGGATAGTGAATGAATGAATAAATGAATATAGGGAAATGGCTTTCATTAGCTAGTATCTCAGCAAATGAAAATGTAATGCCCGTAAAGGAAAGGTGGTGACTCAATTACACTGAGTCCACAGTGTAATTAAAGAGACATTAGACATTGGAATCATCCAGAGTTGGGGTTGAATACAGGCTTTACTACCTCAATGCTTTGTGATGTTGAGCAAGTCACTTATTTGATCTTAAGTTTCCTGATCTCTAAGATGTAAAATAGATATTGTCTATTTCCTTTTGTAAAGACCAAAGGAGCTAATGAGTGCATACAGAAGGCTTAGTATAGTTCCTGGCACATAGTTCCTATTCAATTATATAATTCAATTAATTGTAGCTTATAATGATAATCACAATAAATGATATTATAATTGATAAAATAATCTGCTAAGTAAAATCCTCGATCAACTGGTTTAATGGGTTTCTTTCTTAAAGTGATTTGTTTCCTTTTTTTTTATTTGCTTGTATTGATTTGGATATACAGTTGGCTCTCCAAATCTGTGGGTTTCGCATCCATAAAATTCAATCACACTCTGAAAATATTTGAAAAATAAGCTACATTGTTGCTGACAGTTACTATGTAGTTAGGTCTACAATGGTTGCTGTCTGTACGGAGCATGTACAAACTTTTTTTCTGGACATTACTCCCTAAACAATACAGCACAACTATTTACATAGCATTTATATTGTATTAGGTATTATAAGTAATCTAGAGATGACTTAAAGTATGTAGGACGATGTGCATAGCTTATATATGAATACTATGCCATTTTATATAACGGACTTGTTTATTGGCAGAGTTTGGTATCTACAGGGTTCTTGGAACCAATCCTCCTCAGAAACCGAGGGATGACTGTATATCTAACTCAAGGAGAATCAAAGAGAACCACCTCTCACTACCCCTTCCTCTACTTCTTTCCTCTAGAAAATTCCTACTTTCTAAATATTTGAGCCTCAAGATCTGACTTAATTGACCTGATAGCTTGACCTCACACCCTGCTTTATACTAGTTTTGCTTTCAAAGAAGCTCAAAGGCTGTGGATGAAGCCCATCCTTTGCTCTGTGCGTCTTCCTCTTTGGTCTGAGCACTAGAAGCTGGTGAGCAGTGCCTCATCTCCTGCATGGCTTTGTGTTTGGCACATTTGGGAAAGAGGGCAGACCTTTGACCCCTTGGCTGGAACATGAAGACTTGGGTTCCCTCCTGCTGGAAGTCCACCAGCTGTTTTTAAGGAGACATTCTGTTTGACATTTGGAGAACTTGACCCTGTCCTTTGGCCTCCTGCAGACTTAGCCTCAGAGAAATGTAATTCTGGGGGGTGTGAGTGTGGCAGGGTCCACTGCACAGCCTTTTTCTGAGACACTTCTTTCCTTTGTTTGAATTTCAAGGTTAGAAAAGTCAAGATTCAAGGATAACTATGAAAGGTCAGCTGGTAAATGTGTTCACAAGTAAAATAAAAAGAAAGCCAAATGAATGTTAAAGCCTTTTTTTGAAGCAGAATAGAAATAGAGCTTTTGATCCTTTATCATGGAATAACAAAACATTTGAATGATCTACACTTGTCCAGCGTGTTCCTATATCCCTCTATGTGCTCACGTGTGTCCATATGCACACACACAGACACGCATAGTTGGATTCACACACGCTTACTTTTCTCTAAAAGCTGTATTTCCCTCCCTACGGATTTCTTTCTTTTCTTTTTTCTTCATCTCTCTCTATTTTTTGATATTTCAAAGCTGGCAGTTCAGGAAATGGCTGGAACTGCCACATCTCTGTTCTTGCTAAAGAAATCAATGCTAATCCTATTACTGGCAGTTATCACCTATCCCAGAACTCATAGCTAAAAGAAAAAAAAAACACTGAGATGTCAAAGTAAGGGGGAAAAAAGGGCTGGGGAGGAGGGGGCGCCCTTCATTCACTTTCAAATAGTGATTGTTTTCTCTCTCTTCTTTTTGATCATCTTTTTTTTTTTTTCTTTTCACTTTTCCTCAACTTGGCAGAGAAACCAAATTACAAAATGCCTGTGCTCACACAACATTATGGGTCTGATTTAAAACCACATGAGTCAGAGTGTAGGCTCTAATTGAGATTTATCTTTCTATAACGCGCCTTGACAAAGCACGGATAAAGAATCTTTATCATGGCTTCCAGTTTTATTAATAACAATAATAATGACACATACCATTTAATGGACACTGCAGGCACTGTGCTAGGTGTTGTCTGCAAATCATCTTATGAAATACAATAAGACTCTGAGGTAGGTGTGATAAGCATTCCCATATTAGAGATTTAGAGATCAAAACATAAGTTTTCCTCATTTGTGCAGAGTGACCTAGGTAGGAAAAGGTGGAGTCTGGTTCTGCATCCAGTTGGTTACCCACATAGTTCCCACATTCTTCCCATCGTCCTCTTCACCCTCCAGACTTCCTCAGCAGGGCAGCCTGGGAAGTGACCAGAAAACATTTAAAGTTGAGAATTTGTTATTTCTGAGCTTTCAGGAAATTTTTCAGAAAGTCAAACCTGATGCTATTGATTCCTCCCTCCTTACAGTGATGGCCACTCTGACATATGCATCTCTCATTTCTTCTTCTGGTGCAGCTGCATAATCAGGTAAACACAGCTATGTGTGCTTGCGAATCTTTACAAAATAGCAGAAGGGAGCTAATTCAACTGGATTAATAAGCACCAGCATCCTTAGATTGACAACGTACATATGTATGCTCCGGGTCTGAGGATTACACTTTGAGTAGCCGTGTTAGAGATGAACAGTGTGGATATGACCTAGAAGCCTATTAGAAGCTTACTCGAATTTCATACTCCACCCCAGAGCTACTGAATCAAAACCTGCATTTTTACAAGATCCCCAGGTGACTTTCATGTACATTTGAGTTTTAGAAGCCCTGGTCTATGACACCCTCCGTCCTGCTGAAGAAAACCTCCCTAATGTTAGAACCCTATCCTTTCCTCTGTGAGTCCTGCACCCAGAACAATGCTTGGTACACAGTGGGAGCTCAAAAAATGTCCAATGAATAAATGAACAAATGAATCACCTACGTTGTCAATTGATGGGAAAGACCAAGTCACGTGGGCTATTCACATTCCAAACTATGATATAGTTGGTGCAAGAGTGACTGAAGAAGTGCCCGTACTTCATTCTATCACCAGGCTTACTTTCAGGCTCTTTGCTACTTGGTTCGCATCTGGTGTCCCTGAGATATTCGTTGCTTCAGGAGTCCATTAATCAATCCATTGATGTGTATTGAGTTGCCAGGAAATCTACTGAGCATGTGACCATGAGAAGGCAGGAATACTTTATGACATATGTAGAAAACGGCATTTACTTCTCCAGGGAAAAGGATATAAAGTAACTTCCTTTCCAGGTTGTTAAATGTCTTGTGTCAATAGGAAGAATTGTTCTGGGATGAATTCCTATTCCCCATGGACTATTTTCTCCCAAGATAAGAATGAATAATTATAATAAAAGTTTCGAGGAACTATACTGAATATTTTACATGAATTATCCACTTCAATCCTAGTACACCCTATTGCCATTTTGCAAATACAGACACTGAAACCTAGGGAAGGAGTAAATGGCAAAACCAGAATCTGAACACAGGTTTTTTCTGATTCTGAAGCTCATGTTCCTAACCACTGCCTAATTCTGATATTGGTCAAAGTTAGTAATATATTTCATATTATTCTTGGTTTCTCCTAATAGGAATAAAAATATCAAGTATAACAGGGACAGAATGATCACGGTATCAGTTCTTGCAATCTCTCCTTCTGCCTTTTGCTTCTGAGAAGAAAGGGTTTTCTTCTTTGTTGTACAGAAGCCAGGTAAAAAATAAAGCAGAAGATCCTTTTAAATTAAAGAAACCAAAGATGCTGGAGGAAATACACAATAAGCTGAAAAAATGGAAATTAGAGAAAGAAGAGAGAGAAAGAGAGAGAGAGAGAGAGAGAGAGAGAGAGAGAGAGAGAGAGAGAGGTCACATGATATTAACGAGCATATTGAGGGTTGGGTGTTGAGAGTGGAAAAGAGAGAAATATTTGAGGGCAAACTATGTTTTATATGGAGCACACTGAAAAGGTAGTCCTGGAGAGTGAAGTTTTAAGATTTTCTACTTTAAATAAATTGTACATCTTCCTTTGACATTTTTTTGAGAAATGTAGTGAAATTTAAAACAGTTTATGAAGTACAAAGAATGAACCATATGGGACTTTGGGATTTTCTCAGGTTATATTCCTAATTATTTATTATGAATTCCCTGTGCTGATTAGATTGGCTAATATTGAACAGACATGTACTATAGGTGAGGTCTCTGTGAGCTCTGCTGGTAGTGCTAAAATATTTTATTCTCTTTTACATTTTATTTGTGTTCTGGAATTGCTTTAGTGCTAACATTTTAAATCTAATTTGTTTTATATTATAAAATTAAGAGTTTAAGTGCTAGAAAACAAAAAGAATGCCCTTAGGACTTTGTACTTCAGTTTCTTCTGCCTAGCTGTCCTGATTTGAGATGCCCGCCACATCACTCGTATATAATATAATATAATAGAGAGAACTTTGTGCTGGGAGTCAAGGATGGGAGAAAATGAGCCAGAACCTACAAGTCCAATCATTATCACATTTCCTTGCACAGTCTGGAATTGCTGCCTTGCTCAGGTCTCTTAATTTTAAAAATCAAATAAGAAAGAATTTATCATACCAGTGTTAAATGCATATGATTGCCTCCATGGGGGAAGATCTAATTCTCAGGACAGACAAGTAGGAAATGCTGTTAAGTGTGACAAGCCCAAAGGCCATGCTGATCGGGATGATGCATTTGATTTAATCCTGAATGTTGGAGGACTTAGGAAGCTCAACTTCAGCTCATGGCCCAAACTCTCCCAACAGCTTATGAAATTCTAATATGGTTAGCAACATTGGGTAATCTCATCTCAGTCAAGTGCACAGAGAAGACCCAGGCATTGTATCTTCACCATCCTAATAATAGTACCAGCTGGGATTTACAAACTTTCAAAATTGCTAATATGGGTCATTCATTTAACCACCACCTCATCAAAAACAAAACAGAAATATGTAGTTCTTGAAGATAGATACTACTCAGTTCTTCATCTCTTACTTCTACTATCAAAACAGCTTCTTAACTAGTTTCCCTGTTTCTGGTCTTCTGTTGCCTCATATTCCCAACCCAGTTCTACCTTCTATACTAATAAGAGAGTAAAAATAACATGAAAACAATAACAACAAATCCTTTGTTTTAAAATTTCTTTGGCTTCCTATTGCCTGCAGGATAAAAGCCAAAATTTCTTGAATGGTATTAATGGGCCTTGTACTCTAGACCCAACTTTTCTTTTCTATTCAACAACAATAAACTATTGGCTGTGCTTTCTTGTAGGCAATGAATAACCTTACAAATTCTAAAGTAATGGAATGACACGATCAGAACTGGGTTTTAGATGGAGAACTCTGATGGACAGAGAAGGAAATAGATTGGGGAGGGCAAATTAGAGACAGGCAGAGTACGTAGTTAAGGAGAAACTGCTAAAATAGCCCAGTTGAGAGGTATCCAGGACTCTGTTTTCTATGGCTAGAAATGTATTTTTAAAAAATCTGGTTCAAGAAATTTGAGAGATTTGTATACTTTCTTTTTTGGTTGGATACCATGGGCATTAAGGCATGCATGTCTCCTGCCTACCTTCGCAAAGGTGAACCAGCTTTATACAAGGATTTTAGCCCCTTCTCAACACTGTTAAGAACCCTTGCAATATGGTAAGAGAGTACCATTCTAAGGAGTGACATGAGAAATGGTTCCCTAGTGTGACCTTCGCCTTTGAACTTGGAAGAGCCCTCCTATCTTTCCCTGTGAGATACTGACATCCTGTGATACTTCTCTCACTAGTACCAGAGGAGGCAGACTTTATTAGACACCCTGATTCCAGTGGCAAAACTTATTTCCTCTACCTTAGCAAGAGGCTAGGTGAGTGACAAAATTATGCAATTGTCCACATCAACCATAGGAAAGGAGACAAAGTGTTTTAATGCAAAAGGTATTTGAGCTTATCACCAGTTGAGTCTGTTTAATAGATAATGAAATTGATGAGGACTGAAGCCATCTTGGAAAAGAGAAAGGAAAAAATAATAACCAGAACCACTTGATCCTATACCTCAACTGCTTAGCATCCTTAGTTCCAATTGATTTCTTTTTTGGTCAGCTGGATCAGTGCCATTGCCCATTATATGAAGTTCAGGGAAAAGAAGTTCTTAGAAGAGGAATCGTTGGCTTTTGAACAAATTGAACTGAAGTGCCTCTAGGCTAGTGGTTCCAATGTATAGTCCTCAGACCAGAAGCATCAGCATTGCCTGTGAATACGGTAGAAATTCAAATCCTTGGGCCCCTGCCCAAGATGTACTCAATTATTAACTCTGGGGATGGAGCCCAGCAATCAGGGTTTTTACATGCCCTCCAGGTGATTCTGAGGGATGCTAAAAATCGAAACATTTCTCTAGAACATCCAGGTGGAGTTTGAACATCAGGTAGTGTGTGAATGAGTCTGAATGGAAGAGGACAGGACTGGATATGCAGACTTGAGAGTCACCAGCATGTTGCCATTGACCCGAGGTCTGCAGCCTCGCTTAGAAGAATACTGTAGAATGAAAAGGGAGGGCTGAACAGTGAAGAGGAACCACTATGTCCATCTCTATAGAGTTCTATATTGACTATTTTTACAGTGGGCATATATGTTTTTTAAATTAGAATGCCCTTTTAAATGAAAGTTTTCAAGGCAGCAAAGGAGGAAGAATGCTACAGGTGAAATCTTGAGGCAGAGGCAGGGTCAAGACAAAAACATTTTTGGATGGGGCTGACTAAAGTGTTTTTATGCAGAGATGTTGTACATATTATTTAAACTTTACAACAATCCTGTAAAGTATTATTTTCCCCATGATGAAAATGAGAGGGTTACCCTCTGAGAGGGTAAGTCATTTATCTAAGATCACACATGGGTGGTGTCAGGGTTTCACCTCAGTGTCTGACACCTCCCCTTGCTCCTTCCACAAAGCAGAGCTGTGTATTATGTCTTGCTCAGCTCTTGGGACCTGAGGTAAGTGTGACAATAATGACCCCCAGTGAACCACACCTGATTGTACCTGAGCATTTGTGAAGTCCTCTCCTACACTGACTCTGGGTTTGGCCATGTGAACTGCTTTGGCCAATGGGATGTTAGCAAGCATGATACAAGTTGAGGCTTGAAAAAGCATTCACCCAATGAAACTTGCCCCTCTGTCTTGCTGTTTTTAGAACCTAACTGCATATAAAGAACTCAGGGTAGCCACCTGGAGACACAGATCAAGCACCATCCACCAGTCACGCGAGTGAGGCCATCTGAGACTCCCAGTCTATTGCCCAATGGTGGCAGCCACCTGAGTGACTCCAGCTGAGGCCAGCATAACTACCCCACTGAACCCACACAAATGTGGGCAAGTCATTGTTTTCAGTGATTAGGTCGGGGGATGCTTAGTTACACAGCAATAAATATCCGATATATCTAGGCCCATTTCTGTGGGTGGTTAGAGGGGCACGAAAGTATGCTCCAATAAAAGTTTTGTTTCTTAGATACTCTTCCAGTAGGAGACAATTTTTCCTGTGATCTTTAAAATAGCCAATTCCACATTCTCAAGTGTTCTTCAAAAATTTTCAGGATTTCTCCTCAGCCTCCTAAGCTTTTCTAAATCGAGATGAATATGGGGAATTCAGACATGACTTTTCTGCATCTACGTTTCCTTCCAAAGGAAAGACTCAGTCAATTACAAAATATGCCCAGAAGTTCTGGTTATAACTGCTTTATTAATGTAGGAAGAGTAAAAATAGATACTGTCTGTGGGCAGACCTGAAATTCTGATAAATCTTTCCAATTCAAAATACCTGAACTTATTCAATTAAAAATAATAAGCAGCCTTTCAAATGCACACTTGAGATTAAAATAAGCTAAAAGAAATAAAGTAAAAATAGGTAAAAGAAAATTGCACAGGTCAAATTTAAGAAAACAAAACAAAACAAAACCGGCGAAGTAGCTGGGTGCTATGTGGGATCAAATCTGGATGTATGTAGGGTGGGGAGTAACAGCTGAAAGTCTTGCAAAGACGTGGGGCATTTAAAATTCCACTGGCTTGGTCAATGAGAAGACTAGAAAAAAGAAATCTTTCCATTTCCAAGGAAGACGGCAGGGAACATGTTTATTTTGACCTATGCTCTAGGTTGGAAAAAGTCTCCCTAAGCCTTCATAACCACTAATAAACAAAGAATTGTTGTTTTAAGCCATCAAGTTTTGAGATAGGTTTTGGATTCAAACTTATACATCTTACTTGGTCCAGGAAACCCTAAGTTGAGAAATTAGCTTCAAGTGGCCCTAGATTTATGTATAATCTAAAATTGTAATGACACGTGGGATTACAATTGTGAAAGCATCAAGCAATATGTAAATAAATATAGTTTTCTTATCCCAGGAGACCGGGAATATAAAATTTTAATTTTATTTGTTGGTTTTGAATCAGTTATTCAGCTTGCTCGTGTGACCCTCATCAAGGATCTAGTCCTCTCTGGGCTTTTGCTTCTTCATTAGGTAAAGGAGGGGTCATTTTAGCCCTAACTTTGCATGGTTCTGTGGTTCTATGAAATTATTAATTCATGAATATATGATATAGTACTGCGAGGTCTAGGGAATAGAAAATTAAGATCTTATCTAGGTCACTGTTTCTGATCAGCAAAGCCATTAGTGCTGGCTCATTTTCACTACCCTGAGGCTCTATCAACCTGAAATAGTTGGTGAGAAAGGACTCTGCTTTCTCATCTGACGTCTTTCAGTGTTTGGCTTGCACATATCTCCCCACTATGGTGACCCTATGGATGGCTGTGTAGAAGGCTCTCATGGGCTTTGAGGACCAGGAGCACCTGAGCTGACTCGGGAAGCCCATCCCCATGTAGTTTTCTCCAAGTGTACTCCGTGTAGACATAGTGGCATACAGGGTGACTTCTCTGGGTGTGAAAGTTAGAGGACAGGAATGATAGCATAGGACGGAATTTGTTTTCAGGTTAAATTTGCTTTATTTTAGAATAATTGGGTAATATGATGTTTGCTGCACTCAAATATAATTGAAAACAATGGATAGACATTTATCTCTGCCCACAAAGAGCTGACCTGGGAGATAGAAACCAAGTTCTAATGATATCCCTTGAACCTTTTTCCAGCCACACATGGACCTTTAGTTATTAAGCTAATAAATTCCCCTTTCATTAGTTTGTGGTTTCCATATTAACTGGTGGTTTGGATTTTCTGCCTCTTGCAACCTAGACAATTTTGAATGGTAACGGAAACTATATCTTTCTGCAACTTCACTCCCCAATTCCTGTCACTGCCCTCAGCCTGACTCATCCTTGGTCTCCTTGGTTTCTTGATTGCTGAAAGTAACCCAGGGTAGCTTTCTGAATTTATTTGCTGCAGAGACGTTTCTGTACTTGGTGAACAAAGAAGTGAAGTAGCATATCACATAACTTAGTAAAAGTATCACTCCTGCTCAAGGACTCCTTCCACTACAGAACATAATTGTGTGATGATGCAAGTTGAGAGGAGACTAGATGAAGAAGATCAGCTAGAGCCCAAGAAACCAACAAGACAATTATTGTAGAGATGAAGGAGAGCTGGAAATCATTATTAAAGGTGAACTACCATCCACAAATGTGATTTCATTTAATCTCCCAAACACTTTGCTTTTATTCACACTTTGCAAATGAGACTCTGAGGGGTAACTACTTTGTCCAAAGTATTACTGATGGAGACTATAGTTAATGCAGATATGCCAGAATCTTGTGCTGTGGCTCTCACAATGCTACCATTTATAAGTGAAGTAAAGGGGAACTAGATTCGGCAGATGGTGGTTCCCAGAAGGGTGATAGTAAATAAAGGATATAAAAGCTGTTTCAAAGAAATGAAGGCATCTTCCCAAAATTTGCACTCAATCTCAATATATTTTAGCCTTCCATGTTCATACAACACGGTGTGAGTGCCAACACCCCGGGGTTTGGAACTGGAGATGTCTAGATTTCCATCTTTGCCACCCCTTATAACAGTGACATTCTGGGGGGAAATTATCTAGCTCTCTGAGTCTGTTTTTCGTCTGTCAGTTGTCTACCTTTTAGTTATGCAAAGATTGGAGATAATGCTTATAAAGCTCAAATACTGTGTACATCAGGTATTTACTACACGAAACTATTTTAATATTATGTAACGCCCCAAATTATTAATGCTTAAATGGGATCCCCTCTGAGTAAATTTCAAATGTTTATATTACTCTGATCTGCCTTAGATCATCAGCCCTGACTTCGTGGAGCTACTTATCTTCAAGGAATCAGAGGAAGTACCTTCAACATGTTGACATAGGAAAGGTCAGAGATAGCATGTGAGGAATTTCAAAGATAATCCTATCCTTCCCTTTCCTCTTCTAGACTCTGCTTTCGGCTGGTTCAGAGTAAGTTACATGTCTGCTTCCATTAAAGTATGTGGCATCATTTTAGACACTGCAAATACAACACCAATTTTACCGCAACCTAATTGTGGAGTGACAAGAGATAAATCTAGAAGATACACATAGTATGAAATGGCCACGTGTGCTTTACTTATATAAGAACCACGCATAGAGATACATTATGCTGAAAGTGAGGAGTAGCTGAAGTTGTAATTCATGCAGATTCATATTTAATAATACTGTGGACTCCTAGGGTATCTGAAACTTAATCAGTTGTCCATTAACATATTATAGGATAAATGTAGATCTGTAAGTATTGTATGTTGCAAAAACCACCTTTATTTTCATTTAAAATCCTGGTTAAATCTGTTGTATATCTTTGGACACTTTGTCAAGCTTTTGAATTGAGGATACGCATAAGAAATACTGATTCAGGTCAATAAATAAAAGTGCAATATTCCGAAACTGTTAATGGAGCTTTAAAAAAGCCTACAAAATAACCCCAGCTTTGAAATCAAGGGACCATGATTAAATTAAAATTAAGTACAGAAGCAAAAGATCACAATAAAAACAAAAATCCTATACTGTAAAAGAGCTCCAAATTCCAAACTGGAAACAGAAAATCATGATTGTCAACCAACATTTATTGAGTACTATAGCAGGTATGTTGAACTTTGAATAATTGAATTGCACATTTTTAAAAATAATCTGTCTTTTATGACAGAAATCAGGCAGTTCCTGGCATAATTTGACAGCAGCATTCTGCCTTTTTCCTGTCAGCACGGTGTGAGGCAATGCAATTAAAATCAAACTGATTTGTTTTGACTGGTGAGATTTTCTCTTTCTCTCTTATATAGTGTACATATTTATCCATACGTTAAGGTTTATTATTAAAGAAATATAATATTCATTTTAAGTAATTTATATTAGTAGTGCCAATGGAGATACTTTTTGAGGATTGGACCCTGACTTCAGAAGTGCAATAACGCTGAATATTCTGCCTGCTATTCCCTCGTACTCTCTGGAGCTTCTTTAATCCCCGCATCCCCCCCTCTTTCTACCACCACCCTAGGAGATGGGGTGGTGGTAGCTTCTTTAATCCCCACCCCCCCACCCCCGGCCCCCCGCGGCCCCCGCACCCCACACACACCCAAAAGTAGCAACCCAGCTGTCCCAGACTACCAATGCCCTCTCCTGGCAGCAGCATGGCTATGTGGCCTTGCTTCTTACCCCTTCCTGTCTCTTCTAAGGCCAGAAGAACATCTTTCTTCTGGGTTCACTGCTGACACTCTAGCCCCAGGCAATCTTTCCCTCACATATTGATATATTTTCTGTAATCATGAGCCATACTCATCCATCCCCACTACATAAACATATGCATATTTCCCTCTTTTATTTACTAATCATTGCACAATCATCTTAATGTCGACATTTCTCTCCTTTATCCATTTCTTCTTTCTTTTTATAGTTGGTTCAAAATCACCCCCAAAAGAAACTTACATCCAAGAAAAAGAAGCACAATTAGACACCAAAGAAAAATTTTACAGAAATTTAAGCTTTCAAAATTAACTCACATTTACCTTTAGACTCTTCCCAAGTCTATCTTTATATCTTCCTCTTACAAAATTTCTTTTTCTTTAGGTCAAAATTCTCAGTGTAGTTTTCATTTGTATATTTCTTATCATGAGTAGGATTAAGATATATATATATATATATATATATATAATGGTCAAGAGTCATTTGATTCCTTTTCTGGGGACTGTCTGTTCTTATCCTTTGCACATTTGTTGCTCATTAATTTCTGGGAGTATTTTATGTATTAATGGTTTGGCTCTTATTTAGAAGTATTTTGGTGAGCTAGTTTTCCCATTTGTTGTCTTTTGGTTTTATAGTGTTTTATTTTTCTATGCAGAAATTTCTTTTTATTTTGTGGAGTAAATTTTTTATTACTCTTTTTTTAAGGCGTCTGGATTTTAAGTCATAGAAAGTCATTCTTACTTCAAGATAAATTATCTTAAATTATTCTTTTCTTCTAGTACCTTTAGATTTCACTTTTACATTTAAGTTTTTGACATATTTGGAATTTATCATAACATACAATGTGAGGTATAAATAAAACTTAATTTTTCTCTAGGTGACTATCTAGTCAAATATCATTTATTGAATAACTCATCCTTCCATCCACTGAAATGCTTTATCATTTCTAAGTTATCCTTTATCATATACTAAGTTTCTCTGTATATTTGGATCTAGTGTGGTATCTCTCTTCAGTTCCACTGGTTAGTCTGTTTATGCATGCACCATGCTATATAGTATTAGTTACTGAGGTTTTATTATATGTTTTAACAAGGTTAGGACACTTTCCACTGCTCTTTTTGTTCAGAATTTTCCTGACTAATCTTGATTACTTTTCCATATGTATTTTAGAATCATTTGGCCTAATTAAAAAATTGACAGATTTATTGAGATGACATTAAATTTGTAAGTGAAATTAGAGAAAATTAACATCTTTATGATGTTCAGCATTCCTATCCAAAAACATGTTATGTCTTTCAATTTGTTCAAATCATATTGTATCCTTCATAGTATTTTCATGTTTTCTTCATATAGGTCTTTCACCTTTCTCTTTAAGTGTATTGCTATCTATTTTACATTTTGTTGCTGTTAGTATTTTCTTTCATTATATCTTATAACTTGGTGTTGTGTAAAAACTATTGATTGCTATATGTCATTTAGTATTCCACTATCTTAAATAATTCTCTTGTTGTTTGCAGTAGTTTTTAAATCTAAAACTAAGTTCTTGGATTTTTGTCTCCCCAAAATCATGTAATCTAAAAATAATACGTTTAACTTCTTCCTTCCAAATTTTATAATTCTCTTCCATATAATTGCGTTGCGCTCCAATACAACCTTCATTGTACAATTGTATTTTGAGTATAGTTTCAATAATGGTTCTAATAGAGGGCATCTCTGACTTTGTTTCTGAATATAAAGGGAATGACTTTTGTGTTGTGGTTCTCATCCTTGACTGCACATTTGAATGACTTAGGAGCCTTTAAAAATCCCAATATCCAGGCCTTACTCCAGACTGATTAATCAGGTTCTCTGGGAGATAGGACCAAGTATCACTAATTTAAACTGTTTAAAGTTTTCCAAATGATTTCATGTACAGCAAGATTATGAACTAACGTGTTAGTGTTTTTCCCCTTTAAGCATGGTGTTTGCTTTTAGACTGAAATATGTATATATTTCATATATACATATTTCATATACATTTTATATATACATTTATATATTATTTTAAATATATATAATTTAAAAATATATATTTTATCATGTTAAGAAATTATCCATGTTTTATTGAGATTTTGAATTAAAAAATAATTCCTAAATTCTGTTAAATATGAGTTCCTCCATAGAGTTATTAATATAATGAATTATAAGTCCAGTACCATTATATTCATATAATGAATTATATTAGTGGATTTCCTAATATTGACCTATCCTTGCATTTTTTGAATAAAACTTGCTGAGCATTATTCTTTTAATGTCTTATTTAAGATTGTATTAAAGACTTTCTACATTGTTATTCATAAGTGAGATTGACATGCCATTTATCTGTGTGTGGGAATCATTGATAGGTTTGGCATCAATGTTATACTCTCATTATACAAAGACTTTGGAACTTTACCTATAATTTAAAATGACTTGGTTGGGTAGGTAGCACTTTGATAGATTTTATTTTTTCTTCTATAGAGTTCAGTTAGTTTAGATTTTCTATCTCTATTGGGTACATTTTGGTAAATCATATTTTCCTAAAAGTTAGCTATTTAATCCAGCCAGATTCTCTAATTCATTTTCAAAAGCTTTAATATCCTTTTTAATTTCTCTTGTTTTGTTATTTGTTTTCATTTTATGATTTCTTATTTCTGCAATTGTAATTTTCATCTTGATTAGATCAGCTAGTAATTTATCAAGCTCATTAATTCTTTGATCTTTTACTGCTCACTGTTTTCCTTTGGTTTATTTTGTTATTCTTTGTTCTCACAGTTAGACAGATTCTCAATTCACTTATTTTTCATCCTTCTTATTAATGTATTAAAAGCTATAAATTTGCCTCTGAGCCCTGTTTGACCTGTTTACTGTAGGTTCTGAAATACAATGTTTTTATTGTCATTGTTTTCTAAAAATTCTTCAGTTTGGATTTGTATTTCTTTTGTGACTCCAAGAGTTGATTACCGGACAGTTTTAAAAGTTTCAGATAGAAGTCGTTTTTTGTTTTCCAATTCTGTTTTTTAATTTTCAGTTTATTGTGTGATGATCAGAAAATGTTTTCTATACATTTCCTACTTTTTGGAAATTTGGGGGGTTTTCTTTGTGCCTGAATACATATTTACATATATGAGTATGTTCCGTAGATACTTGAAAATAAGGTGTAGTCTAGTTTCAAGGTGAGAGTTTGATATGGATTAATTATATCTACTTATTAATTATGCTAATTAGGTCTGTGTATTTTCCTTTTTATCTTCTTAATATGTTATAAACTGAGAAATCTGACGAGATCGGGCGCGTTCAGGGTGGTATGGCCGTAGACGAGAAATCTGAATTAAAATTTCCTACTACTAGTATATTTCTGAATATTGCTGCCTAGATATTAAATGTTTTATCTTCATTGTGAATTGAATCCTTCAGCATTATAAAGTGCTCCTTTTGCATGTTTAATGCTTTGCAGCCTGAATTCTACCTAGTCTGATAATAATATGAAGTTATGTGTTATTCTTTTGTTTGCATTTATCTGGTACATGTTTACCAGTTCTTTTGTTTTCAGCCCTCTTGAATCACTTTGTTTCAGGAGTGCCTCCTGTACAGAGCTTGAAACTAGGTTTTGTTTTGTGATTCAATCTGAAGATATTTTTTTTAAATAAATGAATCAAGTTTATCTACATTTATTGGTATGAGATGTTTTGGTGTTACTTCTGTCATATTCTTCTTGTAATATTCCTTCATGGAGGCAATTTATTGACTTATTTATAATTTTTGGTGAAATTATTGATTATAATGGTAAATTAAAGATGGCTGCAAATTCTCTGACTCTCCTGTCAATCAGAAGTGGGATCTATGTCCCTTTGCCTTGAATCTGGGTGACCTCTGTCACTGCTTTGATTAACAGAACATGACAGAAGTAAAATTGTGCTAGTTTCAGTACTCAGGCTTTAAGAAACTAGAAGTTTCTATATCTTTTGTCTTGGAGTCTTGAGCTGTCAGGCAGAAGGCTGAGACTGCCATGCTGAAGAGGCTAGGTAGAGAGGCTTAGAGATCACAGGGGGTGGAAATGTAACTCAGCTGAGCCCAGACATCATTGACAAGGTGCTAGGCATGTGAGTGAAGCCTTCTTGGACTTCCAGACTAACCAAGTCACCAGCTGAAAACTACCAAGTGATCCCAGTTGAAACCATATGTAGCAGAAGAATCATCTAGCTGAGTACTTCCTGAATTCCTGACCAATTAAAATATGAGATATAATAAATGGTTATTGTTTTACACAGCTAAGTTTTAGGTAGTTTATCATATAGCAATGAATAACTGAAATATTCACAAATTTCTTCTGTTTTGAGGGCATTTTTTTCTGTGTTCTTTGTGTGTTGCTAAGTTTTGCTTCTCTTTTTCATATTTCTTCTAATATCTTTCTCTTAATGTTATATCAATTCCCTTTTTTATCACTCACCATTGAAAGAGTTGGATTGTCCTGAAACAGCTGTGTTCCAGGAGTGGAGGATGTGCAGGGTGGGGAGGAGCCAAAGTTGCTTTCTAGGTTTCACAACCTATAAGAGGCTCTTCTTTTCTGCCGCCAGAGACAAAGTGCTTCCTGAAAATACAAAGTCTGACAATTAAGTTTACAAACTAATTGCAACGATGTTGCTAATCTTTTTTGATATCGGAAGGATTATTCATTATGAATTTGTACCAACTGGACAGACAGTTAACCAAGTTTACTATTTGGAAGTGCTGAAAAGGCTGCGTGGAAGTTAGACGACTTGAACTTTTCGCCAACAATTCATGACTCTTGCATCAGGACAATGCACAAGCTCCCACGACACTGTCTGTGAAGGAGTTTTTAGCCTCACCTGATCTGGCCCCCAATGACTTCATTCTTTACATGAAGATAAAAGAAATATTGAAAAGAAGATATTTTGATGACATTCAGGACATCAAGGGTAATACGACAACAGCTCTGATGGCCATTCCAGAAAGAACTCCAAAATTGCTTTGAAGGGTAATTAGGCACTGGCATTGGTGCATAGCTTTCCAAGGGGAGCACTTAGAAGGTGACCATAGTTATATTCAGCAATGAGGTATGTAGCACTTTTTATAGGATAAGTTCTCGAACTTAATTGTCCCACCTGATATGGCTTGCCTGTGTGATTTGTTGTATGTCTCTGAAGCAAATAAACTGAGGTTCACTTTGGTCTCTGCCCTACTCACCCAAATTTCTGTACTAATTTTTTGCAAATGAAGAATGTACATATTGATCTTCAGAGTAAGCCCTGCTTTTCTACGATTTTCAATAATTAAAAAGTGTGGCTTCTCCAATCAGTATAACATTTGTCTTTCTCCTTTCCCTCCTCTATACCTACTACTTTCCCACTTTGATCTTCCTTTTTCACTATTGTGATTACCTTTTGGGGTTTTTTACCCCCCTCTAAATTTCCCATGCTGTTTAATACCTGGGCAGTGGTAGGAGTTATTTTTCTCTCAAGACCATTCTTTTTTCATCTTTCATCAGAATATTTTTCTTATCTGATTCCTTCTTCCCTTTCAATTTAATATTTTCCCTTCAGTATTTCTTATCTGTCTTTCATCTCTGCTTATATTCCCTGTCTTGGCTTCTCTCTTCAATTTCTTTTTCATTCATTCTTCTTCCCTCAAAATCTCACCATACTCTTTCCAGCCACTCCAAGTGTTGTCCAATGTTTTTTCAAGTTTCTCTTCCAGGAACTACATTTAATAGGTATTGCTTTTGCATGCTCAGATTGCTATAATAAAATAACATAGATTGGATGGCTTAAACAACAGGAATTTATTTTTCACAAATCTGGAAGCTGTCCAAGATTAAGGTGCTGGTCAATTTGGTTCCTAGTAAGGACTCTCTTCCATTTACAGGGTTCTAAGGTTAAATCTACAAAACAAATTGTATTCAAAGGCGTCCAACTTCTATTCTTGTCTTCCACCCAATTCCTTTCTCTCTTCTGTACAAAACCATTTAAAAAATATGATTTAGACTTTCTGATTTTTAAATATCAGCAAATGTATATTTACGTTTTTTCCTCTTAGAGAAACAAAGCCATTACAAATATTCTTCTTCATCTTTTTTTTTTTCACTTAATATATCTTGGGGGGGATGTCTCTATAGTAGCTTATGAAGATATTACCCATTGCTTTTATGACTGTATGGTACTCCATTGCATGGTTTTATTCAATCAGTTTCTATTGATAGGCATTTGGGTTGTTTCCAATATTTTACTCTTCCAAATAATGTTTCACTTATGAACCTTGTACATGTATCTTTTCATTATTTTTGTCAGCATGGCCTTGAACATATCTTTTATTTTTGCCAGTGTTTCTTTATTTGCAAATCTTTTTTAATAGTTCTTTTAGAGAGCATCTTGTAATGGTAAATTTTTTCATTTTACTTGTTTTAACATATATATATATTTTAACATTTATATATATATTAATGTCAACATTTGCCTTTAAATGATAGTTCTGCTGGGCAAAGAATTTTAAGTTTATTTGTAAAGATGCATGTGCTCCAGTGTTCATTGCAGCTTTATTTACAGTGGCCAAGACATGGAAACAGCATCTTTCGATAGATGATTGGATAGAGAAGATGTGGTATATATACACAGTGGAATACTATTTTGCCATAAGAAAAGATGAAATAGTACCATTTGCGACATTGTGAATGGACCTTGAGATTATTATGCCAAGCAAAACAGTCAGACAGAAAAAGTCAAGAACCATATGATTTCACTGAAATGTGGGATATAAAACTGAAAACAACAAAGGAATAAGACAAACAAATGAAGAAACAAAAATTCATAGACACAGACAATAGTTTAGTGGTTACCAGAGGGTAAGAGGGGAGGGAGATGGTAGATGAGGGTAAAGGAGGTCAAATATATGGTGATGGAAAGAGAACTGACTCTGGGTGGTAAACACAAAATGTGAGATATAGATAATGTATTACAGAATTGTACACCTGAAATCTATGTAACTTGACTAACAGTTGTCACCCCAATAAACTTTAATTTAAAAAAAAAGAATTGTAAGTATTGGTTATTTTCTCTCAGCACATTGATAATAGTACTCCATTGGCCTCTACTGTTGCTGGTGAGCAGTTTGCTCTTAAGATATATAACTATTCCTTTATAGATAACCTGCCTTTTCTGGTTGCTTTAAGATATTCTTTTAGTTTCAGATTTTTCATAATTTTACTAAGGAGTACCTGGTATGAATATATTTTTATTTACCTTGTATGGCTTTTATTGTGATAACTTAATCTGAAGATTCTTATCTTTCATCAATTATGGAAAAAGTTCTTAGCCCTTTTTTATTATTGCATTTCTTCCATTCTACCTCCTTTACCCCACCACATTTTCTTTCTCATGCTTTTATAAGGTATATTTGTACTTTTTCATCCTACTTTCTATGTCTCTGAATTTTTTTTTCTTTTTAAAAAATTTGTTATAGTCTCTCAGTTCAGCAGTTTGGGGAATTTACTTAAATATTTATTCTTGTTCACATTTTAAAAACTTGTGTTCATGTTCTTATTAAGTTGTTTTGTGCAAAGTATTAATAATTATGTATGTAATACGATGTTTACTGGAATTTATGCTCTCCCTGAAATGGTCACTAAAGGATTAAAACTGAGGAAAAGGAGACATAGAGTACCTCACCTTCTAAAGAGAGCCCCTTGCAACTAGGGTTTATTAAGGATAGCCTAACTGCTATCTCCAGAAAAACTCAAGAGCTGAACTACATAATCAGACCATGAAGGAGAGAAAAATAATGGGAACCATGAGTCACAAGGCTAGTAGAGAGTGTTCTGCTGCCCCTTAAAGCCAGGTGGTAGGGGGAAGCACCAAGCAACATTGGTATCTCATTCCCCAGTTAGGGAGCAGACTTGCTGATTTGCCATTGTGCCTACCTGAGCGGCAGGTGAAGAGAACCTGAGAAAGATGGCAGAGTAGAGCAGCATGGGAGTTCCAGGGAGAAGCGAGGAACTCTCTCCACTATTTGGCAGGTCAAATTCACTTGGGTCTAGTAGACACTGTGGAAAGTAGCCTTGAATAAATATTTTGCCAGATGCCACCTGAGAGGGAAGGCCACTGAGTGAGGAGATTGCAGTGGCAAGAGGCTGTGGGATGGACCTCCCAGGACAGAAGCTGAGTGTTGGAAGATATGGGTCACCGCCAGCTGCATTCCTAGAGAGGGTACAGCACCCCAGAGGGTGTTCTGGAGAACAGAGTGGGTCCAGCTGTGCTTTGCCTTTCTGTTCCTTTTCAGAATCATTTGTTTCTTTGATCAGAGGCTTTAATGTTGCTGTATTAGGGTAGGCCCCCTTTCTTGTTTTTTACTGTAAGTGAATACATTTAGTGCAATTTGCTGGTCTTCACTATTTTTTATTCATTTTGTTTGCTCTATTAATCTCAACACTGGCCTTTTAACCTCGTTAGGCTGTGTTTTGACATACAGCTCCCTGGTGTTTGATGTGATTCGTCATACTTCCCACTAAAGTGAGTCTGCTTTAGTCCATCCAAAATTTGTTGCTGGCTTTCTTCTCTATTTCCAGGTGGCCTGTCACCACCTTCTCTTTCTGCACTGGCTTGAGCCCTCTTTTGCAGCTGCAGCCACTTTCTGTCTCGATGCTCCTCATGACCAGCCCTCACATACACTTTGTGCTCCAATGAAGGGGCCACTCATGCAATCAGGTGGGAAGAGATCGATTTTTCTGTAGTGATTTATACCCTCTGATAATTGAGCTATCATCAGTGACACTGCTGAGCATGCAAAATAAAGCAGCACCTCTAGTTACAGGGAGAGCTCAGCCTTGGAAGCTTCTGAAAATGGTGACAGGACCATTGGATATCAAAATAAAATGTTAGCATTATCAGGGGCCCCTGGGAAGCATATGTGACTTTAAAAGAAATTATTTTATATTCCAGAAAAATCCTGCTACTGAGAACTGAGTTGTAAAAGAAGTCATGGGTGAAGCCAAAGGGGTTTCCTGAACTTTAATATTAACCCCATATGCTTTGTGCTTCTTTCTATAAACAGAGCTGGTTAGGAAAGAAGATGTACTCTTCTCTCCCTTGGTCTTATTACATTCAAAAGTACAGATACACGTCACCAACCATTGCAACACCACGAGGCACAAGTGGTTAGGAGTCTTGGACTTGACAATCAGAGAGGCTTGGGTTTGAACCTTGATATTGCTGCTTACTAGGTGTGTGACCTTGGAAAAGTCGTTCACCCCTTTTGAGCTTTAATTTACTTATAATAATACCTATCTTACAGAGTTGTGGTGAGGATTAATATGAAAATCAATGCACAGAAACACTTGTCACCTGGCCTATAAACTCATATGCTTGGCTTCTCTTTGGACCATGAGAACAAAACTCACATTAGAATAAACTTGGATTTATACTTCTCTTCTTTTTGCTTTTGTTTTGTTTTGTTTTATTCCACTGACTAGAGAGAAAGTCATACAAACTAAATTGTAGGACAAGTGTGTCATGGCTGTACTTAATAAATATTGAAATTGGAAATTTAAACAGAAGTTGTAAGAAGGCTGTCTTCTGTATAAACAGAGAATCATGGGAATAGATGGACCCTTTCATATTTTAAGAGTCTCTAGGTCATGGGCCCTCTATTTATTGTCTTACCTTAGACTGACCCCATTGGATGACAGCTCTAAGAATGATGATTTTTTTTTCCCCAGAGCAACTGAAGACAGAGGAGGAAAGAGTAAATCTTTAGATTAGAGTTTTTAAGGTTGGGAACTTTCTGCCCAGGTCTGTCTTCCTCGATGGAGATATATGTAAAAGGTCAAGTGGTAGGCACATGAAACTTTGAGTTCCCTCTCCCCTTACTGGTAAAACCTGCCAACTCAGAACCTTGAGAACCTTACTGTCTTCCCCTTACTTCCTGCAGTCAGCATCTGAATGTGGTTTAGAATGGAGATATTGAAATGTAGAGCATGGCTCTGGAGTAAAGACAGAACTGGACTTGATCTTGGTGTATGATCAGTGCCCTATAAATTGTGTCTATTATTATTTTTACTCCCATTCAGCTTTTGTACTTCAGTCATATTGATTCTTAATCTTTCTTTGAATGTTTCTGTGTAGAGGAGCCTTTATGTGATTAGTTTTGGATTCTTAGCTTTTATAGTCTGCATTTTGAATTCTGTCCATGTAACCAACCTACCCATGCTAATTGCAGTATTCTCAATACAGAAGTCATTTCTTAGAAACAGAGTCTATTCCAGAGCATTCAGGGAGAATTGACAGGTGATTCTGGGATGGGCTCCATTTTTCTTTCCAAATTTAGCTTTTTTTTTTTCAAGCTGTTCCAGAATCTGTCAGTTTAAAGACCCTCACTTTAGTATCAGGGTTTTATGTAATAATGCCCTTCCTTTCTACATATCCTCCAATTTGACTGGGAAATCTTATAGGAAGGGGTCAAAAGACCCTGATGCCTGGTTTTGAAAAATGTACATATTAGCGCTTATCTTCTTTTCTTCTTGTTTGTTGATCAGAGCTTTGCCACCCGATAGTTAAAGACTGTTAGGATTTTTGATAGCTTTCATGTTGTTTCATTTTAGCATCTTCCTTTGGCTTCAGAAGATTCCTTTTCTCCCCCTTCTGCTGTGTTTTCTCTTAGTGGACATCCTCCTTTCCTGGTCATATCTTAAGTCATTCTTGCTTTGGGGTGAGTTATCACTACAAGCCCAGTAATAATTTGAAAGATAATGATAATAGTAATAGGTAAGATTTACTGAGCATTCACCTTGTATTAGACACTATAGTAACCACTTTATATATGTGAACACATTTAATATTCACAACTGCCCCATGAAATGGATATAAGTATTATCTCCATTTTACAGATGGGAAACTGCTGTAAGAGAGCTTCAGTATCTTGTACAGCTACAGCAAGTAGCTAGGTTGGGCCATAGGTCTGCCTGGACTTTCAGGAGCTGACTGTGGAGAATTTCCTCTGTTGGCACCTCTAGTCTCTGGACACGAATGTCCAGGATCCTGGATCCGTCAGTCCCGAATGAGGAGCTCTTGTCGTCAGCAAGAGCACAATGTAAGAACATTTCCTACAAAATTTACAAAATGCTGGACTAATGTGTCATTTTTGCAAACTCCTTTAAAAGCAAGTCTGCCAGACAACCTTTATGACATTACCTTTGTACTCGGAAAAAAAAATATTTTGCAGTAATAAAAAATAAACACTAAAATAAGGTCATCTCCCTCCTCGTAGCACAGGGCTGAAAAGGTATTTTAGAGCTTGCTTTCCAAACAAAGGAAGTTGAATGAAAGAAGTCACTTCAATTTGAAAATCAGGTGAAAGTCAACTACATTGCTGCTCATAAAATTAAACAAACAAACAAACAAACAAACAAACCCACAATAATTTCCCAGGGGAGTATCTTTACATGAAAACTAATTTCTAAGATTAAAAAAAAATAGACAAAATTCGTCCAACAACAGGTAATTTTGAAAAGAGTCAATTTAGGAGCTACCCAGTACGTAGGAATTAGAAGGAAAGAATTATTTTTTGGTAAATTCTAAAACTGACTTGTGTAGACATTACCTATGTGGGGAAAGGGGACCATTATTTGAAACATGCTGCTGCCAACCAAACAATGAAATGAAGAGAACAATAAACAAAGGAAACCTTTCCAAAGGCTCTCTTCATTTACATTCTGAGATTACTGGCCTCATCTCTCTGCTGAAATAGCCTTGCGTTACTGGCCGTCCAAAAGCATAATCAGGTGCTAGTGGGAGCTTTTGCTCTAGCAAACTGCGTGAAGAATATTTGAATGCTGCCAAGACTATAGGTGCCTGTTTCAAGTTGTCATAGATTATGCTATAACGTGTCATAAATAAGGGAAGTATATTTATAAATCTGACATTAAAAATGTGTTCCTAAAATATCTCGTGGGTTCCCCAACCATGTCAGCATAGAAATAATGTTTAGTATTTGTTTATTTTACTGGACCACCCCATGAACCTGGGGGAAACATGTTAGAAAAAAAATTATAGCTCCGCCAACTATTCTGGGAGATACACGAGCCCTCCATGTTTATCAGGTTGAGGGCACTGTATTTTGATGTCAATAAGCAATTTTTCCAGCCCGGTCTCCTGCCCGACCCTTTTAATCCATCAATATATTATTAGAGATAAAGTTGGTGGATGCCTGCTGCAGTTAGAAGATAAATGACATCTCTGAAGTCAGGCATTAAAGACTAGATTAAGGCCTTGTGACACCGTTTTCAGTGCTCATCTGTGCACTTCTGTTCAACCTATCACACTGAGTGACAAGAAAGAAAAATAATGAACTGGGCCAGGGGAAGAAGAAGGAAAAAAAAAAGGCAGAAAAAGAGAGAGATTTTTTTTCCTCCTAACACACAAACTACATCAGTTCATACTCGGGATTAGACTGCATTTAAAGAAAAGAAAAAAGAAAAGAAAATGGGGAATTGGGAAGGACAGGGAAGGGACTGTTCTATAAAGATGAAAATAGGCAGGCAAAAGGGACATGAAAGTCAAGCATTCCATTTCTGCCTGGCCCACGTGGCTTTTGGTACCCCCTACCTGCCTCCCAGCCTCTCCCATGCAGATGTCTGTCCAGTAGCTCTAGGACTCTGCTCCATCCCCGAGTTGGGAGTGCTGACATAAATCTTGTTAGAGGCAGTGCTCAGTTCTAAATCTTGGTGAATTATGTCCTTCCATCCCTGCCAAAGGATTTCCTTCACACTGCTACCATTGGTCTGATTGGAGGTATTAAAAATTTTTGTAACTCTCTACTGATAGTGATTTACATATGACTCCTGAGTTGACAAATACAAATGTTGAATTTTTCTCTGTGTGGAAACAGCAGCCACAAATTAATTAAAAGGTGCAAACAAAAGGAAAGGGAGATGCAGACCAGGAGAGAGAGCATTAGCCAGTAGAAAAGCCCCAAGTTTGCGGGCAGGGGGCCTACAGTCCACTCTAAGTCTGATAATGCCATCGCTCTTGTTCTCAATCATTTATGTAGAAATAAAACCACCACGTCCCCATGCCATGCCATGTGTGTGAGGATATAAGGAACATGACCTCTTTTGCTCCCAGTGCTTCAACAGTCCTCATTAGAATCTAAGCCATGAGACATTTATGTGCATAGTGGTGAGGCACCACCCATGATGGAATACACAGGTCTTCACTGGTGTTTGGTAACTGACTGAATAACTCTCAGGTACCTAACTCTTACCCCAACCTCTTTCCCAAACTGCTGTTGAACATCTCATGTAAATTCTTCTACCATCATAAACATCCCCTCTTGCCAATTAAACACTTGGCTTTCTGGCCCTTGGCAAGCTCCTCCTGCAGTTCATCTCATCATCCAGGGTCAATACATTCCATCTCTATCCAAGTCCTAGCCTTTTCTTTCCTTTCCCTCTTGCAAGTTCCTTGTTCCTTCGTCACCCCTTTTTTAAGTTCTCTAAGTTCAAACCCTCTTTGTCCCAGGCTTTATCTCCTGATTCAATTTCTGTCCTTCAAATTCACCATACCAGTTATAACTAGATTGATCTTCCCCAAACTCTTCTTTGACCATGGCCATTCTCTGCTCAATATCTCCCACCATCTAAAAAAAGTTCAATTTCCTTATTATAGCCTTAAAAACCCTCAAAAATCTGATCCCGTTGGTTTTCAAATCTCATCTTTCTCTCTTCCGCCTCTAAACCCTAGTCTTCAGCAAAGCGGTTTGCATGCTTTTAGATATGGTTATCATTTACTCATCTCTACTTATTTGCTATCGTTCTCCCTTGTCTTGAAATTTTCTTCCTGAAATCTCCACCTGTCCCAATTCTGTACCTCCCTGGCTCACTCTCCTCCGTTTCCACATGGCTGTCATTGTCTTCTCTCAGATGCACAAGGTATCTTATTTTGGCAGATACCTACCACGCCTTCTCTAAGATACTGTGCCTGATGTTGGCAGAACATGCTTAGTTATAAGTGACATAGCCCAGCTTGGTGCAGAAAGGCAACTGATTAGAAGGCTTAGTGATCATGGAAAAGGGAGGAGGCCTCTGTGTCTCTAGGAATCCAACCAGAAGATTGTCATATCCTTAGAACTCTTTGTTTTGCCTGTTTTTCTCTGTAAATGTTGAGTTCTTCTCTCCAGCTAATGGTAGGATTCTTCCACATCAATGATGGGCTTGTAAGGTGGGTCAATTGTTGATAGCTCTAATCTCATATTTTTCCAGTAAGAGACAAACTGATACTTGGGCCCTTTGACTCCAAAGGAAAAAGTCCTGGGCAGGACATCTGATTAATCCAGCAGTTACCAGATGTCCATCCCTTGGCCAACAATGTAAGCCTGAGGATAGGGGAGGAAGGTAATATAATTTGCCCAGCCTGGGCACACACCCTACAATTTGGCTAGGGAGATTATGGTTGGTTGCAGAAGTAGCCATGATCTTTCACTCCTCTCTGTGACTTTATGGCTCTTTCCATCAAGAGATGAAGTCTATTTCCCCATCCCTTAAATATAGGCTGGTCGTGAAACTTGCTTTGGTGTTAACAGATACAGCAGAAGTGATGCTATACCCAGACCAAAATGCCAACCCACAAAGTCATGAACTACAATAATGGTTGTTGTACTAAGCCATGAAGTTTTGAGATATTTTATTGTGCAATAGATTTAATTGACACAAAGGTGGAATCTGTAATGACAGCTGCTCCCCTTGGAACCACATAATTTAGAGTAGGAATATTTCCCAGAAGCAGGAACATTGTATTCCGAGGAGACAAAACCACGGAGGGTCAGGAACAGTCACTTCTAGGCACTTAACATGAAACTACTGCATTCTGTTTTCTCTACAACTAGACAGTGCACTCCTTAGGGCAGTGTCCAATATGGTTCATCTCCTCCAGTGACCAGTAGAGGCTAATCTTAGTAAAAAGAGCAACTAGATGGGATTTATTCTTCCATATTTCTAATTTGTGAGGGCATAAGACCTAAAGATTTTATCACTGACTTACCATTAAATCTTAGAACTCTAAGGATATTCCTGAAAAAAAATATTACACGTGCTACATAAAAATGCAAATTAGGTGCCATACCCCAGCAATAGTGCTGTTAAAATTCAGGACTAAACCACCTCATAGAAAGGAAATACTTCTATCAGTGTTTGCAGTGCATTTTCTATCCATTCTCTCCACAGAAACCGAGCCTATTCATTGTCTATCACAGATGAGACATCTATGACGACCATTTGTTAAGCATCCACTATGAGTCAAGATCTTAGTCCATTCGGACTGCTATAATAAAAATGCCATATGCTGGATGGTTTAAACAACAAGTATTTATTTCTTCCAGTTCTGGAGGCTTGGAAATCTAAGATCCAGATACCAGCAGATTTGGTGTCTGGTGAATCCTGCTTCCTGATCCACGGGCATCCGTCTTCTCATTTTATCCTCACCTGGCAGAAAGGCTGAGAGAGCTCTCTGAGGTCTCTTTTGTAAGGATTCTAATCTTATTCATGAGGGTTCTACCTTTATGTTCTAATCACCTCCCAAAGGCCCTCCCTCCTAATATTACCACACTGGAGGTTAGGGTTTCAACGTATAAATTTGGGGCAGGACGCACACATTCAGTCTACAGCAGCCAGGCACTGTGATTGTCATTATATAAATATTTTCTCATTTAATTTTGTTCTCAAAATAGCCCTGTGAAGTGATTATTATTTTTGTTTTACAGGTGAAGAAATTGAGGCTCAGGGAAGTTAAGAATAATTGCTCAAGTTTCCACAGGTCATTAAGGGCCCAAGCCATGATTTGAACACAGGATTCTCCTTTGCTATAGACTTTTCCATATTTGGGTAGTGTTACTAGGGGATAAAGCGTGACCTCCAAGTGGAGACAAAAATCTCTCTATACTGGTCTTGTTCTCACTTGTGGACCTATATGTTCACTGGTTTCTTCAACCTAGGTGTTTCTCCTTTTTTTTTTTTTTTTTTTAACTTCTTCAAACATGTCTTAGAGGTAATTATTTCCTTTAGCTTATCATAGCCTCTAAAGCACAGGGACAATTGTCTGTTTAGAGTCATTCTCAGTCATGACTTGTCTACGAACTGTAAGTAATAGTTACCATTAGTGAAATGCTTAGGGAGTTACATATAAAGATATTCAGACACACAGCTTCAATTCACTATCTTTCTGCATGTAGCTATGACTAGCTGTGCAAGTTCAGGAGGTGATAGGAAGATATGGACTCTGCCTTCACGGACCTTAGAAACCGAGAGGAAAGACTGATGTGGACACAGTGGCCTCTCAATGAAGGGTGTATGTGAATGCTAGATGAACAAGTACATATCCAAGGGGGTCACAGAGCAGGAGATGACGTCCATCTCTAGAAATCAGGGTGTTTTTATAGAAGAGATGGGCCCTTGAATCTTGGAGGACAAATGGGAGTTAGAAAGGCAGAACTATGCAGCATTCTAGTTTAGTGCCCCTATTAAAAAATGCTTGTTAGTATGTCACAGAGAGAGAGAGAGAAGGACCACAGCATTGCCTCAGTCTTCATTACCATCAAGCACGGGATGAGGAGGGTTGATGAGGTGGGGATTATGTCCTCTATGTTTCAATGACAGGAATTAGCCTCTCAGAGGGGCATTTTTCTGGGAGGACACTGACACTGAGTCTATTTCAAGGTATTTTCTTCATTATAAGGAAAGAATATTTAATTCTGAAAGTGTAAAAGTAAGAGACTTATTGAAGGACACATCTGGTTACAGGAGGTGAAACACAAAGTAATGAAGGCAAAGTTTAAGGAAACATATTTCATTAGACATGAGACAAATTTAAAATATTCTATAGAGAAATAACTACAAAACCTGCATATTTCTTTTTAAAATGTGGAAGGACTAAAAATAATCCCAATTTTAATTTGAAGACAAGACAAATAGATTTTCAGTAAAGCCAAAGAGTATATGATTGTAGTGGGTTGAATAGTATCTCCCCAAAATTCAAGTCCACGAGAACTTTAGAGTGTGACTGTTTTTGGAATAAGCGTCTTTGTAGATGTAATTATGGTAAAGTTCGAGATGAAATTATACTGGATCATGGTGGGCCCGAAATCCAAGGAGTGGTGTCCTTGGAAGAAGAGAGGAGAGGACACAGAAACAGAGAGAAGAGGAATAGCCCATGTGAACATGGATGGCAGGAGCCCTGGAAGCTGAAAGAGACAAGGAATAATCCTCCCCTAGATCCTTCAGAGAGATCATGGCCTGCCAATACCGTGGCAGTTTGCACTTAAGATCTCCAGAACCGTGAGAAAATGAACTTCTGTTGTTTTATGCCACCCAATGTGTGGTATTTTGTCAGGGTAGCCCTAAGAAACTCAGACAATGATTCACTTTCAGGTTTTGGGGAATGAGGGGATCTGGGCCAGGCAGGGCTTCGTAGAGGTCAGGCTGGAAAACAGAAGGGTTTCGGGAAGTGAAGAGGAGAAGAGGGGCTTTCTTGGCAAGGGGAGCAGTAGCCATAAAGGTATTAAGGTAGGAATGAGCAAGATGGGAGACTTATTGTTAGTGAATAGATAGTGAATAGAGACTTATTGTTAATTTCTTATTGTTAGTGAAAAGGATCCTGAGGGTCGAGGTGGAGGTTTTGTTCCCAATAGGGGAACAAAATGAGGAAAGTTGTTAAAGCAGATTTTGATATATATGTGTGAAAAATATTTCCTGACATGACATGCAATGATATGTATAAACAAACTAGCTAACTAACAAAAAACAAGGGAGTAGTGAGAGCCAGACAAAATCTGCATAATCTCTGGATTAGGTAAGAGGAAGTAGAGAAGAGAGATTGAATTAAAACTGCTGTTAGAAGTGTGAGGGATATAAATGATAAACGTCTAAGTAGTACTTTGTCTTGTGCACCTGAAACTAATAAAAAAAAGAAAAACAAACAAACAAACAAACAGAAAACTGCTGTTAGAGGGACTGTTCCCTGCTCCAACCACCAGGTGGTGTCATCAGTTTATGACAGCTTGGTTGCCTCTCAGAATGGCCGAGATGAGAACAGTGTAAGTGCCCGTGTGCATTCAGAAATGTGTAAGGCATGGGATACTTGCCGGCTATGTACTTCTAATTTAATTTAGAAAACAACTATCTGACCTCCAATTTTACCAAAGTTAAAAATTGTTGTGCAATTTTCAACTGAGTAATGAATGAAAAATAAATAAGGAAAAGTAAGAAAAGGTTTATTAGATTTATAAGTTAACATGTGTATTGTTCTACATTACTAAAAAGTCACACAGAATTTTAGGGTTGGAAAATCCTTAGTTTTCTCATGTCTTATTTTCTGAATATTATCTTGGGTCCTCAGGTATAGATAATCCTGAGGCCCAGAAACTGTGTGTTATTTATTTCTCAGTCTTCAGCAAGCACAGAATATAGGTGCTTAATTAGTGTTTGTAGAATGAATAAATTCTATAGAATTCTGTAAATGAGATGAAGACTATAGTCAAATATGCTGTTCCTTATAATGATATGGTATGGCCAGAATAATTTTTATAAAGAGGTGGAATATAGAAACATTTTTCAGTGGGAGAAGTCCTTGAGCTTCTATGGTAAGCTTCTAGGATTTGGGCTTTTTCACAGCCTCCACACTGTGGGGCTTTCAATTGGCTTCTGGAAGTGCTCGTTCATAACAAGTGCTCATTCTCTTTGCCTGGCCTGAAAGAGTGAATCCTTGATTTGTAAGCACACCTCTGAAATGGGAGTATACCTTGCTGTCTATAGTCCTAAGAAGGGCCTCAATATTTTTGTGGAAATAAGAATTGGAGGATGGGAAGAGGAACCTCAAATGAGGCTTTTGGTGGTAACTCCTGAGCTGCAAGTACCATCCTGTCCTGGCCTATCCCAGGATTAGTCCCAATGTTCACCAATCTCTGATGTTTTGAACCAAGAATAACTTACTGAAGAGCTCAAGGTGGTCAGAATGGGTCTTGGTGAGGTCCATCATGGGGAGTAGAAATGAAAACTAAAATTTTGTGCTGGCTGTGATCACAACCAACAAATCCATATTCGGTAAATCATCCTTCATAATCCAATACTTTATGAGCCATGGCCACCATGACCCCCTGATAACATGCTCATATGTGAGCCATTGTCCCAGCCATGTATGCATACTTCAGTATGTCTAAACTAAAATAGAGCATTAACCTACCTTCCAACTAGAAACATAGAGGGACAGTTTTTCTCCCTATAAGGGTCCAGATGGTGCTCATCTAAAAGAGTAGAGCCATAACCTAATGGAACACAACCCCATCCACTATGCCTTTCAAAATTCTTCCAGATTTTCAACTATTTAATTTCATGCATTCATGTCCCAGATACTCCATGATTATCTTACTCTGGAAGAAGTGAGTTCTCAGTTGATCATAGAGGTCCTGCACATCTTTCATGAACTGAGCTTGCCAGTCACATGGCCCCTATCCTAGATAACGCAAATCATCAGTACCTATGAGGCAGAGAGCCTGAATTAGGGCAGGACCATGCTCAATAGGGCAGATATAAGATCCTTCAACATGAGCCATTTCACTGGACTGAGGTAAATTTAACAACTGGGACCAAGATTCCAGCAATAGAGGCCACTTCTGCACTATAGTGAAGGGCAGGAAAGATCTGCAGAGGAGTAATGGGAGCAAACCTAGCCAGTTCTTCCACAGGCAAAGACCTTTCTAGAAGCAGTGTGTTTGGGAGCTCAGACTTGTAAAATCAGATGCAGGATTAGGCCTCTGCAGGGAAGACAAAGCCAGAAGAAGCCATTCTGTTTCTCTAGGCTAAGGGGAGGCAGCTAGGCCCATCACTCTGCCTGGGGCAGGGCCCACCCTTTTCCCTTTCTACTTGCATCTCCTGGGGGCCCCTGGAACACGGATGTGCATCTCAGTTTTTTTATCTGCATGATTGAGAACTCATAATGTTTACCTCATGGGTAGTAATACTAAGTAATTTTCATAAAGACTTATGAAATAAGACAGGTATGTCTAAAAAATCACGTGATTTGTTTTTACAACTCTTTATAGTGCAGATACGCCTGTGTGCCTATGCCCTGCACATGGTTTCTGACCATCTGTGAGCTTTATCTCCCTTTTCTGGCCATGGTGAGTTATCTCAAACACACCCTCAGATTCCCTAGCTGACATAGAGTCTCCTTCTCCTTCTAGCGCCTTCATCATCACTGTCTCCTTTTGAAGATTCTTTTTTCAACTCTCTCTTTTTCAAAAGATTACTTTGTCACAATTATTCAGGAAAGGGTTTTGCGCCTGTAGGAAATATTAATAGACTATTATGAGGTCCTACAACTAATTTTTCCACACATATCATCTGTCTTTGCATGGTTATTAAACTTCAACAATATTTCATGCAATGCTTCCCTGCTAAATTAATTTGGTTCCTTCTTTTCTGGCTTCTTCTTTTCTGTCCACAAGCTTTAAAATTAAATTGAATCTTCATAATTATAGCTTTTTGTTGTTCTCCTTCATATCTTTTTCTTTTTTTCAATTTCTCTATCAAAGGAGCAATAAAGACATAAAGAAGCAAAATTATAACTCTAAAAGACCCAAATGGTCTGGAGTTTGATGGGCTTGAGGTTGGGTACCTTTTAAGTAGGAGGAGAGAGGGTGAAGAATTCAGACCTGCCTGGAATGTAGATAAATTAGCTCTGATATATCCTGGGGCATTGGAAACAAATGAGAATTGTTCTCTCAATCATGAAACTTTCATGGTTGCTGTAATGTTCTTATTTGTGTCAAGTGATACTTTTATGTTTTTAAAAATATTCTCTTTATATTTACACACACACACACACACACATTTTCACTCCTGGTTAAATTTTCCCAAAGTTATATTAGCCTCTCTTAAAATCCTTTTCTTAGGCACCAAGGAATATTCACTTTTATATTACATATCTTGAAACTGGTGGATGAAGAGGTAAAACAACCTTAGTGCTTGAGATTGACCCAGACAGGACACCAACCAAGGGACTAGTGGGAAGTGGAACCAGGAAGAAGCTCTGATAGGAGGTCCTGAAAGTCCGAGGTAAGAGCCAGTTACAGTTCACTGGGGAAATCAGACACTCAAGCCCAAACACTGGGAAATGTAGGAAGAAGGGACTCTTAACCCCATCCACCTTCCCCAGGCTTTACAAACTTCCCCAAAAGAAGAAATTGCCAACCTGATAGGTCAGGTAGGTATATCTGATTGGTCTGTGTTTCCTGGTGGGTGAGGCTACTGTGCTTCAAAGGCCAGTGACCATGCTCAGCCTTTCTTCAGATCAAAGGAGGGCCTCCTTAGGCAAGTGAGCCATTGCAGTGAGTCTACCCTGCGGCTAAACAACTGGCTATGTAGGGGATCTAAGGTCCATTTTGGTGCTTGGTGACTCTCTCTGTCCCCATTTTTCCAGTCAAAAACTTCTTTCTTCAACTAAACTTCACAAAAGAGACTTGCAGTTAGCAGTATTGGTGCTAGCTTACTTATTACTAAAGAGGTACTATGATTTCTGTTCTGTCCCTGTGGCAAGGGTGGAAAGGCAGGGCAGGATTTCGTTGTTCCTAGGACTCTGACCATTATGTCATATACAGCCGACATCTTACCTCTAATCCATAAAAGAGAGACCAAACATAAATATAGAGTCAGGCAATATTCAGAGTCGGACAGAGATATGATCAGTGGGAGGCCAGATACAGGACAAGAATGAGCACCCTGAACCACTGGTTTGAACACTAGTAGTTCTTTGCTTTTCATAGTAATGGGCTGTGAGTTTTATGGTGTCTGACGTGTCAGTCCGGGTTAAGGTCCAGAAATACTTCTCCATGAAAAAAGTGATTTATCACGCAAACAATAGTGTAATCAAATCTCAGACAAATGCCTAATTTACTTAACAAAATAAATTGACACAAGGATAAAAAAAAAAAAACAACAACTCCCAGTTTTCCAACACACTGGCAAAGCAAGAATTACTCTCCTGTTCACTAGAGATGATGTAGGCCATTCTTCTCACACGATGAAGAAACTGAGTCCCTGAGGAGTTGGCTGGAATTAAGACCCCAGGCTTCCCCAACCCCAAATCATATCCTACACCCCTTATTCCTTGCACCATTCTTCTTCGTTAGCTCCTTTAGTCTGCATTTAAACAATAACATTGTATTTTATTCCTGAACCTCTAGAATTCAGAATTTTTACTAATTTAACTTTGGCAATTCTGAATTAGAGAAATACTAACTAATGAAAATTACAATATCACACCCTAATGGGTATGGCCAAAGAGGTGAGAGACTAGAATTTTTAAGAAGTTGATTTGAATAGTAATTTTAACATCTGGGGTTTCTTTTGTAATGCTTTACTTCTGAGGGAACAAGCAAAACTTCTACTCATCTATTAATAATAATCTTATTTGACATGCCTGTAAATTAGAAATGTATATAATTTCCCCATGTAAAAAAACGAACAAAATAGTTCTTAAAGCAATTCTGTTATTCCCATGGTGATGGCCATTCTGCAGTGGATCACCAATAAGGCTGGCTCTGCAACCTCATTAGCCCAATGAAGGCCGTGATACGATTGCAAAGCACGGTGTTCAGGTAATTGATCCTCAGAGACATGAGGTGTGGCCCAACCATTGGGTCCAACTGGTCACACTGTGAATCCAGGCTATCAGTAAGGGTATCTCACTGAGAAGTAAAAGGTTCAGTGCAGAGATGGGGTGAGAGGGGGCCATCAATTACCAACACTTTTGTTAACCTCCATTGAACCCAAATCAGATGGATTTAAAAGCTCAATCAATTTCATTGGATGGATACGAATCAGATACCTCCTCTGGACTGCGCAGGGGACTCACCTGGGAGGATGACCCAGGCCCTACTCCCAGGTTGATTTCCCTCCCGCCACACCCATACCAGGCCCTAAGCAAGTTGGACTGTGAGGAGTGATATAGTAGGATTAAGAAATAATATTCTACTCACCATTTATTGAATAATTGCTGTGTGTCAGGCTTTTTCTTAAGTCTTTTAACTAGATCGTTTTGTTTGACAAAGAGAAGTGTGGGGGAAGAGAGAGAAGATAACAGACTCATTAGTTCATTTGTTCCTTCATTCACAAAAACATTCCCAGACCAGCTACTCTCTTCCAGGCACTGTGCTAAGCACTGAAGACGTAAAGTGAGTAGGACAAAGCCGACCTTCAATAGGAAAATGTGAATTATAAAATGCAATGCAAGAATAAACACTTTGCAGTGTATAATTCTGATGGGAGGCTCTGGGAAGGAAGGGTCTTTATCGAAGAACTACTGTGGCAGCATTAGTCCCTGTTTTCATGGAAGTGGTGAGGGTATAAATGGGTAAATAGGAAGCCCAGTGTTCTGTTAAGCGAAGAAATACCACATGTGAGTCTTGGGTGGGCTACCTGCCAAGGGCTGCCTGTGAGGCATGCACAGGAACCTGGAGGCTGAGCAAGTGGAAAGGGTGGTTATAGGGAAGGAAAGGTTCAAAATCCCCCAGTGGTTGTGAGTAACACATGTTCTATCTCTACTGTCTTCCTCACCCATTTATTCTCAACCCTTTTCTGTCTTTCTTCCCTTTGCCAGCCACTCACCTCTCTGCCACCAGCTTAAACTGTATAAAGCTCAACTTCAATCATACTAATAATAGCTAATACTTACAAAGCCCTTACTCTGCACCATTTTAAGCTCTTTATAGATGTATAAACTAATTTAATCTGTACAACCCTAAGAGGTAGGTACCCCATATTATTATCCCCATATTACAAATGTGGCAACTGAGACCCTGGCATGTGACTTGTCTCAGATCACAGTGTAAAGAGAAAGGAAGGGAGAAATTGAAATTCAGGTCACCTGGCTCTCGGGTCTGCCCTCCCAGAGTCCAGGCCAGGCTTTGCTGCCTTGTGTGTCATCCTCCGGTTCAAACACATACCCCAGTTCTCATTACCAAGTAAATCCAAACTTTAGCTTGTAACTGACTCCCACTACCCACAGTGATCAATCACTCTACTCGAGCAGGAAAACAGAATTACTTAACACCCTTTAACCCTCATTAATATCCTGGGCTTCTTGCTTTGCTTTCCCCCCTCCACCTGGAAGGTCATTTCTTTTCCGTTCCAACTCCAAATCCTACCCATATTCAATGGCCAGCTGAAATTTCATGTGCCCTGTAAAAACTTTCTTGATTCCTGAGTTGAAAAGATGCTCTCCCTCGTGTGAACACTCGTAATACTTTTCAATTCACACAGATCTTTACACCCTTATATTACAGACAGTGTGGTACCTGATAATATATAACTAAGGTGCTCAAGTTTTATTTCCACTTGATTTGTAAGCTTCATGAGACCCTTTCCTCTGTGCTTCCCTGACTCCCACCCAAGCTCCCTTACTTGGTCTGCACTCAAATTCCACCCCCCAACCCCCAACTAACACTCAGTATCGTTTGGCCAGTGCCCATGACACAATGAACACTCATGGCTAACAGTAAGATGTTCTGTCTATCGGTCAGGACTTTGCCTTTAACATCTGTGGTTTGGATGTCATTATCAGTGGTGGACCCTCTCATTTTCCAAAGTGTCACAGTGTGGAAAATCAATCATGGTTACTGTGCTAAAGGATAGTCTCTAGATAGGGCAGGGTAGCACTGTGGTTAAGAGCTTGGGTTCTGGGGTCAGACTCCCTAGGTTAGAAACCGAGATCTGCCACTTATTAGCTCTGTTAACCCTGAGCAAGTGTGCCTCAGAACCTTCTGTAAGTGGGTATAACAACAAGCCCTTGCTCTCTATTAGGAGGATCAAAGGAGTTCATGCGGGAGGCTGGCGTGGCATGCAATAATAGAGCTCACCAATAGGGGGCCCACGTGTTCGGGTATCCACTAGTCCTTACCAAATGTTAATTGTCTTTGTTATAAATCTGTGTGTGACAGTTGTGTTTAATATTGTAACCATGAAATTGAATTAAATGTTACATAAAGTGATGATAAGTGTGAAAAAGGAGAACTGTTATTTCTTTGAACATTAAATTAAATGCTTTGGACTCAATAAAGGTGAGTCACTAAAATAGATGTTGAATTAGATGTGGGGAAAACCACTATAAAAGATTGAGGGGAAAATAATAAATATCTAGAAAGTTTCTGCACTTAGATTGCTTCATCAGTGACTTTAAGTTCTTGCTGTACTTTATAGAGACTGAAACTGGAAATTGGGGGTGATTGATGCATTTCTTTGGGTATGGTTTGTCCAAGACAGGGAAGGCAAAACTTTATTAGTGCATGTACATGAAAAGGAAAGACTTTGGCCCTACAACAAAATATTGGTGAATAAATGTACATTTGTGTGTTTTGGTTAATATAAAACCTGTAATATATGTTTATGTAACTTTTTTTTAAAGCTTCGTAGCTTTGGTGGACTTTCAAAACCACTATCTCCCATCTGGAGAGTTTTAGATAAGAAGACATTTCTGAACATTTTTTGTATTAATGGGTAAACAAATGCATAGTATTAGAGGGTGATTGTAGAAAATACCGTTAGCTCTGCTCATTTTCTTTCAGTCCTCACCTCTGTATGTCAAACCTGCTTACTAGGAACACCTAGCACTTTTCACCTGAGAGCTTTTATTTTTAGCTGTGGTAATCGCTCTGCTCACGCACAGGGGAAGTCAGAAGTGAGTGTGGGAGAATCAATACCCCAGAAGTCAGCCCCTCCAATAACAGACAGGGACTTAGTAAATAAATGACTCAGCTTCCTCACCCTTCCACTAAGATATCTCTGAGATGTATTCTACAGTCTCCCAGAAGTCCCCCCTTGCCCACAGTGGTAAATTACTGGATAATGCAGCTTCTACTGGCAGCCTCCCCTTCTCTGCCTCACTTTCTCACTTCCTCAGTGATGTTTCCTAAAATCATCTCCCAAATAAACTGCTTGCTCTTGAATTCTTGTCTCAGGGTCTGCTTCAGGGGGAATGAAACTAAGACACAGGCCCAAGCCTCAGGACCTAGGCCTTTCACAGAGAACTTGTACAATAGATGAGGTACAAACTTGATCAAACCAAAGAGAACGAATTTACTCAGAGCAAGTTAATAAACAACAACACTTGATTTAATAGAGATTGAAATAAAATATTTAGATTTTTAAATCAACAAAATGTTACCATTTTAGTTGTCACCAGACCAGTTACCAGAATACTTAAAAAAACAAAAAGTTTCCAGTTGTTTTCCTGTTACATGTATCCTTTGAGAAGGATGCTTCTGCATTAGGCTTCTAGTGTGGACACAAGAAAGTCAGTAAACTCTGCTTTATTTCCAGTTGTCCTGTGTTCTGATCAAATAAGGGGGCTGTTGTCTAGGAGGTTCTGTATGGGTCTGCTCCCGCCTCAAGTTGGTTAAGAGGCAGGACGGTGGGGGACGTCCCCAATAATGGGCCATACGTCTGTGAGTCAAAGAACCCTCTCTGAGGTTCAATAGTCTCTTCTGATAAAAGAGCCCAAGCCCTGAGTGGTTCTGATGTTTACAAGAATGTTTGAAAACCTCTCACTAATTCCCCAGCTCACCCCACCCCACCCTAAGCTCATGGTTTAGACTGCATATTCCAGGACCAGCGTAAGGCCCCAGGCGCCACGCCAGGCCTGATGAGGTCTGTAGATTCATTCGAGCAGCAGCAGCTGCCTGGGAAGTTATCCAATGCTCCATCAAACCTCAACAACTGTCGTGGGACGGCTGTGCTGGCTGGGACTGCCCGCTGCAGCCCGCAGGAGCTCATACACAACCTGTGGTTAATCCCCCAGAGTAGTAGTTCCGGCCCATGAAAAACAGGCGATATCCGGATTGGGCATGGAAAGGTGAACAAATATTGCCCGGTGTTCTGCCAATCGCCAGTCCCCTCATTCTGTTTTTTCCCCCACCCTTGGGCAAATTTGGTTTCCTGAAATTAATTATTCAACAGGAGGTGACAGCCGGTGTATAGCAGCACTGTTGGAACAGAGAATAAAGAGGCACATTGGACACAGCAGCTGCACCTCCCAGACCCTGAAATTTAAGATCTTTATAAATGATCTGTTAAAACTATAGTGACGATAAGCTTATGAATCATGATCTATATTAATCAGGGCTGCTGATATGGAAAGATTAATTGAAACGTGCAGTTCTACACAAATGATAAAGTGGTAACAATTTAATATCAGACAAGAAGAGTGAAGAAATTACACTCCAAGCTTCATGCATCATTACTATGGATATTAATATTTTACCCAGCGCAACAGCATCAGGAATCATAATGAAAATCCATAAGTGGTGCACAGACATGATTAAATACAACAGTCTTTAGGAGCTGTTTGGTGGCGGCAGTTGGGCCATATTTCACTCGCTGGCTGGTGATTCCAGTGATAGAGTCTAGACGAGGGTGATTAAAAATTGTTCCTCCTAAAGGCTGTTAACCTTTTACTACTAAAATGAATTTCTTTGATTTTTAAATTATGTCGTTCTCTTTGCTCTTTTCAAATCCAAACTTGATCCCAAACCTTGACAGAATGCTGGGTCCTCACTGTAGTGACAATCAAAGCAAACTTTCTCAGCTATAGTTCCCTGCCCTAAGGTGTGGTATTAGCCATTTCATGGAGAATGGAGGGCCATTGTGTACCTTGGCCAGGTGTGGCTGGAAAGAGTGAATGATAAATCATCAGAGGCCCTTGGGGGAGGGGGGGGGTCCCAAAGACTAGTAATTGATAAGGCTGACTCCTTCACCCAACCTTATCAGTGGAGATGGAGATGATTTCTTCAGAGATCCTGGTCTCACTGGTATAATTACTTCATTTGTTCAATTACTCATCCAACCAACCAACCAACAAGATGCACCCACACCTGGGAAGTACAAAAATCGGTCCCAACACACATGTGTTCCAGGCTGAGGAGATAAAGACCCAAATCAGTGTGAAGGCTTTGAGAATGCAAACAGAGAGAGTCAAAAAGTTCTTTGCAAGACTTTCTTCTACCCTGTGAAATCTTCACTCTCACATATAAATCTACAGACTCTCCAGACCCCTTTTATCTTGAGCGGAAACAGAGAGGTCAGTGCACATTTGCAGTAGTGAAATTCATTACCACCTCAGGTTTATAATTAGAAATGCAGTCTATTCTTTTAAGGACATTGCATCTCATTCTTCAGTGTTCTGATTTCTTAGGTCTCTAAAGTAATGATTCTCAAATTTTAGTGTGTGCACAGTATCAACTGGGAGAGAGAAGAGATTCTTAAAAATGCAATTTGGGGGCTGGCCCGGTGGCTCAGGTAGTTGGAGCGCCATGCTCCTAATGGCAAGGTCACCGGTTCAATTCCCACATGGGCCAGTGAGCTGCTCCCTCTACAGCTAAGATTGTGAACAACGGCTCTCCCTGCTCTCCCTGGAGCTGGGCTGCCCTGAGCAGACGGTATGCTGCCAGGAGCTGCCAGTGGCCAGTGTGAGTGGCCGACCAAGGGCTGGCAACCGACTGCCTCAGCTGGGGGGAGCGCAAGGCTCATAATATCACCATGTGTCCTACACAACTAGACTGAGAAACAACTGCTTGAACTGGAGTGTGGGAGGGGGGAGGTGGAAGAAGGGAAAAAAATGCAATTTTTAAGAGAAGACCCCCCCCCATGGAAATTTCTGGAATTCTTTTGCTGAATAGTTCTCTCCTTTTTGAAGCTCTGCCCTGTAACTTCAGCTACCTCAGCCTCCCTAAACTCCTATTTATTTCCTCCACTCAGAGTGACCACATGCTCAGCTTGGGATTCCTTTTGCTGCTTTAGGGTGTGGAATGTGTTTTCAGGCAAAGAACTGGAGTGAAACTATTTGTTTTCCTTCTTACACGAATCACAATTCTTCCCTGCTTGTTCCCCAATGTCTGAAAACAGTAGTTTCATGTATTTTGTCCAGCTTTCTAGTGATTTATAGTGGAAGGGTAAATCTGGTCACAGTTACATCCTTATAGCTCAGAGTGAAAGTTGGTACAGTCACTTTTATCTCAACTATGGCAATGATGTCCAGATTTCCATCCCTGCCAACCTTTCTATTTTGTGTTCTACCAATATCTTCTTCATTCACAACTAAAATTTTTTTCTGTCTCTTAAACACACCAGGCATCTTTCAAATGTGAACCTTTACGCTTATTCTTCTTTCTGCCTAAAATATTCTTATTCAGGTTGCAGCTCAAATGTCACCTCCTTTGAAAGTCTACCCTGACCACTTAGCTAAAATGAACCTCCAATATCCCAATCTACTATATCAGACTATTTTATTTTTCATTGAATTCATTACTACTTGAAATTATTTTATGTATTTGCTTACATGTTTACTTATTATATACTTTAAATATATGAGTTGTATGGTATGTGAATTATCTGTTTTATATTGGGTGAGTTGTGGTTCTTTGTACTTTTTGAGGAATTGCTCCATTTCATCTGCATTGTCAAATTTACGGGTATAAAGCTGTTCATAGTATTACCTTATTATCCTTTGATGTCTGTAAAGTCTGCAATTATATCCCCTATTGATTGCTGATATTAGTAATTTGTGTCATTTTTTTACTTTGGCTATCTTGATAAAGTTTATGAATTTTATTAATCTTTTTGAAGAACTAGCTTTTTGTTTCATTGATTTTTCTATTGCTTTTCTATGTTTTCAGTTTTTTTACTAATTTATGCTCTTATATTTTTCTCCCCTTCATTCTGCTCATTTTGTGTTTATTGGCTTTTAAATATCTTTAAGTTTTTTTAGATGAGAGCTTAGGTTATTTATTGGTTTGAGACTTTCCCTATTTTTCTAATATATGCATTTAGTGCTATCAAATTTCCTCTCAGTAGTGCTTAGCTGCATCCTACAACTATTGATATGTTGTCTTTCGTTTTCAATCAGTTCAGTGTATTTTTGTATTTCTCTTGAAATATCCTCTTTGATTTTTGGATTATTTAGAAGTGTGTTATTTAGTTTCCAACTATTTGAAGATTTTCCTATTTTCTTTCTGTTTTTGATTTCAAGTTTGAGTTCCTGTGGCAGAGAACACTCTCTGTATTGTTCCAAATCTTTTAAAATCTGTTGAGGTTTATATTGTAGCCCAGGATATGGTCTATCTTGGCTTATGTTTTGTAGGCACTTGAAAAGAATGTGTGTTTTGCTCTTGTTGGTGGAAAGTTCTATAAATAGCAATTAGGATATGTTGATTGATGGTGTTATTGAGTTCTTCTATACCCTTGCTCATTTTCTGTGTAGATGTTCTATCAATTGCTGAGAGAAGGTTTTTGAAGTCTCTAAGTATAATTGTAGGTTTATCTATTTCTTCTTGCATTTCTCAAGTTTTGCTTCACATAATTTGACCCTGTTGTTTGGTACATACAGACTTAGGATTCCTATGTCTTCTTGGTGGATACCGTTTATTATTATATTATGTCCCTCTCTATGTCTGGTAATTTTATTTGCTCTGAAATATATTTTATTTGATAACTTATCCATTCTTGATTTCTTTTGATTAATCTTTCCATGATATATCTTTTTATATCCTTGTACTCTCAATCTGCCTATATTATGATATTTGAAGTTCGTTTTTTGTAAACTGCTTATTGATGGTTCATGTTTTTAAATCCACTCTGATGATCTCTGTCTTTTAATTGGGGTATTTAAACTATTTGCTTTTGATGTAAGTATCAATAAGTTAGGTCTTAAATCTGCTGTTTTACTTTTTGTTTTGTGTCTGTTCTCTCTGTTTTTGTTTTTCTGCTTTCTTTTTTCTGAATTCCGTGGGCCAGTTTTTAAAATTCCACTTTCACTTATTAATAGTGTTCTTGAGTATATCTCTTTGTATAGCTTTCCCCCCACCCCTGGGTATTAGATTCTCTCTCTCTCTCTCTCTCTCTCTCTCACTAACTCTCTCTCTCCATTATATATATATATATATATATATATATATATATATATATATACATATATATATATGTATATATATATATATATATATATATATGTTTATGTATATGTATTCACAGTCTACTGGTGTTGTCATGCTACCAGTTGAAGTGAAGTGATAATGTGACCTTACTTTATATCCCATTACTCTTCCCTGTTTATAAAATAATTGTCTTAAATATTTCTGCTATATATTTAGAACTACATCATTCAGTGTTACAATTTTTGCTTCAACCCTCAAACATTATTTAGAAACTTCTAGGACAGAAGAAAAGACTATTGTATTTATCTATAATTTTTCTTATTGTGTTCTTTCTTGTCTTCTGATGCTTCAAAATTTTTTCTTTTTATCATTTCCTTTCTGTTTAGAGAACTTTGACAATTTCTCTAGGGTAGGTTTGGTGGTGACAAACTCTTAATTTTCCTTTCTTTGAGAATGTCTTAATTTTTCCTTTATTCCTGAAGTATATTTTCACTGGGTATAGGATTCTGGGTTGGCAGTTATTTTTTTTTCAACATTTGAGAAGTATTCTGCTACTTTCTTTTGGCCTCATGGTTTCAGGTGAGAAATAGATAGTCATTCTAATTGTTTCCTTTGTTTAGGCAGAGTGTCTTTCTGGCTGCTTTCAAGATTTTTTTCTTTGTCTTTTGTTTCATAAGTTTAATCGTGATATGTCTTGGTGTGAGCTTTTGGGCTTATTTTGTTTGGAATTTACTTATCTTCCTGAATATATAGGTTTACGTTCCTTTCCAAATTTGGAAAGATTTCAGTTGTTATTTCTTTAAGTATTTTTTTTTTCCAACCTGGCCCCTTTGCCCCTCCTTCTGGGACTTGGATGACACAAATGTTAAAACTTTTTTATAGTCCCACAGGTCCCTGAGGCTATTTCCTAAAAGAGACTCATGAGAACCATATCTTCATAACACCCAAACAAAAACACTATGCAAAACAATCAATTGTTACCAAGTAGAGTTTATTCCCGGCATGTAAGTCTGGGTTTTCTTTATGAAATTATTAATGAAGATCATTTTGTTAAGAAATTTAAAAAGAAAAAAAGTGTGATCCTCCCAGTAGATGCCAAAAGAGACATTTGATAAAATTCAGCACACATTTTAAAAAATGATAAAAAAAAATCAATATAATACTCATAGCAAGGTGACAATAGTAATATATAGAAACTTTTTAATTTGAAAGGGTATATCTGACAGAAATCTAATGTAAATAGTATACTCAATGGTGAATATTTACAAGCATTTCTTTAAGGTATGAACAAGAGAAGAGAGGATTATTATTACAACCTTTCAACATTTGGAGGTACTATATAATGCAATAAGACATGAAAAATGGGAACAATTATTGGAAAAGTAAAGATGAAACTGTTATTATTTGGAAATAGAATGATTTTCCACCTAAAAACAAAAAACAAGACAAACTACATAAAAAATCTTAGAACTATTTAATATAGTTCAGTTAGGCATCCAAATACAAAATCAACGCGGAAAACCCAGCAACTTTATTTTAGGTTAACAATAACCACACACAAAAGTTCAAAAAAATGCCATTCACGATAACGACAAAATATAAGCAATAGACCTAATGAGAAATGTATAGGACTCATATAAAAGAGGACAAAAATTTATTGAAAAACTTAAAGGAAATGCTGAATAGAGACATACTATGATTTGAAAGGAAAGACTTGAAATTGTAAGGATGGCAATTCTCCAAAAATTTAATTTGTGAATGCAAATAAATGTCAATCAAAAGCCCAAAATGATATTTCGTGAAACTTGAAAGGATGATTCTAAAGGTTGCCTTGCCGAGGAAATGCACATGAAGGAACCAAGAAATGAATTTTAAGGAGAACAATGAAGTTTTGCCTACCAGATATTAACACATTTTATAATGTCATAGCAACTTAAACATTTTGATGTTGGTACTCAAATAGACAAGTTAATAAAAGAATACAGCAACAAAACAAAACACAGTATAATTAATAGCCTTTTCTATCCCTACTAACAACTTTATATTGAACATGACCCTACCCGTACTGTCAGCAGCAAAAAAAGATGGAGTAATGCAAGCAGGATGAAATTGCTACAACCCCTGCCAGTGCACACAGGCCATGGGGAGAATGTTGTGGTCCTTGAAGAAATGCTGGTAGGGAGAACAGATGAAGCAACATATGAATTTAGAAATACTGACCAAGTCAGAGGGAAGATAGTAGGCATGTGCAGTATCCCAGACTTTTAAATACCACCTGAGTCCATCCACTTTAAATTCTTTCTTTGTTTACTGTCTAAAACAAATATGTCCAGTACTTTCCTGGGGTGAAAGGGACTAAGCTATCATGGATATTTGTCCTTCATTAGTGTTCATTTGATTTTTTAGTGGCCTTATTATAATTAACGTAGAGAAGGGTGCCTCTAATCAGAGAATCCACGAGTGGACATTTTCCCTAGATATCATCTGCTTGCGGCTTAGTCTTCTGTGTTTGAAAGTACATGACAATATGTGATCTTCTCCCTCTTTATCTTATTTCTGTCTATCAACTATATCTTGATACCACACAACTACACCGAGTGATTGAAAGCAACCCTGTCCAAAAAAATGTTTCCCCTTCTTGAAAGACTTATCATCCAAATCCCATCATACACATTCTACTACATACTGCTATAATTTTTATTCAAATACAATAATAATCCTTCAATTAATCAAATCCCCTTCATAAGAGAAGTCAGTATATGATTAATATGTCATTTAAAAGTAGTAGAAAAAGGATAGACTGTTTATTAAGTGGTGATGGGACAACTGATTATTAATTTTTTTAAGTTAGATTACTACCTCACACAATAATCAGTTAATTCGAGATGAACTAAAGAAATACATATCAAAAACAAAAATTTAGGGGGAAACATTTTTATAGTCTTTGGACGGTATGATATGAGAAAGCATTTTTATAATCTTTGAGTGGTATAGTAGTGTTCCTTTGGTATGGAAAGAAAATGGGGCCCACACTAGTTTTCTTATTTTCTTTTCTTTTTTTTTTTTTCAGCAGAAAGGATTTAGTGTAGAGAATTAGTTGCTTCCAAAATCTATGAAAGGGCTGGATAGGTGAGGTCTAGGTTGGTTCTTCTGGAACGACTCCCAGAACTGGTCCTCCAGGGAAACTTCTACCTCTGTCACACCCAGGAAAATGGGGATTCAACTTCTGGAATTCACCATCTGAGGTGTGACCTATAGTGAAGGAAACTGCTTTTAATGCTTCTGTAGGCAGAGGAATGCCTGTGCCTATCTACTGATACTTGTAAATGTAGTAACTAGACAGCCCAGATTCCAAATCTTCTATGAGGACATCTAATTGGCAAAACCTAAATCACTCCTAGAATTCAATTTGCAGAGGAGTTTTTTTAAAATGTAGTTTTTAGCCTCTACAATAAAGGAAGGCACACTAGAAAGAGGATGAAATGGTTAATACATAGATATGGAAAGACTTCCTAAACAAATACCAAAGGAAAAGTAATGCTGAATGTTTTGATTGCCCACCCAAAAGCCATTGTGCCTTTCTTCTTTGCTGACTATAGAAGATATTGATAATAGTTTATTTTATATCCATTCTTCCCATTTTCTTTTTGTATAGAATATTGGCCTCAGCAGCCATGTTCTCAGTTAAAAGACTAATTTTCAACCTCCCTTGAAGCTAGAAGTAGACAATTCGGTGTTGATATTGTTCGGTGGAGCTTTTGGAAAAATCGTTTAAAAGGGCCTGACTCAGTAAGAAGTGGCACCATTTTCCTTTCTCCCCTTTCTTCCTGAGTGGAACATGGACATAAGGACTAGAGCTCCAGCAGCCACTCTGGGCCATGGGGCAACCTAGGGAATAGAAGTCTGTTATTTTGAGGTAGATTTTAGTTTGGTTTTCTGTTTCTTTCAACCAAAGACATTCTAATTGATATCTAACTCACATTTGACAAATGTGGCTGCATTGAAATGCAGTCTTTAATATGCCATCATAAAACTCATAATTGTTGTAATTAATTGAACACTTCCAATGTGCCAGATAATGTGCTATGCACTTTCCATATATTATCTCATTTAATGCTCACAATGCTTCAGTGATTTACGTACTATTGTAATCCCTACTTTATGAGAGCAAACTAAGTCTTAGAAAGCTTAAGTAACTTTCCCAAGGTTATATAGCTAGTACATTATAGAATTAAGGTTTGAACCTAGGCTGCCTAATTCCAGAGCAAAAAAACACTCTTTTGTGACCTTCCCACTATAAAGATGTTGTAAATAATAATAAAACAAGTGATAGGCTTGGAGAAAATATATCCCACCTTTATGACAAATACAAGATTAATATCAATAATATCTAAAGAACAATAAGAAAAAGGCAAATTGCCTGACAGAAAAATGGGTAAAGTATTTCACAGAACAATAAATACACATACCCAATGAAGACATGGAAAAAACTCAACATCATTAGTAATTCAGCAAGTAAATGCAATTTAAAGTAATAATGACATGGCAGCTTTTTAACTCTTCAGATTAGCAAATTAAAAATATTTTTAATATTCAGTGTGCATATGGGTATAGACAAATAACTACTGTGATGTAATGTTGGTGAGAAGAAAAACTAGAAAAGCTTTTATTCTGGGAAAGAAAATGTGCAATGCACAAATGAAAAGGTAAACTTATAAATCTTTATGTTTTGTCCCAGTTATTCTGTTCCTGGGACTCTCTCCTACAGAAAGAAACCTATTTCAGCAACGTGGATTTAGCATTATTTAAAATAGGTAAATTGAAAACAATATAAGTGACCTGTCAGTGGGGAGTGGTCAAAGAAGTGATGGCCCATCCAAAGTGAACTCGTCAGAGTTCTCCAGAGAAACAGAGCAAGTATAAATCTCTTTACATATAGATTTATTATAAGGAAGTGGCGTATGTGATTAAAGAGACTGACAAGTCCCAAGATTGCAGTCAGCAAGCTGGAGACCAAGGAATGCTGATGGTGTAGTTGTAGTCTGGAAGTCGGCAGGCCTGAGACACAGGAAAAGGAAGGAAGAAAATCAATGTCCCAGCTCAAAGGTAGTCGGGCAGGTGGAGTTCCCTCTCACTCTGCCATCTTATTCTATTCAAGCCTTCAATTGACTGGATGGGGCCCCCTCACACTGGGGACAACTCACTGAAAGAATGCTGTTAACTGGCATTTGCATTTTCTAAACAAGTGATACTTGGTCTTCACAGTGATCTGCCTCCTCAGTCATCAACAATTCAATCCTGCCCATTTAGGTTTAGGGTAAATTATAGTGTATTCTAAGATTTCTTTTTGAAATTTGTAACCCAAATAAAGTATTTTGGGTCATCTTCTGTAAAACTGAATACCTCATGTAAATAGAACAATGCATTGATGACTGGCTCAAGAGTTATATAGACCAAGTGCCTTGCTGTGACAACCTTTGGGGAAAAAATAAATCTTTGTTATTGACAAACTGAATAATTTTCAACATTAACAACTCATATTTTCCATTAACTAGAAAACATTTCTATTTGATTGGATTTGACAGACATTTCTAGACCTCCCACCATGAGACATCTTAGTTCTCAAGGGTCTCACGATGTTGTGGAGGAGACAAACAGGTCATCTAGAATTTCCGTAGAATGTTATGAGTGCTATGATGGAGTCAACATGAATATTAGAAATGTCTTGACTTTTGTAATTTTAATAATAAAAATGTAAAGTGCTTTTGGGGAAAATATTCATATTTATGTTTAACCTGTCCAATTTTACAGTTTGTGATTATTTCAGGGCTACTAAATTAGACAAGTGACGGGCAGGTGACCCAGAACAGGGGTTAATGTTCACCATCATGACTCCCATAAATTCCACTGCAGAAAAGTTCTGGACAGATTCTGGGAATGAGACACTGACATCTGTCTCGCATGTGAGGAAGGGCCGTGGTATCACCCCTAGCCTGGGCTGGAGCCACCACCTCCATGGGGTGACCAGTGTGTTTGCAGTCTGGCAGGCCTCCACCTCCTCTGTCAGAGCACCCACCACACAAGGTGTCGCCTGGTCTGCCTTTCCTGCCAGACAGTGGCATTCCAAAGGACAGTGATCTTGTCCTGTTCATCTGTGGAGCCCCAGTGCCTGGCATAGCACCTGGTTCATGGTGAACACTCAATAAATGTTTGTTGAAAGAAAAACGAACAAATGTCATAGGCAAAGTGTATAATCCAGGGATTGTAATCAACTCCAAGCTAATTCCTAGTCAATTCCTAGCAGTGGCTTATGGCCATATTAAACCCTGCATTAGAATGATTTATGAGGCCTGGTTTAACAGGATGACAATAAGATTCTCAATGAAGTAACAAATGAATTGTGTTTTAGGCATGGTCCATTCTCAAACTAGAAATTAATTTAATTAGTTTCTGTTTTTATCATTGATAATATCACACAGAAATATTTGAAGAGCTCAGCTTCATGCTCTTAAAATACTTAAAATTCAAGCAGCTTTTATTTTCTAAAAAATTTTAATTGAAGAACAACCTTTTCTTCAATTAAACTTTTAGCTTCAGTAAATGTGGTTTATGAATTTACTCTCTGTTTTTAATTGCTATAAACATTTGCTTAACATCTGGTTTTATAGCCACTTAAATAAAAGGGCTTTGCTGTAATATAATGTGTATATTTGTCTTGAGTGAGCAACATGACTTTTTATGGGAGTGTATCTTGTACAATGCAATTAAAGACTTCCATAGCACTGACTTTCAAAATGTACATAAAGTTATAATTCCAAAAGACAGTCACTGTAGAAAGATGTGAATAGATAAAAGTATATGAATTGAAAGATATCAAAATTATTTTCTCCTTGGAACCATGATAGTATTTCTATTATATTATTTGCAAATAGTCAAATACTTTTAGGAGAAATAGTAATTTACAGAGTGGAATTCCCAAACCACATGCTCCTCCATCATCTCCCCTCCTCTCTTATCCTTAACCTGTTTCCTTCTCAGTCCTGCATCCACGGGAGGATATTATAGTCACAGTCACACGTGAGGATTAACTATTAGAAAACTGATACATTTTATTATTTTCCATTTCTGGTAACTTAGGTGAGGATTGACTGGTAAACTTAGAAAAAAAATTGTGAGTGGTATATTTTAGGCAACATTTAGATATTGAAATATATATCTATATGTACACATACGCACACATAATTGTCTACTTTCACACACACATTGAAAGCCATTTTCAGAAATCCTCCATTCTATAACCATTTATTGGACTTACTGTCTCCTCCTGGTTTTTATCATTCTTTTTACAGCTTCCTGTCATCTTAGTTAAGAGAGCACACATGTCAACAATAAACTGACTTGGTTAAATTCCCATGAAACACAACTAAGGCTTCATCAGTAGGACTATAAACATTAGCTGTTTGAAGGAAAAAAACAATACACCTGACCAAAGTGCTTGTTTTTTACCCAAGAGAAATAGTGAGTTAGAGAGTGGTGAGACTCAGGTGGAAAGAAAAGTGATATTCTAAAGAGAAAAACATATTTTAGAAGCATTGCTTAGTTTACGTACATTTCTGTTATTCCCTCCTTCACATTCCAGGAAGGGGTTCTAGGGATTATTGTAAAGCAGTTTAAAATCATCCTGAGGGTTCTCAGGGGTGATCTCAAGAATCTTTTTCCCCAAACAATCTGCATGCATGTGAATAAAGATGGTGATCACTACCATTAATTGAGACAAGAGAAAAACAAGTTTGGCCATACTACATTTTTTTTGGTTTTTAAATAGTTTTCTCAATCCCCTAAAATCCAAAGAGTATTTTCATTGTTCCTTCTCCAAAGCTCCTTTTGTTTCCTTTAGCTTGTGCTGCTTTTAGCCTGTTCCTGAAATTTATGCTATTGTCAGACATCTTAGATTAAAAATCTAGTAGTGTGGCTTGATACACTTAACAGTCTTTCTCTCTAGGTGTTCAACACCCTTATCAAGGATCCATCTCTTCCTTTGGTGATCTGTGTCTATGTAGATGTGTGCAAGTCACACACACACAGAGCAGGACTTTACTTTGGTGCCACTTTGCATCATCACCCCTATTAAGATTATCTGAGTATTGGCATTGTGGGTAAAAAAAGATCTATTTCTTTTCCAAAGGGTGAGAAAAATGGGAGGGTGTCAGGGAGAGGGAAAAGAGAGAAAATAAAGTGTGTGTGTGTTTTGGATGGAGGGAGGGAGAAAAAGAGAGGGGGAATATGAGTGAGTGTGGAGGGAGGAGGGGAAATGAAAGGATATTATATATTTTTTTGTATCTGTCATTTCCCTGCTATCTCCCATATGACTTCTTAATCCATCAGAATGCTGGGAAGATAATGTTTTGGGCGAAATAACATGAGAGAGAGGATAGACTCCCAAGGACCAATATCTTTATTGCTCGGAGGATAAACGGATTATGTCAGCCATTTTCTGTTGCTGACAGCTTTTCTTATTAACCGATTTTATTTTTTAATCTTCCAGGGAAGAAATATGGTTTTATGTCACAATAAAACGCCGGTCACATCTAATTCTGCCCTCAAACAAACAGATTTCTGAAAGCCTTGCAGAGAAATTTGAAATAACTTTAAAGAGGGGGTTTTTGGATAAAGTCTTTATCCAGGGGCTTGTTCAACTGCAGTGTAAAAGGTTTAGAGAGAGAAGAGAGGAGAGGGGAGAGAGAGAAGTATAGAAGAAAGGAGGGAGAGAGGGAGGGAGGGAGGGAGGGAGAAAGGAAAACAGGGAGAAGAAAAGAAGAGGCAAGGAAGACCCACACTGCTGTTTTGCTTGGTGATCTCTTTTCAAAGATACTCCAGCATAGTCAAGAAACCGCAGTTTGGATGAAAGAGGCCTAGACGGGTGAAGAGAGGGACAATGGGCCTTGTTGGGGCTTTCAGTGTGGGAAGCTGCTTATACACACTCCTCTGAAACAGACACTTGTTTCCCAGTTGTTCTGGAACCATTAGTAGTTGATGGCATCTTTCAAGCATCATAAACAAATCAATGTGAGTTCTGTGAGGCATTTAAAGCTCAGAGGCAATTCTAGTCTTTTTTCCACGATTCCTTTGCCAGGAGATTTCAACCTGCTTGAGGATTTAGGTCCTGTGTTCCCCCCAAGAAAATCTTCTGTCAAACACCCCAGACAGCTTTAGCCTTTGCTCACTTCTGTCAGCCCGCAGCAAGCACATAACCATTACTAATGTATATATATAAAAACCTCTCGTTTCTTCTCTTCTGTGTGGCACAAAGCAATTTAGCCAGACAGGGCCCCTGCCCACCAGAGGCTGAGCCCAGAAATTGTCCTTAATTTGTGCCTCTCACTTTGTCCGGCGCCCTGCTCACTGCAACCTCAGTACCTTGATTGATAACAATGGCCGAGTCTTACATCGTGCCCTGCCTGCAAGTATTGGTGATTTAGAGCACTTTAAGAATCTGTTAAAAATAAATCGCTTGGTTTTCTAAGGTGTTGTTTTGTGTAAGAGAAACTGGCTTTTCAAAAAAAAGTATTCTGAAACCTGGGGCAGTTTGGGACCGTAAAACGTGTCCCAAGGCAAGTCAGCCAAGCTAAGCATCTCTAGCCAGCTGTGAGGAAAGAGGAGGTTCGAGGAATAGATTGAGCCAAACATCTTACCTGGGGACAAAGAGTAGATTTTCCTGCCTCACTTTTTTTTCTGTTTTCTTTTTTAACCTGAAGAAACAGAGAACTGGAGGCATGGAGAGAAAAAGGTCATTTGGGGTCTTTCCATCTTGTAATAAAATGAATGTATGCCAGGACTAAATCAGAGAGGCATGAGCAGTCTAAAGGCTGCTTTTACTTGAAATAAACCTGAACTGCCAAAAGTGCTTTTGACTCTAAGCTGTGATTTTAAAAAATAGTTTTTTTTTACTATGCATAGGTCTTAAGTGAACAGTTTTATTGACTTTGATGTTGTATGTACTTGTGTGACTAACACTCCAACTGACACTTAGAACAATCTCTATCAACCCTGATCTAAACGGATGGTGTCCCTGTAGCTGCCACTGCGCCATCTGTGGAGATGTTTGTGCTGGCCCAGCAGCCAGCCCTGGTGAAGAGACGTTGGCTTACAGGTAATGAGCAGGTTATTTGGCATGGTAACAATAACTATTACATTCTGCTTTTCTGTTTATCCAGCACTTTCACATACATTACCTTAGCATAGTGTTCCAGATGACAAAGACAATGATAATAATATGAAGAACAACAGCAAAAATAACCACGAACACTGATTTACATTGATTTTGTGTCAAACACATATAGCATTACATTTAATCCTTTCAATAACACGGTAAGGTCTGTACATTTTATAGTTGAAGAAACTGAGGCAATGAGAGGTTAAGTAACTTGCCCAAGATCACAGAAGTAAGTGTTAGAGCCTGAAAATGTGCCTCCAGAAACTGTGTTTTCAACTAAACACATGAGGCCTGGAAAGGGCAGATGATATATTAACAAAGGTCACACAGCCAATTCAATGGCAGATCTGGACCCTGGAGTAGGATTTTTAAGCCTGCCTCAACCTACCCTTTCAGTTTCATTCTCTCTCTGTGCCCCTACCCTCTACACCGACCACTCTAAGCCTCAGCCCCAGAGCTAACTGGTCTCTGAGTTTGCCATTACCTTTTAGGCCTCTGTGCCTTTGAACGTGTTCTTTCCTTATCTACGATTGGGCAAACCTCCCTCATCTTTCAAGGCTCAGCTCCATTCACATCTCCTCAATGAATTCTCCTTGAACTTCTGGGTGTGGTTTGATTCCTTTTTGGCATCCCTTTACTACTCCTTTCATCCCATCGACTGTGTCCTTGTCTTCGCCAGTGACTATGAGCCCCTCAAGGGCAAAGGCTGTGCTTTTGCTTCCCCCTGTTTCTGGTGCCTCGTACTGTATTTGCCTAGTTGAGTGGTTCTCATTAAACTACATTAAGACTTATATCGTCACTTTTAAAGGGGAAGAGGTGCTTGTGTCTATCTCAAACCTCTTGTTTATCATCACTTGAAATCAGTGAGACACCTACAGCAAGTGGTGGTGGTATGCCTAGCTTAGGAGTTCTTTTTCTGAGAGATAAAGGTATTCTTTCAAAAAGTGTTAGAGTTGAAGATGGTGGAATAAATAAACTGTGTACACCTCCTCCCATAACCACACCAAAATCACAACTAAATTATAGAACAATGACCCTTGAAAACCACCTGAAGACTAGCTGAATAGAAGTCCTACAATTAAGGATATAAAGGAGAAACCCCATCAAGACTGGTAGGAGGGGCAGAGATGAAAAACAGGCTGTTTCTACACTGATGCATGGAAGTTAAGAATCGGGAGGGACATCTCGGCTGAGGAGGTCCCCATTGAAGAATGAGGGGGTCCCACATCAAGCTCCCCAGCCTCAAGCACCGGTGTCAGGAAGAGGAGTCCTCACAACATCTGGCTGTGAAAATCAGCAGGAACTCAGTACAGGTGAGACGGAGGGCTGCTATGGACTCAGACATCCTCTTAAATGGCCTGAGTACAGACTCACTCTAAGCTCCAGAGAAGGGACCATACTTTGAAACTGCCAAGGACATATGGAGAGAAACTGAACTGTTTGACTTCAAGATGAATGCTGGAGGGACAGCTTTCTCCAGGACAAAGTGCTGGCAGGTGCCATTGTTCCTGTGTTGAGCCCTCCTCCCACAGCCTCCAGATGCAGGTAGGCACTAAATCTGAACTCTCCATTAACTTAGCTAACACGGCTCTTTACCCACCCTGGAGATTCTCTAAAACCTCACCCTGTCCAATTCACATGCCCGGCCCAAACATCTTTCAGAGGGTAACCCACACAAGTGGCCAGCCTGGATCCATGCTGTGGACTTTCCTAAAACCCCTCAAAAGTCCACAAATCCAAATAAGAAGAGCTAGCCTCAGCACACCCTGTACCTCTTGCTAAGTGGACCCAAGCCTGACGCTAGTGGCAGCTGGCCCTGGTTCACAGCATAACCACTTTCAGGCAAGGAGCACAGGCAGTACTAACCACAGATTATTTTGTAGCTTTACCCAGGTGGCTGTGGGCTGGACACAGGCAGCAGCTGACGTGAAGCAGAGCCCATCCCAAGAGGCCCCAGAAGCAAATAGTGCCACAAATGACACCCAAAGGACTCAACAGACACCAAAGTCCTGCTAAAGCAAATCTCACTCTATAGGATCAGCCCCTGCACAACAGCTTGTCTGCTGAAGTTATAGCCACTCCTCGCAGCCAGTAAGTCTGAGGGTCAGTCCCACCCACTGATGTGCCAGCAACAATCAAGGCTCAACTACAGCCACACAATCCACACAAGGGACACCCTGGAACACCAAGCTCAGGTGAACAAAGAGACTGTGCCATTGGGCCCCACAGGACACCTACTACATAAGAGCATTCAGTCAAGACATGGAGATGTAGCAAATCTACCTGATACATAGAAACAAACACAAGGAGACAGCCAAAATGTGGAAACAAAGAAACATGCCCTAAGTGAAAGAACAGGATAAAATTCCAGAAAAAGAAAAATGGAGGCAAGCAATCTACCAGATGCAGAGTTCAAAACACTGGTTATTAGCATGTTCAATGAACTTAGGGAAAGAATAGATGATCTCAGTGAGAAATTGAACAAAGCAATAGGAAACATAAAAAAGGAAATAGAAAACATAAAAAAGAACCAGTCAGAAATGAAGAATACAATAACTGAAATGAATACATTAGATGAAATCAACAGCAGATTAGATGAGGCAGAGGGCTGAATCAGCAACTTGGAAGACAAGGTAATGAAAATCACTCAATCAGAATAACAAAAAGAAAAAAGAATTTTAAAAAATGAGGATAGTATAAGGGGCCTCTGGGACAACATCAAGTGCAAAAATGTTCACATCATAGGGATACCAGAAGGAGAGGAGAAGGAAGAAGGGATTGAAAACCTACTTGAAGAGATAAAAGGAAATAGACATACAAGCCCAAGAAGTGCAGAGTCCCAAACAAGATGAACAAAGAGGCCCACACCAAGACACACTGTAATTAAAATGCCAAAGGTTAAAGACAAAGAGAAAATCTTAAAAGCAGCAAGAGAAAAGCAGTTACTTACAAGGGAACTCCCACAAGACTGTCAGATGACTTCTCAACAGAAACTTTGTGGGCCAGAAGGGATTGGCATGAAATAGTCAAAGTAATGAAGAGTCAGGACTTACTACCAAGATTACCCAGTAAGGCTATCATTTAAAATTGAAGGAGAGATAAAGAGCTTCCTAGACAAGAAAAAGCTGAAGTAGTTCTTCACCACCAAATCAGTAATACTAGAAATGTTAAAGGGACTTCTTTAAGAAGAAGAAAACAAATAAAAAACATGAATAAGGAAATATTGCAGAGAAAAAAATTCTCACTGACAAAGGCAAACACATAATAAAAGCAGTGGGTCACCCAGCATTAAAGCTAGCACAAAGGTTAAAAGGCAAAAGTAGGAAGATCATATGTAATTACAACAGTAAATTATGGGATAAACACAAACACACGTACACAAAAATAAATAAAAATAATGACAAAAATATAAACGTGGACAGGGTAAGTAAAAATGATAGTGATTTTAGAATGTGTTCAAACTTAAGTGACCATCAACTTAAAATAGACTGTTATAAACATAGTTTGGTATATATGAAGCACATGGTAACCACAACCCAAAAATCTTCAAGAGAGATACAAGAAATAAAGAGACGTTAATTCAAACACAACACTATAGGAAGGCGTTCACATACAAGAGAAGAGAGCAAGAGAATAAGAGAAGAATAGGGAAGAACTACAAAAACAATCAGAAAACAATTAATAAAATGGCAATAACTACATACCTGTCAATAATTACTTTAAATGTAAATGGATTAAATGCTCCAATAAAAAATGAACAGGTAAAGCAGATTTGGTACATATATACAATGAGATATTACTCAGCCATAAAAAAGAATGAAATCTTACCATTTGCAACAACATGAATGGACCTAGAAGGTATTATGCTAAGTGAAATAAGCTAGGCAGAGAAAGATAAATACAATATGATTTCACTTATATATGGAATCTAAAAAAACAAAATAGGTGAACAAAAAAAAACAGAAACAGACTCATAAATACAGAAAACAAACTGAAGATTACTAGAGGAGGTAGTGGGGGTGGTGAAAAAGGTGAAGGGATTAAGAAGTACAAATTTGTAGTTACAAAATAGTCACTGTGATGCAAAGTACAGCATAGGAAATATAGTCAACAATATTGTAATAACTATATATGGTGTCAGGTGGGTGCAAGACTTTCTGGGGGGATCACTTCATAAGTTATATAAATATCTGATCACTATGTTGCTCACCTGAATGTAATATAATACATACTGAATGCCAACTGTAATCGGGAAAAAAATTTTTAAACCCAAAAAATGTTAGAGTTGCTAAGATTCCAAATCAGAAGTTACAAAAAACGTCTCAATGAAAGATGAGTTTTATTTGCAATTCTACGACAAAAAGAATATGGTCACAACTGTTTGGCATCAATAAGGACTCAACCTTCTGCCAATGAGCCTTTACCCAGACTTTGCAAAGTGTGGTTATAACATTCTTCCTAAAATGCTCCACACCATTATCCTGCTCTTCACTTTCACGTGTGCTTCTCCTGGGCGCTTTTAACTCAGGATTTTGTAACTGATGTCCTACATACATTGTTCTGTAGGACATTAATAGGAGAGAGAGAGAGAGAGAGAGAGAGAGAGAGAGAGAGAGAGAGAGAGAGAGAGAAAGGGATAGATACAAGGTCAAACAATAAAATGTTCAAGTTCATTTCTTGAGAGCAATGCTTCACAGAGCCTGTATTATGCAGTTTCATTCATTCACTTATTTACTAATATAGCAAACTCATTTTGTAGCAGCTCCAATCAACATCTCCTATAATACTGTCCTTGTCCATAGTTTGGTAAGCATTTTTCAGTTCTTAAGCACAAATATCCTTTACTCATTTTCCACCTCAAAGTATATTTCTAATTGGCGCTTTCATATATATAAAACAATGTTGACCACAACCTGCATTAGGTTATGCCATCGCTGAAGACTGGAAACATTTAGACACTATTAGAAATGCCAGTATAACCTGTAGTTCCCTCATACACACCAATTGACTGGCAGGTGATGAAGCCTGGGTCCTTACGCTGACCTTCAAGGGGATCTGCTAGGAAAATGACTGACTTTTGACATAGACTATGATCCCATGGTGTGGGGTCATGTAGAAGCAAAACGTATGCCCACAGCAGCCAGGGGAGTTTTGTGTCTTTGATGGATTTAGACCAGGGAGAGCTATTTGGGCTTTTTCCAAAGACTAAGGTGCTGATGGCTGTCACTAGTTTCTCTTGTATTAGTCCCTCTAACTCAACAGTGCATGAAATGCATCATTGGTTGAGATCCCACTTGAAACCTATGTAACTTTACGAACCATTGTCATCCCAATAAACTTTAATTAAAAAAAAAAGAAAGAAAGAAATGGGGAAGATCCAGATAGCCTTATTTCACAGAGTTGTTGAGAGGACCGAATGAGACAGTGCTTTGAAAGCACCAAGCATAGGGCTGGCCGTGTAATAGGTACTCAGTAAATGATGACACTTACTCAAAGCCATAATAATAATAGTAGTAATCACAACAAAGTTTGTGCACTGCATTATTTGGGTCATGCTGCATTTTGCCACTTTGCAGTTACTGTACATAGTAAGCGTATCGTAAAAAAAAATTTTTGAATGAATGAGTACTAGCTTACATGTCCTCTGATTTTATGGACCAGTTTGTTTCCGTGTACTTATGGTGACAGGTTTTCTTTTTGTTTCTTGTGTAGCTCCTGGGATCTTAATGCACTGCTGTGTTAGTTTCCCAGGACTGCCATAACATATTACCATAAGTTGGGTGATTTACAACAATAGAAATTCATTCTTTCACAGTTTTGGAGGCCAGAAATCCCAAGTCAAGGTGTCAGCTGGGCCATGTTCCCTCTACAACCTGTAGGGGAGAATCCGTCCTTGTCACTTCCTTAATTTTTGAACCTTAGTTTTCCTTGGCTCACAGCTGCCTCATGTCAGTCTCTGCCTCTATGATATCATGGCATTCTCCCTGTAAGTCTCTGTCTTCACATGGATTTTTCCTCATTTTATAAGGGCAGCAGTCATATTTGATTAGACCCCACCATAATGACCTCAGCTTAACTAGACTGTATCTGCCAAATAAGGTCACATTCACAGGTACTGGGGTTAGGACTTGACCATCTCTTTTTGGGGGACACAAATCAACCCATAACAATTCCTACCTCTGGACTTCTTCAGAAAGTGAAATGATAAATGTCCCTGAGGTTGAAGCCATTGTTAATTAGGTTTTCTGTCACTAACAGCAAATGCATTCCAAGTGATATAACCTGGGAAAGACTGGAGTCACAAGACTGCTCTTTGGACTCAGTCCAAACTAGCATAAGAATTAAGATTAACCAGGCCTGCGACACGTGCCCACCTGTTACTGGTGCTGGAAGCAGGGGAACGCTGGAGGCAAAGTAGTGAGATAAATACCACCAGAACCATGCCTGAGGGAAAGGAAGGATGGTTCTCCAAAGGGAAGGTGGGCAAGAGGGTGTAATTCCCTGAAGAGGGAGGAAAGGATGGTTAGCAGACCAAAACGTGCGCACCAACTCTACAAATTAAATGTCTAACTGTGGGGGAATGGTGCTGCTTTCCATTGACTATTATCCAGCCATTAAAAGTGTGTTTAGGCACATCTCTGTAATAACATGTGAAAATGTTTACAATATTGGTAATAGGAAAGTATGTACAAGACTGTTTTCCAAATTTTCTTTAATAAAGATGGTACTTCAAGAAGAAAAGTTTTAAGACATTAGGTATAAGTAGACAAGTCAATATTGTGCTAGCTATTGTAAGAAGTAAATATGTTATTTTTGTTCGTATAACGCTGAATGATTTATTTAGAACAAAGAATTGACACCAAAATTTATGCAAAGCTAAACTTGCAAGTGAGACATTTGGCATGTGAAAAGAAACTTACGGAAATGAAGAGATGTCAAGAGCAAGAGTTCTGACTGCTACAAAAGGTGTAAAGATAATAGGGGACTTCTTGGAAGACGGTGGATTAAAACCAGGCCCAAATTCCTCCTCTTGATTACTGTAACAGGAAAGCAGTAACATCATCTGATAAAAAGAAGATCAATAACCCTGTGTGTAAGATTAGGAAACAATGAACAAATCTAAGGAAATGCAGTGACCCTGATTCAATGAAACAATTCTGCAACACTAGCTGAAGAAGCTACCAGAGAGGCAGCACCAACTCCTGAAGGAGGCTTGAATAAATTGATAAGTTTAAAAGAAATAAACAATGATTGCTAAAAATGAAACGTTACAAAACTGAAGGACTGCAAAAAATGTGGAAATATTGTAAAGAGTAAAAAAGGGTCATAGGAAGCTAAATTCAAGGATGTCTAAATATCCCATGAATAGAGATGGAAAGCCATGTGCATAGAGGAAATTCATAAATCAAAGGGGCACTAGGTGAAACTGGAAAGACCAGTCCTGTGGATATTAGAATCAGGGACATGCAGTAAAGAAACAACAAATTCATTACACGAAAGAAACTTCATCGTGCAAATTAGAAAGGTCCAGAGAGTTCCATTTACGAATCCTCAAGAAAAGATCCCACTTTCTTTGAACCGTTAGAGCCAAAGACAAGTTACCAAGAAAAAAAAAATGATAGAAATGGCAAGGTGACTCGTATGTTTATTCTGAGAGCTGACATTTAAAGGTGTAAAAATAGGCATGGCTCTATTACTTCAACTCTCAGATTTTGAAGAAGAGAAGGACTTTGAAATGGTGTTTGTATTTGCGTGTGCTCATGCAGGTGCATGCACCTGGTTTAAAAGCTCTGTTTAAAGCCAAAGGTAGAATTATTCAAATGTGGTTATCTCCCCGCTTACTCCTTTAATGTCTTTTTTTGAGAATTGACGAATAGTACTTCACATGTGAGCCCTAAATGTAAATGAAGTTTTGTACTACTTTTTCCCACATTGAGAAAAGAAAATGGTTCATGTAGCTGTGCTAGGTGAGGGTGGGTGTGGTGGTGCTGGGGCGATGGTTCTGGGAGGCTTCCTGCTAGTATTAGTTTCCTAAAAAGTCACCACAAACTGAGTGGCTTAAACAACAGAAATTTATTTTCTCATAGCTCTGGAGGCTGGAAGTCTGAAATCAAGGTAACAGCAGGGCTATACTCTTTCTCAAGTCTCTTCCTTTTCTTTTCTAGTTTCTGGTGGTGGTCAACAATCGTTGGTATTCCTTGGCTCGTGGCCCCATAACTCCAATCTCTGCTTCCATTTTCACATGACCATCTATCCTCTGTATGTGTGTGTCCACATTTCCGTCTTCTTTAATAAGCACACCAGTCATTGCATTAGGGTCCACCCTAATTCATTTTAACTTGAATCACATCTGCAAAGACCCTATTTCTAAATAATGTCACATTCATAGGTTCTGGGGGGGTCATTCATTAAGGGGAGGGCATTATTTATCTCAGTACACTGCTTTGAGGCATTTTAGAAGAATCTGAATTCTACCAACAATGGGAGCAGCACCAGGGGTACTCCCTGCCTCTGGTGCATGAAGGCATGAGCAACAGGAAAGGTGAGCAGTGAGGAAACTCCAATAGGAGAAGCTAGGATGGTCAAATGCATACTGGCTCCAACCCTGCTCCCAGACAAGAATAGTTATGGAGGGGCAAATAGGGACTTACAATTACTCTGTGTTCCATTTCTTTTCACTCACTCAAGAACCTCAGTACGAACACTATCTTTTCAATCTCCTAAATCCTCAAATGCTTCCTCTCTCCAGGTATCCTTTGTATCAAGATATACTGTAAGAAAAACGGTGTGTGTGTGTGTGTGTGTGTGTGTGTGTGTGTGTGTGTGTGTGTATGAACATACTCAAAACTATAATGCAAGGATGTAGTTAAGAAGGCAATCTCAAGAGATCCAAACTGGAATCGTGGTTTTGTCATTTGCTTGTGTGACCTTGGGAAAATTACTTAACTGCTCTGGGCCTAGTGTCCTGGCTTTAAAAATGTGAGAACAGATAGGAACTCCCTCAAAGGGTTTTTTGAGGATTAAAAAAAAAAATTATAGAGTGACCTAAAAAGATGTTGAAGAGAAGTGAATAAAATTCAAAACAAATTTTGTATTTTTTAAAAAATTAAATTTATTGGGGTGACAATAGTTAGTAAAATTATATAGGTTTCAAGTGTACAGTTCTATAATACATCATCTATTTATCACATTGTGTAATAAATAGCTACCCAAAGTCAGTTCTCCTTCAATCACCATATATTTGACCCCCTTTACCTTCTTCTACCATCCTCCCTCTCCCCTTACCTTCTGGTAACCACTAAACTGTTGTCTGTATCTATGAGTTTTTGTTTCTTTATTTGTTTGTCTTGTTCCTTTCTTGCTTTCAGTTTTATATCCCACATATCAGTGAAGTCATATGCCTCTCGATTTTTTCTGTCTGATTTATTTCACTTAGCATAATAATCTCAAGATCCACCCATGTTGTTGCAAATGGCAGTATTTCATCTTTTCTTATGACAGAATAGTATTCCATTGTGTATGCGAGGTCTGACAATTACATTCACAAACTCATTCTAGAAAAAGTGCTACATACCTCATTGCTGAATATCACTATGGTCACCTTTGAAGCACTCCCCTGGGGAAGCTATGCACTGATGCCAGTTCCTAGTCCACCCTTCAAAGAAATTTTGGAACTCTTTTTCTGGAATGGCCATCAGAGCTGTCATTGTATTAACCTTGATGTCCTGAAAGTCATCAAAATGTCCTCTTTTCATATCATCAAAATATTTCCTTTATCTTCGGGTAAAGAAAGAAGTCATTGCAGGCCAGATCAGGCGAGTAGGGAGGGTGTTTCAATACAGTTATTTGTTTACTGGCTAAAAACTCCCTCCCAGACAGTGCCGTGTGAGCTGGTGCATTGTCGTGATGCAAGAGCAATAAATGGTTGACAAAAAGTTCAAGTCGTCTAACTTTTCCCTCATCCTTTTCAGTACTTCTAAATAGTAAATTTGGTTAACTGTTTTGTTCAGTTGGTACAAATTTATAATGAATAATCCCTTTAATATCAAAAAAGTTTAGCAACAGTGTTGCAACAAGTTCGCAAATTCAATTATCAGACCTCGTATGACACTGAAAAAGGATTAACACTGCTAATTGCACCAAGAACCTACATGCACATTAATGAGAGAAAAACAAGCAATCCTCATGGTTTCCTCTGCCTTCAATGCGCTGCCATATATCATCATATAGCTGAGTCCCCTGTTGTCAGATTGCAGCCCAAATGCTACCTTCTTTGACCAATCGATCCAAAGCAGCCAGTTAATCACTTCAATTACATTATTACTATTTTTAATTGTTTGCATACCTCTTACCATAGGCTATCTTTCTTGTTTACTTTTTTATGTGTTGTCTTCTATCCACCTTTGTTAAAATGTAAGTTTTATGAGGCCAGAAACATTGTCTTGTTTACCACTTTTCCTCCTGCAGCTAGAATCCTCTACCTAGCTAAAATGTCTTTCTAAAATATCTTTCTGATGATGAAATGACTTTTTCCAGATATACAAAAGCTCAAAAAGGTTGTCAACAGCAAACTTGCATTATGAGAACTGTTGAAGTCTTTCAGGTAGAAAGAAAATGATGTCAATTAAATATCTGAATCTATGCAAAGGAATAAAGAAATGATAACTATCTGAGTAAATATTTTTTTTGGTATTTAAATCTCTTTAAAAATAATTGATTTAAACAATAGAAAATGAAGTGTGGGGAATATAAAATATGTAAAAGTAAAACATGAAAACAACAGGACAAACTTGGGGAGGGAAAAAGGAAAGTATACTTTCATAAGGTTTGTATGCTAACTGTGAAGTGGTGTAACATCATATGAAGGTAGACTCCAGTAAGTTAAAGATGTATACTATAAACCCAAGTGGTTTTCAACTTAAATTTTCACTCCCTTCTTCCCTGAGGAATATTTGGCAATGTCTAAAGACATCTTGATTATCATGAATGAGGGAATAGTACTGGCATCTAGTGGGTAGAGGCCAGCGATGATGTTAAATATCCTACAATGCATGGGACAGCACCCACAAGGAATTTTCTGGTCCAAAGTCAATATGCCAAAGTTGAGAAACCCTGCCCTAAAGCAACCCCTAAAAGAGGTCCAAAAAGAAAAAAAATTGAACCATAAAAATATTTAATTAATTTTTAAAAGGCAGAAAGAGAGGAAAAGAAAGGTTAGAAGAACAAATGGGAGAAATAAAAATAAGTAGTTCAAAATACGAAAAACTAATATATGGTGATGGAAATCAGAATGATGGTTACCTTTGGAGACATCAACTGATAGCTGCCAGGCAGGAGTCTACTAGGGGGCTGAAAATGTTTTATAGCTTGATCTGAATAATGAATCTGTATATGAATATGCCTACATATACTTAAGATTTTTGCACTTTATCATTTGTAAGTTATGCTTGAATAAAAATAAAAATAATAGAAAGTCTTAAATAAAAAATAGATTAAATCTTGTAGAATATGGGATAGCTAAAAGTACATGTAAGATATAGATAGCTGAAAGTATTAAGAAAAAGTTAACTGACAAAAGGACCAGTCTAGGAAAGGCAATATTTATTTATTAGGAATCCCATATAGAAAAACAAGATAAATATAAACAGGAGTAAATATCTAAAGAAATAATTAAAACAATGATATCTCAGAGTTGAAAAAAAAACATGAGTTTTCATTAAGTTACCTGAGTGTTGAAAGTGATAACCACATATATCTGACTACATTTTAGGACATCAAGAAATAAAGACTCTGGAAGTTTTTAAACACAATTCATCTTTATATTTATAATTTAGAGAATAATCTATAAAAATTATATTTCCATCAGTAACATTGGATTTACAAAGCAGTGAAGCAACATCTTTACACTCTGAGAAAAAAAAATGTTGAATCAGAATTGTATACCAAACTATCATTCATGCAAATTTTTAGAAAAAAATTTATGTAATCCAGCAAAAGAAACCAAGATATTAGGTCCAAGAAAATGGAACTAACCCAACATAAATGTTTCAAAACAATGGGCATGGAGTAGATCAGAAATCAACTGATTTAAATTACAATACTATAAACCCAAGTGGTTTTCAACCTGAACAATTTTGGAAGTCAGAAACCTTTAAAAATACTGTCTTCAAAATGGAAGACAAACACTATGATTATGGCTCCAAAAAGATTGTCTTCAAAATTTAACAAACAGTATGATTAAGAAACTAAAGGATTCTCATAATATGTAGAAGTTATACCTTTTTTCTCCACAACAAAACAACAATAAAATTAAAACACTCACATTAAATATTTTATGTTGGTTTTCAATTTTTAGAATCTATCAGAGGCAAAATTCAAACTACTGTTTTATTATTCTTATAATTTTAAAGTAATGGTAAAACAAGAAGAATTTAGGGGAAAAAAGGGGGATAGAGGTTTAGGGTGGTGTGGGAGCATTAATTTCATCACCCAGCCTAAGGGGAATTAAGAGATACTGTCTAAAGTTGATAAATTAAGAAACATAATTTGATGTATATCTTTTAAAAGTTTTTCAAGTACAGGCAGTTTTCACTTTGCATTGTAGTTAACCCCCCCACCCCCCCTAAAAATGACGGCAAACTGAAATCATACAAAGTGATCTTAATTATCAATAGGAAAAAATCACATTTTTTCCATGACCTCTCAAAGTTTTTATCAAAATGTTAAAAGCTCTTTTATTGTTGTTTGTAACTGTATCATGAAATAAAAAATAGCAAAACTAATGTTTATTTAAACACTACTTTAAAACGTAAGAAACATTGAGAATTGGTTTTATTTCTTTTTTAAAAACTGTCAAGAGTAGTTTAAATTGTGATTGTCTTCGTACAATATGAAGTGAGAATCTTCTATGTTTTGACAAATTTTCATACTCCTTTCTAAGTTTGAATCAGCTTTTTACATTTTATCCTTTTCACTTTTGATGTTATGAAATATCTCTGAGAATTCCTTTAGTGTGAAGTTTTTGCTGGGATCTCCTGGGACTTCTTTATCCTTTTCATCACATACACTCATTTATCTCTATAAGTTTGCCTTCATTAATTTTCTCTGGCAGCAAATCTAGAGTTTCTTGAATGGCAGCAGTGTCAATATTCCCATAGTCAGCTATTTCTTCTATAACTTTGTTTACATTTGATTTGAATTTCATTATCATTCTTTTGTTTCCCTTTTGTCTTTGTTGGTCAATTCCTCTTTTAATTTTCCATTTTTGTAAAATGTCATGAGTTTATCATTGAAGCATGAGTAGGCAACAAAACTGTGCACTTTGTTGTTTGTGTGTGAACAGTTCAGTGACCAATCAGATTTTGAGAGAAATGATGCACATTATGCCAATTACAGTTGACATACAATATAATATTAGTTTCAGGTGTACAACATAGTGATTAGACATTTATATAACTTATAAAGTGATCACCCCAATAAGTCTAGTACCCATCTGGCAACATATATAGTCATTATATTATTGACTATATTCCCTATGTTGTACTTTACATCCCTGTGATTGTTTTTATAATCAGAAATTTGTACTTCTTAATCCCTTCCCCTTTTTCACCGACCTCCCCAACTCCCATCTGGCAACCATCAGTTTTTCCTCTGTATCTATGAGCCTGTTTCTGTTTTGCTTAGTCTAATTTCTTGTCAGAAGAATATATTATCCGTGGATTCCCTAGTGCTAGCACTTGTATCATTACATATTGTGGAGTTTTGTTCCATTCAATAAGTCTCAGGAAGGATAGAAAAAAGATCAAGAGTCAACAAAACGTCTATGTACAGGCAACTTCTTCCTCTTTCACTTACTTGAATTCTCATTTATGCCCTTTATTTTGTTGAAATGGATTTAATTTTCAAATTATGTCCTCAGGATTTGATTCTTTTGTGTTTCTATGGCTGCAATTTGATTAGTTGTTGTAGGGCAAAGGAATTGCTTGAGACAGGGGTTCACAAACCAGAATGCATATCACTTGGGGAATTTTCTAGATCTGTTGAATCTGAATTTCTCAAGGTAGAGGTTGGAAATCTCCATGTTTGACAAGTTCCTCATGTAATTCTTAGGCAACCAGACTATCACCTAAACAGTTTTTTGGGAAACACCAAGTTGTGGTAACAGTTCTCTACTCTTAGAATTGCTGCAGGATGAGAACACTGAAAGTAGTTAGGGATGCCTTTACGTTCCACTCATATTTTATTTTCTAGGTAAGTATAAATAATTTTTAAGAAATTAGAATCTGTTTAGGAGACATCAGCCCACATTTCAAAAGAAATACTCTTGAAGGAAGGTTTAATGAAATAGAACGCATATTTACAGAGGAAGCACTACAGCAGTCACAACCCTGGAGATTTACATATATTGTCTCTGTGATTTGAATTTCTGAAGTTTACCATCCTGTGAATACAGATGTGGCAGAGTGGGTATGGGAGGGACATCAGAAAGAGAAGGGTCCCCCCTGCCTCCACTCTAGGCTTCACTGGGTCATCCACAGCCAGAAGCAGAACTGCAGGGACTGTTCTCACCACCTTCTAGACCAGCAAGGGAACAGACAATATCTCAACCCACCCACCCAGGCCATCCTCCCTATGGTCTGCTCCCCCAAGAATTCTCTGCACTGAGAAAACCCTCTTCCTCCTACTTTCCCTGCTAACCAAATTCAGAGCCCCCGACCTCTCCTCTCCTGCAAACAGATTCTGTAGGAGGGGGTGTTACCATCAATCTAAAGGGACTGAGCCTGATCTCTGGTCATCTAGAACACTCCTTTTCATCCCACTTAACCCTACAAAGAGGTATGATTGTGCTCATTTTACAGAAGAGAAAACAGGATCAGAGAGGTCAGGAAACTTGCTCAAATTCACCAGCAGAGCAAAATTATAACCCAGGGAGAGCAGATTCCAAAATCCAACACTCCTGCTGTTTTTCCCCTCCTCCAAAAAGAGGTAAAAACATACTGAGGTTAAACATGATGAATAAGGGCTTTTCCTTTTAACTTCAGCAGTACCTGGTCACTACTTATGATTATTTTCTTGTCATTGATTACTGGGACTCAAACTTCAACTTGTCTGCTCTGGTCTGAGAGGGAAAGTCTCTGGTTGAGCAGCCCCTGCTAAGTGACAGAACTCCAGTTTTTGTGCACTTTTCCTTAACGGAATCACCCTCAGGGCCTTCCACCCCTGTTGGATGAGCTGCCTTAATTGATTTGTTTACAGTGCGGCTTTCACCTGGAGGACCTACCGTGTTTCCTTGAAAATAAGACCTAGCCAGACAATCAGATCTAATGCGTCTTTTGGAGCAAAAATTAATATAAGACCTGGTATTATATTATATTATATTATATTATATCATATCATATTATATTTATATTTATTACATTGCATGGCATTGCATTACATTACGTTACATTACATTACATTACATTACATTACATTACATTACATTACATTATATTATATTATATTATATTATATTATATTATATTATATATCTGGTCTTCTTTTGTATTATATTATATAAGACCCGGTCTTACATTATAGTAAAATAAGACCGGGTCTTACAGTAATTTTTGCTCCAAAAGACGTATTAGAGCTGATTGTCCGACTAGGTCTTATTTTGGGGGAAACATGGTAGCTTGCTCATCTTAGTTTCTTTAACGGACTTGAATTCAGTCTTCACTCTGCTGTTTCTGCGTAGTCCAAAAAAGAAAATGAAAGAGAAAGGACTTCTGCCTGCCTCGTCCTGGAATTCTGTCACAACCTTCACTTCCCATTCATACTTGGCTGTTGGGACTTGGCTTTATATAGGTCATCAGACTTTTTCTGACTTCCATCTGCTTGCTTGCCTCTCTTACCACACAGTCATGAATTGGGTTCTTACTGCTTTGAGCTGTATGTTTCTGTTTCTGGTTTCTGCTGCACTCCTGTGCTTACAGAGGCCAAGTTTGACTTTCTTCCTTGGCCTTTATAATAGCACAGACCAGAACATCACCAGAATTATCCTAAGCTTTGGAGTTCTCTGATGGCTATAAGATGAAAGGAGAGAACACCATCCCACCAGACAGCAAATTCATAAATTTGGACTCTTTTTGTACTTCTACTATAAGTCTATGAATAATCTGTTTGCCTTACAAGGACTCCAGTTTTTTTTTAAGCCATGACTTCTACTAAATAAATGGTTATTCATTTAAATTTCTAGGTGTTCATATTTCTCAGGGAAGGATATATCAGGATAAGTTAGTTTATGTCGTAGTAACAAAAACAGTAAGAGCTTAGTCGTTCCTGATAAGTTCTTTTTCATGCTCATTCTATAGGTTCACTGCAGGTTGACTGAGGTCTCTGCACCATTTCTCCTCACTTCAGGGCCAACGCTGATGGAGTATCCACCATCTTGAATGTTGCGGATCAAGTCAGGAAAAGAGGGCTCTGGCAAATGGTGCCCTGGTTCTTAAAATTTTCTCCTAAAAGTGTGACATGTCACTCCCACCCACATTTTATCACCCTTCCTTTCTTAAAGAAAGTCACGTGGCTACAATTAACTTCAAGGGGTCAGTGTGGTGACAGAGTCCCAGAGAGTAGTTTCCTGGCTCACGGCCTCATGTGAAAAGGTGCGGGCTCGGGTAGTGGATGGCTGTCAGTTGTGACTAGTTGGCCATCAGCTGTAACCAGTTAGCCCTTAGCCACTGATATAACTGCCATGGCTAAACTAGCAAGCACAGATTGCAGTCAGTAAGTGGGGTCGGTTGGCACGGAAGCCGACAGCAAGTTGTGGATAATGTGGCTCCTGCTTCCTATGTCTCCAACCCAGCCACCAGCGAGGATACAGCAGTATAACTCTCCTATTTATGGCTCCGTGGGTGTTCCTTTTTGGCCTCATCATATCCTGCATTCTTATGCGGGGAGCGGGACCAGAGACCCTGCATGACACCTGCGTGATAGTCATGGAAGTGCAATTCTATTGCATGCCTGGAACTGGAGAGACCAGAAATATTTGGTGAAAAGCATCAGTAACTACCACTAGGGGCTTGGGTAAGAGCTAATACTCACAGACAATAGTACAAAGGTCTTAAATTTGTGAAAAAGTGAAAGTGATGATCTTTTTCAAATTAGAAATAAATAGTAAACTCTGATTCAGTAAGCATCAAATTGTTCTCCATTACCTTTCACCTGTATCCTCCTCAAGAGTAGGGACTTTATCTCAATCTTTGGATTGACACAACATAGCCAGTGGCTTTGGAATCAGACAGAGTCAGTTCCATGACTTATTTTTTTGTGTAAACTCATTATTTTTCTGGGAGAAAAAGTGGATCAGTCCCACAGTTGTATCCAGAGAATAACAGCTATTGTTTACTGAGTCCCCATGGAATCTAAGATTGGAATTCACATGTTTCGATAGAGACTGGCTAGTTGTTAATTTAACTATTTTCTCTTAGACACACAGCCAGACTATACAGTTAGATGAGGTCACATGACTAATTTCTAGAATTGAAATTAGAATGGAAGTGATGTGTGCTATAGCCAGGCTGGACTATTATATCCTCTGTGCTCTTGCTCCTTCTGCAAACTTAATAGGCTAGCATTGGTGACATTGGAAGCCATGTGTTGAGGATAAGAGGGCCACAAGATGGAGGGAATCTGGCTCCTTAAATCGTTGCTTGAATAAAATCACCTGCCAATCAGGAACAGCCATTTTGAACTTTAATTGTGCAAAAAAGAAACTTATAACATGATTGAGCCATTATTCTTTTTGGTTTAATTATTACAGCTGTCAGCATTTCCTTAACAAATAAAGATGTCTTTGACACGATCTTGATGAATTGGTGAAGAGGCCCTCTGAGGAGAAAATTTGCATGTAGATTTTAGCAGAAGATTGTATTTTAAAAAAGGATGGTAGCAGAAGAGGGTTAGAAGGAGAATAAAAGTTCTCTTCTGGATACTCAGACCCTGGCCCAACTCCACCCTTTGGGAGACAGCTCATGCTCTGGAGTGCGGGGTGGGATTCTCCTCACTTCTGTGCAAACAGAGAGATTTAGGCTTTCTGGAGAAACTCTATGCCTTAATGATGGCAAGCTGAGGGCAGTGTGCAGGTAGATAACAGCTATGTCTTATGTGAGGCACTCACAATTTTCACTGCCACATGCTGGAAATCTCCACTATTAGAGTAGTTCCTTTGAGCTTTAGCAATGATTCCAGAAGATCCTGTTAAATTGGATTGTAAATTATCAAACAGCATAACTAATAACCCCCCAAAGCATGGTTTAACTAACCAGGCAATATCTATAATGTGGGAAAGCTGGTTATGAACTGGGAGGAGGCTGGTCACAACATATCTGGGAACCACAGTTTTAGTCCTGGACTGGCCGCTTTGATACGTTACTTTAAACAAGTCCTTGGTGCTCCATTCTCCAACTTCCTCTTTTCATGCCTTTGTTTTCAAGACTCAACTCAAATGTCACCTTCTCCTGGAAGTCTTTCCTTGATTCCTGCCTGGGTTAAGTACCCTGGTAAATCACACCTTTCTTCCATGCTCTTACAGAGGAGAATTTCACTGTAGCACTGCAATTGTGTCTCCCTTACTGGATTGAATATTCTGAAGGGGAAGAAGTATGCCACTCACTGTTGAGTCCCCAGAACGTGGCCCAGGATCTATCATACCAAAGGTGTGTTAAATACATTAAAAACTTATTCTTCTGGGAGGTTTGTATCCCACATAAAGAAGAGGTCAGGGCAGTCTTCATCCCAAAAGACAGAATCTAAGCAGAAGGAGGAGGAATTCCAAGCAGAGGGAACCTTGTGAGCAGGGCTGTGAACTGGTTCCAGAACAGCATTTACAAAGGGTTGTAAGTCCCCTGAATTTTAGGTGGTGTAGGCCAGAGGCCTTTCCGTGCAGACACTGGGGAGAAGCTGCTGGGAATACATCCTGCACTATTGTCTCCAGGAATGGCCTATCAGCCCCTGAGCTATCTGGCTGCTGTCTGTCCTCAGGAATGTGTTGTCATCAGTAATGCCAACATCTAGGGGATGACATAAGTAAATAAAACTATGTTAATATCAGCTCCATTAGAAACACAGGAAATAAATTAATGTTTGCCAAATGGGAAAAGAAAAAAATCAATAGAGAAAGAAATATTATTTTTAATCTTCTGAGAAGGTTTTTATAAGCAACAGAAAGGGAAAAAAATAAAAACCATGAAAAAGAATCTGCCATCATCCTTTTAGCCTTTATTTATTATCACTCATTCTACATCATCCCGAACTGCATGATAATTTAAAATTTCATTTTAATTTCAATGTATCATATAATTCAACCTAGCCTTTTATAGCATTTTTTTTTAACTGAAAACTTTTAAATGTCTCAAAAGGAAATACAACCAGGGGGAGGGAGGGTAAGAAGTCCTGTGACCTTCTAGAGTAGTCATTTAATTTCTGAGATTAAAAGGTCTGTGCAAAAATATGATAATACTAAAAGCAACAAACATGACCAATGCGAATGTTCCTTAATGGCGTGCTGAATTGTGTGGAGTGGCTGTGGCTGGGCTTCTCTCTGTGTCCTTCTGTGTTTTCATTCAAATTCAGATTATTTTAGACTCTGGGCAATTGGGTTATTTTAGGAGAATATTTCTTTTTTCATTTCCAACACATTTGATCCATCTGAGACAGTGGTTTCTTGCTGGGACTTGTCCTTAGTTCTTACCTGAGAGATTTCTAGAGTTTCAGAAAATACCCATATTAGTAACTAGAATTTATTGAGCACATGCTCTGTGCCAAACACTTAATCAAGTATTGTAAATGCATTTTGTTATTTAATTCTCACCACCCCAGGAGGTAGGGATTATTACTGTCCACATTTTGCAGATAAGAATACTGGAGAGAAGTAAACTGACAGAGGTCACATTATTAGGGAGTAGTACGGCTTTGAGCCCAAGCCCAGCAGATGCCAAAGGCTGTGCTTTTGGAAACATCAAAGGAGGCTCACTAGTGGGGGAACCAGGGAGATACTGGGCTTTCTTCTTCACCTTGCCCCACCCAGGCTCCTGCACTGGAGATACCCCTCTACCATGGCTCTGTTAGGAGATGTCCGTATCTTCTAAGCAAATAAATTAGAGTGAGAGGGAAGATGCTGTGTGGGACCCCTGTCTACACTGTTAGGCTGGACATGTAATACAGTCAATAAGACCTTCACTTTGCCTTGCATCCTCCTTCCTGGGCTCGGTGTCCTGGTCTTGGCCGTGGTCTTATTATCCTATTGGCTATGGGCAAATCTGAGTTGCAAGGGAAGAATGGCACTCAGACTCCAGATCTCTTTCCCCAATTTCAGACTATAGAAGACATGGCTGCAGAAGTGAGCCAAGTCCTGTGGAACCTGTTTACAGCAGCTGAGAGCCATCTCCACATGTGATTGCCACAATTTTTCTCCCTAATCATGCCTGAAAAATAAATTCCTTGTTTTTTAACCGAATTATTATTTTTAAAACTCCTGAACATTAATTTGCTTAATGCTGTTCTGTCACAGATGATGTGTTTCACCTGATGCTTTGGCACAAGAGATGGGCAGAAGGCGCCTCATTTTTCTGTGTCAGGCTTCATCAGCAGTGATGTTTGTCAGTGGCTGCTTAAGTGACAGCCACAAAACACCTGATTGTGTACCTAGAATTACCTATTATGGCAGAGCAGCTCACACCTCTATCTGCCATCAGTGATTTGTATGTTTCAGCTGAAATGGGCACGAAACAAATCTGGAAGGATGTAGATATCCAAATTAGTTCTGTGACCAACCTTTCACAATGAAAACAGGACTCTGCTGAAAGTTTCAGTGTGGAAGTTCACTTGGGACATTTATTTGCTGTTTCTATTCTCTCCTCTGCCCAGGCATAAACCGTAAACACTTTGGGCTCAGTTAAACCCAGGGGAGGGGGCCTAATTCATGCATTGCAAATAAATTTCAATTAAAGAGGATTCATTTCTATTATTTATGAATCTAGCCCAAATTGGAGTTCTACCCTCAAGACCAGAAAAGAGAAATAGAGAAATTTAACATTTGCACAAAACTGAAACTACCATTCTCCCAGATTTAAATCCAAATTATTATGGCAACACAAACAATACATTAAAATTACACAGAATAAGAAAGGCAGCAAATTTATAGCTCTCCCACTTTCAGAAGCCTACTGTAATGAATACAGTGCTTATTTTATTTTTTAATTTAATTTTCTGAACAGGTATTTTTATTTTTACAGGTTTTATAAATCAAAACAATAGATGTATGTACCTGAAGCAATAATAATTTCAGATACTTTGCTTTTAATTTTGGAATAATTTTAGATTTATAGGAGAGTTACAAAGAAAGTACAGAGTTCTTATATACTGTTCACCCAGCTTCTCCTAACATCTAATAACCTCTAATAATAACATCTAATAACATCTAATAATTAACATCTAATATAACCACAGTACATTTGTCCAAACTAAGAAATTAACATTGGTGCAATGCTATTGACCAAATACAGGCTTTATTCAGATTTCATCAGTGTTTTTCCACTAATATCCTTTTGTCTGTTTCAGGATCCCATAGTGTCTCTTAGGATCTCATAGTGTTTCCTCTGATCTGTGTTCTCAATGTTGTCTTGTTTCTCATGACCTTGACAGTTTTTAAGAAGACTGGTTAGATTTTTTTGTAGGATGTCTCTCAACTGGGGTTTGCCTGATGTTTTCGTATGATTAAACTGGGGTTATAAGTTTGGGGAAGAATATCACAGAGAGGAAGGGCCATTCTCATTGCATCATGTTAGGGGGCACTGGTATATTAACACTGATCACCTGGTTAAGGTAGTGCCTGTTGTCTTTCAGGTTTCTCCTCTGTACACTTATTATTTTCCCGTCTTCATAGTCTATGCTTTGGACACTGGTCATTAAGTCCAGCCCCAACTTTAGGAGAAGAGACTATCTACACATATTACTTGAAATTCTTTTGTAAGAGAAATGTGTTCTTTATTCAATCATTTGTTTATATCAATATGTACTCATAGATATTTATTTTATTCTTTGGGTTATAATTCATCACTATTGCATAATAATTCATTGTTCCTCAAGCAAAGCAACAATTAAAACTTATCATTCTAGCTTTGGTCACTGGCAGCTCTTTCTGGTTGACTTCTTGATCCTTTTGACATGCCCCCATCCTTTGCTTTTTCTTTTCTTTCTTCCACCTAGACCTACTGGGTGGACAAAACTAGGAAATATATGTATATAGACTAACCCATGTATATATACAAATCTGTCTCTCTCTTTCCATTTTCAAGGGAAATATAGAATGGAGTGGAATGGAAAATACCAGAAAATATCTCACATAGGAAGAAGTATTGTATTGAATATTTTGTTTTAATGACTCTGTGTGTGTGTGTGTGTGTGTGTGTGTGTGTGTGTCATGCTGTCCCATGCTATGGAAATAGGTAAAAATATAAGGTTGGTACAAAAGTAATTACGGTTTACAAGGTTAAAAATAAAGGCAAAAACCGCAATTACTTTTGCACCAACATAGTTAGAAAACCATTGTACCAGGGGAATAAGTTTTAAAGTAATCCTAAACCTCCTGGAATGTCAGGGAAAGAATTCAAGTTCAGGAGCAACCTGACTAGAGTTCTGTTGCAGTAACCTTCCTCCAAAAGCTGTGGGAAGGATGGACCAGAATGGGGTACAGTGGAGAGATGGCAGTAGTTAGCAGGTCGCCATGGAATCTGAGGAACAGGACCACATCTGTATGGTGGTGAAAATGGAGGGGGAAGCATATTCCCAGGCTGTTATGGAGGTAGAACCTAGGGATTTGGTGACTCATTGGATATGGGAGATGCTACAAAAGAAGGAGTATTGGTTCACTCCTGGGGTTCTGATTTGGACCTCTAGGTAGATGGTTATGCCCATCTGAGATAGAGTTCACAGAAGCAGGAGCAAGTCTGAGGGGTACTGAGTCTAGTTATAGAAACGCTGATTTTGGGTCCTGCAATTTGTGATGTTGCTTAACCTCTCTCTAGATCTCAGTTTCATCATTTCTGAAATGTGGCATTTTTATCTGAAAACAGATATTTTTTGAGGCTTATAAATAGATTCTACCTCATGAAGGTATTTAACATGATTACATTAAATGAGATTATGTATGTGAAAAGGACTTCCTAAACTTAATGTTAAAAAATTTTTCTACAAATTTGTAATAGTTATCTACTGTATAAGTAAAGCCTTATTTTTTTTGCAAGGAACAAAAACCCAAAGGAAACTGAATTGAGAGCAATGAAAAAATAGCTCATTTAAATAGAACATGTAGGGATAGGTCTGGCTTCAGGTAAAGCTGAATTCAGGGATTCCTGATCTTGCTCCAGCTCTTAGCTGGAGTCTTCTCTCACACAAAGAGGCTTTCCCCTTGTGGGGTCAACTTGGAGGTAGCAGCTCCAGCCTTCCAAACTCCCAAGTTCCAGTCTAGGATAAGAGAGTCTCTCTTTCTCCAAGTTCCAGCAAATGTATTATTCTGATTAGATGAGTTGAGCTCACTTACCTCTCCCTGGACCAATCATGGTAGCCAAGGGAAAATGATTGACTGCTTTTCTCAGGGTTAGAGACAGTGGATCACATCAGATCACTGTCCTGAAAGAGTCGGAGAAGAATGCACAAATGAATAATGGGGACTATTGCCAGAAGAAAGTAGAATAGATACTAGGGAGGCAAATATCAAAAGTCTGGATATCTACACCAGAGAAGATTATATCTTTAGTGTAGGGTTGAGTATAGAGAAGGTGTCTAGTGCACTTTTATTGGTCTCCTGTCCACAGATGAAAGCAGAAATACTCATAGAGCCCCGAAGAATCAGGCTGCTTTTAAAAGATTGACTTGGGTGAAAAATTCAAAAGCCCTGTAGTTTCTACAAAGCCCTATTCAGGGAGTGAAGTAAGGATTTAACAGGTGGAGGTACCTAGAATAATTTTAATTCTCTTCTAGATTATTTAACTGAGAGATTACCAGAATTCTGCATGTGCCAGACAAAAATCTGGAAAAATAGCCCGTTCATCCTCTCCCCAAAGCCTCTGCTCCAGGAACCTGTTCTGGCTAAGATTTGTTTGGGCCAGGGCCCTGAAGATAGGCGGGATGGGCTTTGAGAGGTAAGTTTGTGGTTGGCACTTTAGCTCTGGGCCAATTGACCACAAATAAAATTTTAAGGTGTACATAAAGTACTCCGATTGCCCACACACACACAGCTACAAGTGTATTTGCACATATGTGCATATATATTCAGACACACACGTGCACACACACACATGCACACACACCTCAAAAAGCAATTTCCCCCCCAGAGGATCAAGAAAGTTCCCCTTTCCACTTAAATGCTTTTCCAAATAGTCTTATTTTATTTTATTTTTTTATTTATTTCTCTGCTATATCCTTTTCAATCTGGAAAGTGACTTGGCCTCTTTTCCCCCATCTATTTTCTCCCTTCCCGCTATTCACTTTAGGCATGAAACACAGAACTAGATTGAAAGCATTCAATGGCTATTCAATCGGAGAAGAAAAGAGCCCCTTGGAGCTTTATTAGATATGAAGATCCACAATAAAAATCAATTTCTGCCTCTTTATGCAGTTTAAATGACAAAGCACCCACCCATTCTGCAGCCATTGTGCCGGGGAAATGTAATTCAGTCTCCGAGCTGGGCCCAGAGCACTGCGGACTCCCTGACCTGCACTGACAGATTCCAATATGATACAGACCTTCGGAGATAATGACAGCCACTTCATCTCACTGCAAGAAAAAAGTTATCTGATATCTTTGAGGGTTAAAAGGCTATGTGGACAGCATTTTCAATAACCCACTAAATCAGCATCTTAAAAAATACCTAAGCTTTGTTCCTTAAAAAAAAATTTGCCCCTACTCCTGACTCCATTTCTGAGTCCCAGCTGACATAGTCACAAGTGTCTCCTGCCAAAACTATTAAGCCTTCTTTGGCATAGAAGGATACCCTCCTAGATAATTAGTCCAAAGGGAAACACGGTGAGAGAAATGTCTAAGGAATACAGATCCACAGGTCTCCACGAAATAAATGGGATGAAACCAGTAAAAACAACAACAACCAGGTCCCAAACCTGGTAATGTTTGTAAGGGTTACTATGAAAACGTCACTAGAAATGAACACAGTCCCTTTAATAGAAAGAAGTTTCTGTTTGAAGAAAGTCTGTGACCCAGTAGTTGCCAAGGGAACCACCAGAAGCACTGCAGTTGGTCATTCATTTCCATGGGTAGAAACTTGTCCTGATGGAAGGGGAAAAAGTTAAGGAATGAGATGTGTATTGAGATGTGTATTTCTGCTTTTGTTTACGATGATTTACTTGCAGGAAAACATGAAATGTGAAATCAGTTCTGTTGGTTCACACTCTGAGCCCAGGGAGGGACACACCTATACTATATATGTGAACTTCATTTTCGCACTATAACCAGGAAGGCAGAAGGGTAAAAGAGGTGGTGGAAAGATACACTGCATCTGTTCTCTGGTCCCTGGGCAGGACTCAGAGGATGAAAGGGCTACAGGATGGTTCAACAAGGACCGTAGAAAGGACTTTTGGCTCTGAGTTGAGAAAAGAATAGAATATTACAAAACCACCCGGTAACAGTCTGTAAGTAACATGCAAAATAAGAATGAGTCAGAACAATGATACATTGCTGGAGTCGCAGTCGGGGGTAGTGGGAGTGGAGGCTCTGGGTTCCAAGGGCCCACTGTGAGTTTTGGAAAGTTTCTCATTGCCTGGGGCTGAGTTCTGTAGTTACTGAAGTATAAAGACTCTGCCGAATCATCCTTAAAGTCCCTTTTAGTGTCCTCATAATCTACAATTTGATCCCCAAATTACAAAGTTATTTGCTGTATAATTATTATCCTTTCATTTTAGATTTTAAAAATGCTTTGCGACCAACTGTTCTAATAAAACGTTCTTTAAAAAGTCAAGTGGGAAAGTTCAATTTAGCTCCACATCTGGGAAAACATGACATTACCGCTCAGGCCTAGTATGGCCAACAGGTTTTGTCTTGTGTGCCAACACTTACTGACAGGCAGTGGTTATCTGGAGCCATGCTGTCTGATAGAAGTATGGGAGACATAAAGGTGAGCCACATATGTAATTTAAGAAAAAATTGTGGTAAACACGTAATGTAAAATTTTCCATCTTAACCATTTAAAATGTATAGTACAGTGGTGTTAATTTGTTAATTATATGCACCTGTTATGCAGCAGCTTTCTATAACTTTTTCATCTTGAAAAACTGAAACTTATACCCATTAAACACTAATTTCCCCTTCCCCTACTTCCAGTTCTTGGCAACCTCTTTTCTACTTTCTGTTTCTATGATTTTGACTACTTTAGATACCTTCATATAGGTGGAGTCAGATAGTATTTGTCCTTTTGTGACTGACTTATTTCACTTAATATAATGTTCTCAAGGTTCATGAATGTTGTAGCATATGACAGGGTTTTCTTCTTTTTTAAGGCTGTATAATGTTCTAGTTTGTGTGCATACCACATTTTCTTTATCCATTCATCCATCTATGAACATTTAGGTTGTTTCCATATCTTGGCTATTGTGAATAATGCTGCAATGAACATGAGTGTGAAAATATCTCTTCAGATGCTGCTTTCAATTCTTTTGAATATATATCCAGAAGTGGAAAAGTGGGATAGTTGGATCATATGGTAGCTCTGTTTTTAATTTTTTGAGGAACCTCCATAATGTTTTCCACAGTGGCTGCACCATTTTACACTCCCACCAACAGGATTCCAATTTCTTCACATCATATACATATATATAGCATATATATATAATTTATATATATTACATATATATATAATTTTTTTTTTACAATGGCCATCCTAACAGGTGTAAGGTGGTATCTCATTGTGGTTTTGATTTGCATTTCCCTGATGACTAGGGAATTTGAAAATCTGTGTATAAGCTTGTTGGCCATTTGTATGTCTTCTTCAGAGACAAGTCCATTCAAATCCTTTGCCCATTTCTTAACTGGATTATTTGTTTTGTGGTTGTTGAGTTACAGTAGTTCTTTATATATTCTGGATATTCACTGTTTATCAAATATATGATTTGCAAATACTTTCTCCCATTCCACAGATTGCCTTTTTACTCTGTTGTTTCCTTTGCTGTGCAGAAATTTTTAAGTTTGATATAGTCTCATTTGTCTATTTTTGCTTCTGTTGCCTGTGATTTTGGTGTTATACGGTATCCAAGAAATCCCTGACAAATTCAATGTCATAAAGCTTTCCCGTCTGTTTTCTTATAGATGTCTTACAGTTCCAGGTCTTATGTTTAGGTCTTTAAAATATTCTGGGTTAATTTGGGAGTTTGGTGTAAGGTAAGGGTCCAATTTCATTCTTTTGCATGTGGATATCCAGTTTTCCTAGCACCATTTGTTAAAGAGACTGTTCTTTTTCCATTTTATAGCCTTGTCACCTTTCTCAAAGTTCATTTTACCATACACATGAAGGTTTATTTCTTATATGTAATTTAAGATTTTCTAGAAGTTATTATATATATTTTTAATTTATTAATTCAAGTTTTATTTGTTTACATTTTGGTACTCATTTTTTATATTATAAAGGAATTTTAGCATTTATTTATTTATTCTTTTTTAATTTATTGGGGTGACAATTGTTAGTAAATTTACATAGATTTCAGGTGTACAATTCTGTATTACATCATCTATAAATCCCATTGTGTGTTCACCACCCAGAGTCAGTTCTCCTTTCATCACCATATATTTGATCCCCTTTACCCTCATCTCCCTCCCCTTACCCCCCTTATCCTCTGGTAACCACTGAACTATTGTCTGTGTCTATGACTTTTTCTTTCTCATTTGTTTGTCTTCTTTTGTTGTTTTTGGTTTATATACCACATATCAGTGAAATCATAGGGTTCTCTGCTTTTTCTGTCTGACTTATTTCGCTTAGCATAAAAAAGAAAAAAGGTATTGTTAATTATACTATATATATATACACAAAGAGTAGTCCCTCTATCTGCAGGGTGTATGTTCTAAGACCCCCAGTGGATGCCTGAAATTGTGGATAGTACTGAACCTTTTACTGGGGGTGCCAAAAAAATGTATACACATGAGTTGTATTTATCTTTTGTTATCAGTATATATTGAATATTACAATTTTAGTATAGTTTTTTCCTTTCTTAAAATGTGTATACATTTTTTTGATGCCCTCGGTATATACTGAAGTTTTCCTATAGATACATACCTATGATTAAGTTTAATTTGTAAATCAGGCACAGTGAGAGATTAGTAACAACTAATTTATAACAATATAATTTATAACAATATACTGTAACAAAAGTTATGTGAATGTGCCATTATTAAGTACAATAAAGATTATTGGAACACATTTACTTCAATACCATAATAGTTGATCTGATATCTGAGCCACCTACTAAGTGACCAATGGGTGGGTAGCATACATAGCATGGATACACTACACAAAGAGATGATTATGTCTTAGGTAGGATGATGATGGATAGCACAAGCTTTCCTTACACTACTCAGAACAGCGTGCAGGTTAAAACTTATGAGTTGTTTATTTCTGGAATTTTTCATTTAATATTTCAGACCAAAGTTGACTGCAGGTAACTGAAACCGTTGAAAGTGAAACTGTGGATATGGGGGGGGACTACTGTGTATATGCAGAAGGTGCCAAAAAAATGTAGACACATTTTAAGAAAGGAAAAAATTGTATTAAAATTGTAATAGTCGATATATACCGATAACAAAAGATGAACACAAGTCATGTGTATACATTTTTTGTCACCCTAAGTATATGTGTGTGTGTGTGTGTGTGTGTGTGTGTGTGTAATTTAACCCAACATATCTGAAATCTTCAAGATATGAAATTATTAATGAAACATTTTTAAACTAAGTCTTGAAACTCTGGTGTTTTACATTTAAGTACCTCTCAATTCAGACTAGTCACATTTCAAGTGCTTAATGACCACATGTAGCTAGTGGCTATCAAATTGAACAGCACATGCATGACTAGAGCTATGTGTTAAGACCTATGAGTTGTTTGATTAGCAATCTGCGATGACTAAACTTTTAGGCATGCATCCGTAAGCGTGCCACTCTGTATTTGACAGCTTGGCCTAGGTCAGAACCACGACTGTGATGAGGCTCCCATTTTACCCTAATTTCAAGTTTGGGTCTTTGTGCTGAGGTGACATCAGAAAGATCTTAGGTTTTGCTGGGGAAAAAAAAATGGGTTTAGGGAGTTGGGGGATTGAAGCAAGTTTTCCTCAGTAGATACAACATCCTACCTTTGGAGGAAAGTTTCTCTGTATTAGAATAATCCATCCTAGGATCCAAAGTCCATGTTTCTTCTCTGTGGTTTGACTTAGCAGGCTGCTTCATTGTGAGGACAGCTAGTGAACACTGCCCCAGACTTTAATTATATATTTGGAAATTCAAGTGGAATAAAAGCAAATTGTCTTAGGATGCAATCTTATTCTTGCTCACATCTCTAAGTGAATCCTGTGGCATCCTCTTCTAAGCTAAAAAGAGCTTTAAAGGAATTAATTAGATTCTCTTTTTAAAAAGGTACATTTTTAGTAACTAAAGCATCTTTCCAGTTATCTAAACCTTTATCTGAGTCTGTGGCCATATTATCTTTTCCTTTTTCAGAGGTCTCAGAGTTCTTTGTGCCTGTTTTATTGTAATACAGTACAGCTAGAACTATTTTTCAAAATATGAGTAGTCATTGTTATCTTCCTTGCTGGCTATCTCTTTAATCTCTTTGTCTTTGAGGAAAATCATGGCATAATCTTTGACATTTTAAAATTCATCTTTCCAAGTCCAGTTTACTAGAGATAATGGATATTGTTTGTCTTCAAGTTCAAGAAGGCCAAGTAAATGAGGCTGGAAGGGCAGCCAGGGTAATTTATTAGGGTCAGCCTTCCAAGGATTTTATACTATTTCTGGGTTAATTCTTTGGAGTTCAGTTTATATTGGGAATTATGGTATAAAGGTTAGAGCTACTGTGGCATTGATTCTTAATTTATGAAGTGGTTATTTCCTAGGGAAGTGACCTTCAGAATCTTTGGTTAATGACACACACAGTTTATTTCCTAAAAAATATTTCTTGGGTGGCTTTTCTAAAACCTCACGACTCTTGCTTCACTGAGGATATTACCTGACCATACTATACCCAATATAATGCAACTGAGGTAGGATATCAGCTAGGCCAACTGATTTCATGGAGCAATGTGATTGGGGAAGAATACTTTGCCACATCTCAGGAGATCACAACTGACATTGGAAAGGGCTCTCAACCTAAAGACTCTTGCTTTTACTTAGCGCACAGGTTGTGAGGCTGAAGAGAGAAGACATACTTGGTTAAGTGCTGAAGATAGAAACCCAACGTATTAATTCTGTGACAGAAATTTAACTTCGGTTAGATTGTCATTTGGCTAGCTTCAGGAAATGAACTGTGGTTGGTTAAGCCAATGATTAACTTTGACGTGGGCATGTGAACAAATTCTGGACAAAGAACCATAAAGAGAAGTCTGAAAGGATTTCTAGAAAGATTTCCCTCCCCTATAAGAAGTGAAAGGCCACAAGGAGAAAGCCCCTGCCCCACATCCTGACTGGAGGCTCATACTAAACGAGTGGTCCTCAAACAGTTACGTCAGAATCATTTGGAAATTTGTAAAAAATGTAAAGTCTCAAAAGTTAATATAGCAGGCCTGAGATTGCTTTCCTTAAGAGGTCCTACTTGCAAGGACCCAGTTGCTTCACCCATTTGGTGACCATTTTTACATATCTCTGGTTCTAGAGTCACGAAGCTCAAACTCACTGAACTGGGCCTCTCTGGGGGTATTTAAGAAAAAGCCGAACTAGTAAGAGCCAGGAGAAGAAGGAACCAGGTGCAAGCTGGTAGGTAGAGCCTCAGCCTATCTCAGGCAGAGGCTCACTCGTGGCCCTACTAGACCCTGCACTGGCCTGGACATAGGTAGATAGGAAATGGAAATTACTCCTTTCTCTGCATGGAAAGCTATTTCACCTGCAGACAATACAGAGACTGGGATTTCCTCTTCTAAATAAATAAAACTTTCCATTTTCTCTGTTCTGCCAGTGCCTTTTCTCTTTCCCCTGTTCCCATCTTAGATGTAAGAGGGTGCAAAAGAGAAGAAGAGAACATTGTTTATTCCAGCACTCCTGGCCTGATCAGAATATTAGCACTATCTGGACTAGAAGGAATTTGCATAACTCCCTCACTAGTTCCTCATTCCCTCTTCCTCGCTTTAATTCTGGCCTTTAGAAGCTTTGCAGGGTTTTTAATTACAATCAAAAAAGGGCTTGTACAGTAGTTAAGTAAAATAAAATAACAATACTTAAAATTACAGTTGAGCCCCAAATGATCCGACAGTTTATTCTCTGCCTTAAAATAAAATAGCTTTCATCTTTTCCCCCTTACAACAGCCTCCTCGGCCTAGATAATGCATTTCGTTAGATTTATTTGCTCAGCCCCGAAAACTTGACACTAAGGGGATTATTTAGTTTTAGATTTGCTGTAGTCCATAGTAATAGCCAACAGGGAAAGGAATGAAGCAGCAATATTAGCAGGGCAATAGGAGGGGAGTAGCGATGGGGAGGGGGCTGTGCAGTCTGCAGCTAAGCAAAACTGCTTGCATAAACACCATTAAGAAGATTTAGACATCGTTTTCCTTATCATCAGCACTCCTGGAAGAAATAAAAAAAAGAAAAAAAAGAAAAAAAGGAAAAGGGACAGGCCTTGACTTGCTGTGTATGCGTTTCCATTAAAGGTTCAATAGGAAATAAAACCAGCTGAGAGCCCAAATGCAGTGATGCTACAGACCTATCCACGCTACCTCATCATGGTCCAAAAGAGACATTTGTTCCACATGTTACTGGAAGGAGCAGCTGGATAGAGAACAAAACACGCTGTGTCTCCCCATCTGTGGCTGGGTATGTGACACTATGGCTGCTGCCTGAGTTGGCGCTACACTCCCATTTATCACACCCTCATCTCTTCTTCACTCCCTCCTCCACACACACACTCATCCCGGGATAACATATTCCTGATTGTCCATGTTCTACCCAAATCACTAATGTTCAGGTTACCAAAGACAAGGATTGGAGGAAAACAGGAGGAAATTGTGATGACAAGAAAAATAGGTTAGCCCTGTGTATAGTGGCAGGATTGAAAAGGTTGTGTGAAAGAAAGAGAAAGGAGAGGGGGCCAAACAGGAGGAAGATCTGTGGTCAAATCTCCAGAGGGAAAGTAGGAAAACATCTCAGCCCCTGAAAGTGGTTTTAAAGACTTTCTGGAGTCAAACAGGCTATTTCCAGAAGAATGTCTGTCAGTCTGTCTGATAAATTTTGTGCACAATTAGGGCAATGGAAACGTTCCAACTAGGCACTGCATGGCTCATAGAGTACCATGAACAGATAATAACTCTGCTATGGGACTCCAAATAGTACATTTGGGATTTTAAACACTGTTCCATTTTCTAGATGCATCCTTGACAAGGCATTCCTAAATGGTCAAAGGGTATGTGTGTATAAATCTACACACAGACATAGAGGGTTATTGCTATGAAGTATTTCTAATAATTACAAGGTTTGTAGTACAAATAAAAAAAAAACCTGATGGGTACTGAATGTCATTAGGAATATACACATCAATGTGAGGAAACATTTTCATTACCACACTTGTCCACAAAATATTGGCATCCCTGGGGCTCCACAATTTTTCTCTCCCTCCACTCACTGGATCTTCCATTCTGTGGGTTCATTCTCCTAGGGGCCATACATTTCAGGGGCCATTGAGGAGTGTGCCCACAAAAGCTTCTAAACTTTATTGTTTTTCATAGAGGATATGGATTCCAAGTCCCATGGCAAATTAAGGGCAGCTGGTTATACTCCTCCCACACCAAGACTGAAGCAGCAGACACCACAGCCAAATCAGAGGAAGGAAGGGTCCAAGGGCCTCAATTGGTTAGCCCATGGAATAATAATAATGGAAACATGATTGCAGTTTATTGAGTTCATATTATGTTCCAGAGTCTGTAATAAGAGCCACCATATACTCTCTCATTTCCTTACAGTGGCAGACGTTGCTGCGTGGAGGAGTAAGTAGGCACAGTCACTTAGTTAGGGAGTGACAGCTCTGTTTCCTAAGCCTGTGCTCCTAACAAGGACTGTTCCACCCCAGCGAGAGGAGAGGCTGGTGTCTGCAGGACTGTTCATTCTCAGAGCCAAGTCGATTATCCATGGCAAGCTCTTGCCTGAATCTTTCTTAGGTTCATTAGGCTTTTACAGGGATGAGAGAGTGGGAGTCAGAAATCTTAGATCTTAGACACTCATAACTGTGAGCTATGGGAGTGGGAGAGAGAGTTGTCTGGACAAAAGTGTGATTGTGACTTAAATCTACATGTCCATAGGCCAGAGACTGGGGCTGACCAGCCTAAGGGTCACAATCATGCCCACCTATTCAACAGGAACCAAGAAGGTTTGCTTCATTCATTTGGGCATGCTGAATGGGCAGACTCCTGCTCGGGCTCTCAGCCTTGGGGCACATCTACCAGGTGTCCAAGGTTTGGTATGGGAAACATGTAGTCAGTCACCTGCGGTTCCCAGGGTCTTCAACCTCCATGCAACCCAGTGCCCCTTGGTCTCCTGGGACACCTGGCTACATACTCCGAGCTCACTGGGGGTAGGACCTATTTCTGATTCAGCTTTGTATCCACATCACCTAGTATTTCTAGCAAGAACAAGAGCTCAGGAAACATCTGTTGAGTACCACTGTCCTTCACTTCACCCAGAGGCTGCTGGGAACATTTCTTTGTCCATTGCTAGACTTAATGGACAAGCAGGACTCACAACCTTTGCAGGTAGGCAACTAACTTTTTTTGTAGTATTACAACATTTAATAACATTTAATAACTCCCTTGCCAGGAAGTTCTTCCCATTAGCTGACGTGTCTCTCTTGTGGAACCCCAAACCTACTTCCACTATCTGAGCCCTGTAGAGATGGAGACTAATTAATGACACACCATTCCTTATGTAATAATACTTTATCTGCTCGAATGTTACTTACCGGTTCTCTAAAAGTTGTCTTTCTATTGCCCTAGTCCCAGGGTGCTAGTATAATGTAATGATAAGGAAGTAAGGAGTGATACAAAACCTAACCTTCAGTTCTTTCCTGCCATGATTTTAATTACACGTCAAATGAAAGGATGGGCAAGTAATGAGGTCAATACCACTCTGAGATATCCCACAGTACAGAGTTGTTTCTGTGCAGCTGTAGCTCATGCTGACATTCTGCAAAGCCCGCCCGCCCCCCTACCTCTGAGCCCCAGAGTATACCCACCACGGGCAGGCCCTGGCCTTTTGGAGGGTTACTGCCATTAGCTGGGATCCTTGAGTTCCACACAAATATCTCACATGCTTACATCCATGGCCAAATTTGTAAGTCCTGATGCAAAATTGTGTGAGGCATATTCCAAGAGCTTTACATATACCATCTCTTTTGATCTTCACAATTACTTATGAAGCAGGTCTTATTATTATCCCCATTTTATAGAAAAGGGAATACAAGGTAAGGATGGTCACTTAACTTGTCCCAAATTCTGCAGTTTAAATTTGGTAGAGCCAAGATCTGAGCCCCTACAATCTGACTCCAGAGCCCGGGCTTACAACCCATCAACATGATGCCACCAAGGCTTAGCACAGGGTTTGGCACAAAACAGGTATCCAACGAGCGTCTGGTGAATTTCAATTAGATGGGTGATATATTTTGTAGGATCTGGTTTTTCAAGAGGATCTTTCTTAACAAGTCTCAGCTTTGCTTTCTAAACATTATTCTGTCAGATAGTCATATAGTCAAAAGCAAAACTTCCAGAATTCAAGAGTAGTAGTGATGCAGGAAATATCAAATCTTTGAAGTCAAAGGATCTCTTATTGTGATGGGGAGGAATAATGAGTCTGATTTAAGAGAGAACATAGAGTAGTTTTTAAGGAGAGTAAATCTGGTGTATTTTAGTGATAATTCACGTGATGAGCAAATAAATTAATTCACAAACATCCAATATCAACTCATCTGGAACCTAGGAAAAGCGAAAGCAATGACCACTGACCTCAAACATTATAATATAATCATAGTGCCAAAATGAATGCACCAGAATTTTGGAAGAGGAAAGGCCATAGAGCCATCTAGCCTTCCTTGCATGGGCCTCAAGGTGCTGCATGATCACAATGCTGCCCACTTCTCCCCTTCACTCACTTGCTCCAACCACAATAGTCTTTCTCCTGTTCTTTGAATGTAATGAGTAGGTTCCACCTGAGACCCTACTGTATAAGCTGCTTCCTCTGTCTGGAAGGCTCTGTCCTGTGTTCTTAACATATCCCTTCATGTCACTCAGCTGTCAGCACCAATGTCTCCTCCTCAAAGAAGTCTTCCCTGAACTCTTAGGCCCAAGTAGACCTTCTACACACACACACACACACACACACACACACACTCACACTCACTCACACACATGGCCAGTTTTAGTTATTTCTTGTTGAAATTACCTGATCTTCTTTGACTACATGTTTATCATCTGTCTCCTCCACTGAATTTTTACCCCTGGATGTATGCTGACTGTGTCCCCAGCAGCTACATTAGTGCCTGACTAATGCGGGTGATTGAATGATTTGATTGTTTTTTAATCATTATTTTTTTGGGGGTATAATTTACATGCAAAGAAATTCACCTATCTTAAGTGTACAGTTCAGTGAGTTTTGACAAATCTGCACAGACATGTAACCATTACCACAATCATGATATGGAAATTTTCCATCATCCCAAACTTCCCTCATGCTCTTTTGCAGTCAATCCTACTCTTCACCCTGGCTACTGGCTATCAGGGATCATATATTTGTGTGGTGTGTGTGTGTGTGTGTGTGTGTGTGTGTGTGTGTGTGATATGTGTGTATAAAATTTTTAAATGTAATTTTGAAATATTTTAGTAGCTGTCTTTATTAAATCAATGTTATTGGGTTTTTGTTTTATTTAAATTTATTGATATAATTGACATACAATAAAACGCAAATATTTAAAATGACAATTTATTAAATTTTGATATTTGTATGCACCTATGAAACCATTACCACAAGCAAGATAGTGAACATATCCATCATTCCTAAAAGAGTCCTCCTGTCTTTTTGTCATCACTCCCTCCCACACTTCCTCACCACTCCTGATTCCTAGAACTTATTGTACTGCTTTCAGTAATATGATTTGCATTTTCTATAGTTGTCAGTTTTATATAAATGGAATCACAAAGTATGTGCTGGATTTTTTTGGTCTGGCTTCTTTATCTCAGCATAATTAATTTGAGATTCACCTATGTTTTAGGTGTTTCAATAGCTCATTGCTTTTTGTGGCTGAGTAGTTTTCCATTGTATGGACATACCACAATTATTTATCCACTCTCCTTTTGATGAACATTTGGGTTGTTTCCAGTTTGGGGCTACTTCAGATATAGCAGCTATGTAAGTTCATGTACAAGTCTGTGAATAGGCATATGTTTTCATTCTGTGTTACAGAAGCCAACTCAAAAAGACAAAAAAGACAATCATACTGTATGATTACCTTATATAAAATTCTAGAAAATGCAGAAAGCTAAAGCTAATCAATGGTTACCTGAGGCTAGAGGTGGAGAGGACTGTGAGGGAGAGATTGTAAAGGGGTATATGAAAACTTTTAGGGATGATGGATATGTTTATTATCTTGATCGTGACAATGATTTCACATATATATAAAGTTATTATATATTACATATTATTAAATTTGTAACTTTAATCAGGTGCAGTTTATTGAATTTCAATTATACCACAGTAAAGCTATTAGAATATTGGTCACTCAAAAATAATTTAAATACTGTGGTGCATCCATACAATGAAAGTCTACTCAGCAATAACAAGGAAAAAACTACTGACATGCACAATAACATGAATGATTCTTAAAAGCATTATGCTGAATGAAAGAAACACAACACAAAAGACTACATAATACATTATTTCATTTACATGAAATGTTAGAAAAGGCAAAACCATAATAGCAAACATCGGCTTCCAACCAATAGGAAACAATCGATTCAGATTTACTCTCTTGCCTAAAACAAGCAAACAAACAAACAAACAAAAACACAACAACAACACCAAAAACACAACAGAAACATATATGAAATGACAGTTTCATAACTGATAAACAAAGCTTTTTGCCCAATAGATTTGAATCTTTATCAAGACAAATGTAGTTCTTTAATAAAGGCAATGGTTTTCTAGCCACTCAGAACAAAAATCAAAGTCTTTACAAAATCTTCCCAGGCCATTTTTCTTTTGAAAATTAATTTGGGGAAGGTATTCTATAATGTTGTAAAGATTTTGTTGGGTATCCGATGGACATGCGTCCTATTTGGGAGACCACCTCAGGGATACTGTGGATACCTGATCATGGCATTGTACATCAGAAGCTAAACATTAATGAATGCCAACTATAATTTTATATATATAATGTGATGGTTCAGTGTGAGGTCGGAGGGATAGTGGATGGGGGGAGGGGGGTTCACAGTGTGAGGGATATAAATGATGAACGTCTAAGTATTACCTTGTTTTGTACACCTGAAACTAATAAATAAATTAATTAATTAAAAAAAAAATAAAAATAAAAAATAAAAATAAAAATAAAAAAAACAAACAAACAAAAAAAAAAACAAAATCTTCCCAGGCCATACAAAATCTGTCAGGTCCCCAGTGCCCCCACATTACTGCATTCACTTCATACCAGCAATGCTGACCTTGATGTTTTTTCTCAGATACCCCAAGCCCAATGTCACTTTGGATTTCTGCACTCTGGCTGGGATGTCGGTACCACTGATAGATTCATGACTCATGCCATCACATCATTCAGGTCTCTGCTCAAACCTGACCATCCTCACTCACCATTCTACTTGAAATTAATTGCAACACCCTAACACTTAGCTCTTTTGAGTCACGTCTTCTGCTTAATAACTCTTCATAGCCTTATTATGATCTGCTACATTCTAGTATTTTATCTGTTTATTTTTCAGTTAGTCTCTGTGTCCCTCTCCTTGAATGTAAGCTCCATGGAGACAGAGCCTATTTTTTCTCTATTTTTCTTCCTGCTCTATTCTCAGTGCCTGGTATATAATAGGCACTCAGTAAATATGTACTGAATAAATGACTGAAACAAAAAAGCTAGGATAAATGAGCACATGAACAATATTTATGACAAGGTATTGTTGAGAGAATTAAATAAGATAAATTGTAGGTAGTACCCAGCAGGAAAGCAAACTGTAAACCACGTCATTAGTGTGCTTCTTGTCCTACTTGTAGTAAATAAAATAATAATAATAATAATAATAATAGCTAACATGTATTAAACAACTGTCAGGAGCTATTTTAAGTGCTATGTATTAACTCATTTAATTCTCACAATAATCTTATGAGATAGACTTGTTACACTCATTGTACAGATGAGAAAACTGAAGCAGAGAGAACTAAGTTCATTTCCCAAGATTATAGAACATAGTAATTTGAACCCAGGAAATTTGGTTCCAGATCCTATGTTTGTGACCATTAAGCAATCCTGTCTCTTGAAATCCTAAAATTGAACAATTTTCCTCCATCTAAAGCTTTCTTTAGCTTTTCTATTAGAAAATATTGCAATTTAAACAGGTAATATTCTCAAAGCTGAGTTTTTACACAAACTCTGAGTTTATTTTCCATTAATAACAGAAACCTGAGACACTTTCTCTCTCATTGGTAGCACATCTCACAGAATTATTCTGACAGTCATCTGGGTCAGAATGATCACTGTGATTCCTGTTCACAGTGACCGGGAAAGGCCCAGAGGTGCCAAGTGCCGTTCTTCTGCCTTCAAACAAGCCCTCAGAGCCCAGGTGACTATATTAAAGACACAGAAACATCTCTGCTGCTACCATAAGGATTTCCAGGACTGTGAGAATCCGCATACTCCAGTAAGCTTCCAGGTCTGCAGGCTGATTTTTTATTTTTTTCAATAGTGCCAAGGACTGACTTTTTTAATAGCCAAGAATGCTTAGATACATAAATGCATTGACAAGAAGCTCCTTTAGTCTCAGCTGAAATACTGCTTCACCCAAGGTCAGGATTAATGTATGCTCCTGAACTGGCCTGAAGTGAAGAGACATGTAGACAGCTTTATTGGCCTGATTTTCATCCCTTTATAAAGTCGAGCACACAGAACTTCTACAGTGGACTTATCCTAGACTTCAACGGAAAGTCGGCATTTGAATTAGGGGTTTTGAACAGAATATGAAATGGGATTTATAGGCATCGTATTTAAGTTTACTGAGTATTTGCAACACAAGAGCCAACATGTAACAAAGTTAAATGTGAATAGAAAATAAAACCAGAGTGAAAATATATTTTGAATAGAGGAGTTTAAGGAATCTGGGGCTGGCTTTATCTGACTGAAACATCTCCCTGTTATAATCCAGACTGGCAAATTTATCCCAGAGGCAGACATGCACATAAGAAGTCATTTCTTGATGAACTTAGATTGTCTCCTTCAGACGAGACCTCATACCTGGGATACAAAACCACCCCACTCACACCTCCCCAGAGATTCATTTTCAAGAATTCAGAATTCAGAATATTTTTCACTTCGATATAAATTTGTGTTTTTCTAGAACTACCCAAGCAAGAGCAAGACCATCACATAGGACTTGCTCTGAAACTTGTCCTAGGAACAGTGAAACTCCGATGACTCGAAAGAACTGTTTTCAAGCTTCTGTGAGCATCCCTACTTACCATGTGACAAACCACTTGATTCAGTGCGTAAAAAAAAAAAAAAAAAGATTTTTGCCTGAGAAAAGAATAAGACTTGGAGCACCCTGTCACTGCGGGCTTAGGTAGAAGGTGAAATAGAACAAAGTTGTGGAAATGTGTGGGACTTTTTAAGAACCTGGAAGTGAAGGGATAAAGTAGTGAAGGGATAAAGAAACTCCATGATGGAAACAGATATGAGGCCAGATCCTTGCGTAAACCCAGACCGTGAACCCAAGATTTACCTTAGGGAAATTGCATGTGAAAATCATTAGGGTTGTTTCCTTTGGGAATATTATAAGATTGTATTTCCTTAGCTAGTTGAAGTCAGCGGTGGCCATGGGATTTGCTTTGCTGAGTGAGTTGAGAGCAGAAACTTTAAGAATCAGTGTGTGCTGCTGTTATCAACCTGGCATGGTGAACAATAACATTTAAGATGTGGCTGCTCCCTAAACTGGGTCCCTGCCAATCTACAATGGACAGGTAAAGTAAATTAAGAAAACTCTTTTTTCTTTTAAATCCCTGCGATTTGGAGGGATGTTTGTAATGGTGTATACCCTAACCTACCTTAATTGATACATCAGGAGAACCTAATGATTGAAATACTTAAACATAAAATATATTTGGAATTAAAATAAGCCTTGGAAAGAAGATATTCAGTATTATATTTCCCATTAGGAAAGGTATTTTTGGCTCACTCCTCTGAATGAAGTAAGTTGAAATAACATGAGGAATAATAATAAAAAAAACAACCCCAAAACAGAAAAACCTTCTAAATTAGATGAAAATTGGAAAGAGCCACAACTCTGAAGCAAAGCCACAAAAGTGGCTGCCAAATGTCTTAACAATTGGACATGGATAAAGGAAAATAAACACATGCTTCTCCAGGTTTCAGGCAGTACTCAGGGCTCTTTAAAAGAGGTGGCCCATTTTACAGAACCAACATATGCTCTCTTTTTTGGAAAAACCAGCTCAGGTGTGCAGGTAGTCTGCGGTGGCACATGTGTACCCTATCTGATTTTTGGTTGAGGTGTGGGCAGGACTGAACAAGGAATCACAGACACACTGCATTTGCAGGTAGTATGCTGAAAGAGCAGCTGGGGACATTGACATTATGATGGCTGATATTGGTAGGCTGGAGAGATTAAATCAATGATTCTCCAGCTATGATCCTAAAAGAAATGGCTTGCTTTGGGTTTCCTCCCTTTTCCTTTCCCCTTCTGGAATGCACACTTGGCAGAGATCTCATTTGGGGCATACAGATGAAGAAGTCCCTTCAGGGTGGGTAGAGCTGCAGAGGGAGAAACTGGGTTCTTGAATGACTTTGGGAAACAGTCAGACTACCAATTGGACTGCTGTGTAAAAGAGAACTATACTTCTGTCTGGTGTAGGCCACTGTACTTTGGGGTCCTTTTGTTATATCAGCTTCCATCCTAGTTAAAATGATATCTAAAAGCCAGTCTTTTGAAAAGGCTATGAAATAGTTGAAACTGGGTATTGTAGTCAGGTAAATAGAAGCCAGCATAAAATTAGAAATAAGGGTGGGTCAGTAACCTCAAATAATGAAGGAACTCAATGACATATAGCATGTACTTTCTTTGACATTATGCAAATAAATAAGGTACCTGAATGAAATGATGGCTTTTCTATGAAAATATATATTTCCAAAATCTACCTCAAAGGAAGTGTATAACTGAAATGGTTTCAGAGGTGAATGCAATCAAATAATCAAGACAAATGAAACTCCAGCACTGTGCAAACTGTTCTGAGCCATAAAGAAAGAAATAACTTTTCCAAATTCTGTCTGTAAAATGTGAATAATTTTGACAATAGAAGTTGATCAAGATGGCGTACAATAGAAAACTACGTATCAGTTTCCCAGAACATCATTATAAAAATCATAGATAAAATATTATTTGCCTACTTGCAAATACAACTCAGCAGCACAATAAAAGTGGAGTGTTCCACAACACAAGAATATTTTGCTTCTAGGAAACATTTAAAAAGAATTATCTACATTAGTAGACAAAAGGAGAAAATTTGAGATAGTCAAAGGTGTTTTTTAAAAAAACAAAACAAAACATAAAAAACAAAACAAAACATAACATTAGATTCCTGATCTAATATGTCTATTTCAATAAAATTAATAGGTTTCTTATTATAATTATACATATATAATTTTATATATAAATGGCATAGTTTATTTTGTATATACTGTAGTGTGTTGTGGTTAATTTCACCAGAAGCTCTTCCGTTAGAGTAAGACACAAGAACAGGATGCCATCATAATACTTTTATTTAGCATTGCTTTTGCAGTTTAGCAAGAGAGGAAATAAGTGGTAACACACAGAACAAAGGAGGCAAAGTAATTATTTTTAGCATATGACATGCTTTTTAACCTGGCAAACCTAAGAGGATCAACTGAAAAGTATTTTAAAGAAAAGAGAATTCCATAAGGTGTCTGGTTACAATATTAAACCAAAAAAAATATAGCTTTTCAATGGACAAGCAAGCTCTTGACACTGATGGGAAAATATGTGATTTAAAAAAGAAGCAAGAAATATAAAATACCAAAGAAAAGCTTTGAGAAATGTGCCCTACTTACATGAAGGAAACTTTTAAGTTTTGTTGAAAGACACAGATGGCTTGACTAAATAAAAATACCTATTGTGTTCTTGCTTAGAAGAACTAGATATGATAAATGTTAATTATTTCTATATTAATCTATAATTTCAGTAAAAAATCAAGAGGATTTTTCTTTTAGACAAGAGTATTTCCAATTTCAAATGGAAAATAAATATTTGAGGATAGGCAAAGCAAATCTATAAGAGAAGAATTATGAGGGGCACTATACCAAATAGTAAAACATATGATAAACTTATGGTAATTAAAACAATCTGGTATTGGCACATAAATAAATAGACTACTAGCAAATAGAGTTCAGAAACAGATCCATGCTCATATGGGGATTTAATTTGTTAAATACGGTATTACCATTCGGTGCGAAAGTAATGGATAAATCAGCAAATGTGGTAACTGGGCTAACCATTTAGAACAAAATAAACTTTGATCACTACGTTATTTGTTACATCAAGAATGTATTACTTGCATCAAAAATTTAAACATAAAAAAATGATATCAAATCATGGGTGCAACCGGATGGCTCAGGTGGTTGGAGCGCTGTGTTCCTAAGGCCAAGGTCACCGGTTCAATTCCCACATGGGCCAGTGAGCTGCGCCCTCTACAGCTAAGATTGTGAACACCGACTCAACCTGGAGCTCGGCTGCCCTGAGCAGTTGGAAGACTGCATGAGCTGCCGTGGGCTGTTGTGTGCGGCAGGAATGAGCGGCCAGCAGCTGGCAAGAGATGCTGTGAGCCGCCATAAGCTGCAATAGCAGCCGACCACCAGCAGTCAACTGACAGCCGAGTGGAGCGCAAGGCTCATTATAACAACATCGGCCACGGAGCCCTGTCCTACACAACTAGACTGAGAAACAATGGCTTGAACGGGAGTTGGGGGTAGGGGGAAAAATGAAATCATGAAAATAATGATGAACAGGAGGAAATTTATTTGTAATACTGTGCAACCTCACTAATAATTATCAAAATATGCATTGAAATGAAACCAAAATATTAAATTTTCAGTATCTTTACTACTTTTCTGTCTCGTTGATTTATTAATTACTGAGAAAGTTATAATGGGTGAGATTTTTTATCTTTCCTTTTAATTCTGTTAATGTACTTTATATATTTAAGATTATATTAGTTGAATGTAGGATTGTTTTATCTTCATAGTAAATTCTCCTTTTACCGTGTTCAATTAATCCTTTATCTCTCTCTCTAGTTTTCTTTCTTTTCTTTTTCTTTTTTCCTTAGTCTGACAACGTTAATAAAATTATATCACTTTTCATTTGTCCTGCATTTGACTCAGACTGTCTATTTCCATCCTAATATTGTCAACATTCTGCCACTGTGTTTTAGGGTGTCTATTGAAATTGCATATGGAGTTTAAAAAGTATCCAATCTGAGGTGTTCTTCTTTAACAAGTGTTATTTTAACTAATTTGCATACATTTATTGTCATTACTTGAAATACTCAAATATTTTACAACTTTCTTTTGTCCTTTATATTTACTTAATTTCCTTTATTTCTTTTTTCTGCTTTCCTATATTGAGCTCTTTAAATTTCTTTTTCCTTCAAGCACCATTGCTTCTTGCATCATACACATTCCTTTTGGGTTTAAATTCCTTCTCCTGAAATACATCCTTTACTCATTCTTTTGGAGGGAGTCTGGGAGTAATAGATTCTCTTCATCTTTTCTAAAATATTTATTCAATTTTCCCTCATTATTGAATAATAATTTATCTGGGTGTAATATAACTGCTTAAAATTATTCTCTTCTGCTCTTCAGGTTCTCGTTATGATAGAATGCTCATGACAGTCTGTTGGTTACATCCTTCAGGGATTTTGTCTTTATTCTTTGGTTGTTTTCTCTTTATGTACAGTGTTCTGTAATTTCACTCCATATATCTAAGTGAGACTTTCTTTGTATTTATACTGATTGACACTCACAGTATTTCTTCTATAAAAGGATGTCTGTCTTTCATATGTCTGGAAAAATTTCACTTTTGATTATGTCAAAGTATTGCCTCTTCTTATTCTCATTGTAATATTGTTTTTAGACAGTGATGAGTCTACCTGTTGTATCCTTTAAGCATTTAACTTCTTTCATGTTTCCAATCTCTTTTTGCCCCTTAGTGCTGAATTCTGGATAATTTCTTCAGATCTACCTTCTAGTTCTAATTTTCTCTTCAACTATTTCTAATTTATGTTCAACCTTCTATGGAGTTTCCAAACGTTATGTTCAGTTCTCTTTCAAATTTATCTTTTTTTCATAGCAACTTATTATTTTTTAGAATGAGTCATTATTTTATATCTTTAATCATTTAAAACATACAACTTTTACATTAATTTTCCTCATGTTTTTAATTGTTTTAGATTATTATAATATTTTTATATAATTGTTTTAGATTATATAACAATTGTATCATTTAAGCATTTAAAATTGTTTATAACAATTTTTTATATAATTGTTTTAGATTATATAATATTTAGATTATTTCCTCATGTTTTTAATTGTTTTAAATTGTAAACTCATTCATTATTGGGTTATAATCAGTTAAGTATTATCATAATAATGCTTCACAATAAATCATTTTAGAATTCAGGCCAAAACAAACTTAATAACAGTTACTTATAAGCATTTACTTTTGTTCACAGGTCTGTGGGTCATCTGGGGTTTGGCTGATCTGGGCTGGGCTCTTGCTAGGTTTGGCTCTGAGATGCAGTTTGGGTCCAGGCTTAGATATAGGTTGGGCACATGTCTATTCCAAATCTGTTTATTTTGAGGTCCAAGCTGAAAATGGCAGAGCTACCCAAGAAATGGTCTCCTCCTGGTGATGGCAGAAATGAAATAGAGCAAGCCCAGCTGGTCAAGTGTATTTAAGCCTTTGCTTGATTGACGCCCATTAATAATCCATTGGCCAAAGCAAGCCACATGACAAAGTCTAACACCAATGAGGTGGAGAAATATGCTCCACCTCTAATGGAAAGAACTGCAAAGTCACATTGCAAAGGGGGTAGAAATAGGGAGAAGTAAAACAGTGAAAACAATAATGCAATCTACAACATGGTACCTTCTTTTTTATATGAGAAATCTATCTGGCCTGAATTATGGGAACTTTCCTCCACAGTAGTTTTGCATTTGCTTTTTTCAAGAGTCCCGGAGGACTAACTCCTATGTCAATTTCTAGTGTCAGTTTTTGGGGACAGAGTCCCAGAGAGCAGTTTCCAGGCTCTTGGCTTTACGTGGAAAGGTGCTGGCTCGGGTAGTAGATGATCATCAGCTGTGACTAGTTGGCCATGGGCTGTAGCCAGTTAGCCAATTAGCCACTGATATAATTGCTGTGGCTGCATTGGTCGGTTGGTTGGTTGGCAGGCAGAGAACCGGAGTGTGGGTTAAGCATTGTGTGGCTACTGCTTCCTGTGTATCCAACCCAGCTGCCAGCGAGAATATAGTGGTATGGCTCACCTATCTATGGCTCCATGGGTGTTCCTTTTTTACCTCACCATATGCTGCGTTCTTATGTGGGGAGCGGGACTAGACACCCTGCATAACACAGTTCCAAAAAAATGCTGACAGTATAAATTCAGATCCCACAGCCTCATGAGGTTAAGCCCATCTATTGGAATTGTCATGTCTCTGATTGCCTGCATGAGCCCAAGCTGAGAGAAAGAAATCTTTATCATCTTCCTGTGCCAGTGCGTGGATTATTTTCCTGATTTCCTTGGGATACAGCCCTTTAGGATCCTGAACTTATGAGGATGTGGGGACAGAACCCCAGAAAGCAGTTTCCAGGCTCTCGGCCTCACATAGAAAGGTGCTGGCTCGGGTAGTAAATGGCCATCAACTGTGATCAGATGGCCATCAGCTGTGGCTAGTTGGCCGTCAGCTATAACCCGTAAGCCATTGGCCACTAATATAACTGCTGTGGCTATGCTAGCAGAAAGGAATGGGGGCTAGCAAGAAGATGGTGGCTGAGCTAGCAAGCGTGGATTGCAGCTAGCATGGCGGAGTGCAGGTCACAGATTGCAGAGAAGTGGACAGCAGGTTGCAGATAGTGTGGCTCCTGCTTCCTGTTCCTCCAGCCCAGCCGCCAGCAAGAATATATTGGTTTGACTCCCCTACTTACGGCTCCGTGGGTGTTCCTTTTTGGCCTCACCATGTCCTGCATTCTTATCCAGGGAGCGGGAGCAGAGACCCTGCCGGATGCCCTGCACGACAAATGGCGCAGTGAGCAGGGTCCTTCGCACGACAAAGGAGTTCTAGGTTCTTCATCGATCCTGAACTTATGAGGAATTCCCTACCTGATACAGCACCTGAGTCTCATCTCATTGAGTCCAAGTTTCAAGGTTCATAAGATCAACACCTTCTTCCCTCAACATAAGGTAAGCCCAATATAAATTCACCCACTAATCCCTCTCAAGTTTCTTCTTGGTTTCTTGCACTTAGATGTTTTTCTTCTTTATTGCAAATTCACTTATACATTGAAGTGAATATTTTATCCATCATTTCTTGATGTTTGTCATGGGAAGGTTTTCAATGAATTTAAATTGCTACTGATTATAAGATGCATTGTTATTTTTTGTACCACCACATGGATGGTATGGTAATAATAGTGCTGCCAGTTAAACTGCAACACGAAGTTACCTTACTGCTTATGATTTTGTATATTTAGAATTATTTAGATATAGAATTTTACCATCTCTCACTCATGTGCATACATTAAGATGAAAATATAAGTAAAATAAATCCAGTCAAGGTAGTTGTGGGGACAGAGTACTATTTCCAGGCTCTCGGCCTCTCAGGGAAAGGTGCTGGCTTGGGTAGTAAATGGCCATCAACAGTGATCAGATGGCCATCAGTTGTGGCTAGTCAGCCGTCAGCTATAACCAGTGAGCCATTGGCTACTAATATAACTGCCGTGGCTATGCGAGCAGAAAAAATGGGGGCTAGCAAGAAGATGGTGGCTGAGCTAGCAAGCGCGGATTGCAGTTAGCAAGTGGGGTTGGTTGGCAGGCAGAGAAGCAGACGGCAGATTGCGGATCATGTGGATCTTACTTCTTGCATCTTGCCCGGTCGCAAGAGAGACCGGGGTGCAGGAAGACCCCTTGTTGGGGTACTGGCGGTTGTTTGCTCCCTGTGTCTCCAACCCAGCCACCAGCGAGAATATAATGGTATGACTCCCCTATCTATGGCTCCGTGGGTGTTCCTTTTTGGCTTCACCATATCCTGCGTTCTTATGTGGGGAGCGGGAGCTGAGACCCCACATGACACCCTGCATAACACATGGCGCAGCGAGCAGGGTACAGCACCGGCCAGAATCCCCAAAGGGGTAATGGAGCAGTTTATACGTATGAAAGCTCAGTTTCTCAAGCAGGGTATGGTGTCTGCAAAACTCTCCAAAAGGTAATGGAGCAGTTTATATGTATGAACACTCAGTTTCAGGAAGACCAGGAGGAGCAGCTGCCGGAGACCCCCCTGTAGGAGTAGACTGTGGGGACAGAGTCCCAGAGAGTAGCTTCCAGGCTCTTGGCCTCACGTAGAAAAGTGCTGGCTTGGGTAGTAGATGGTCATCAGCTGTGACTAGTTGGCTATCAGCTGTTATCGGTTAGCCATTAGCCACTGATATAACTGCTGTGGCTGAGCTAACAAGCGCAGGTTGCAATTAGCTCGGCGGATTGCAGTTGGCAAGTGAGGTTGGTTGGCAGAAAAGAGGGCGGCAGGTTGTGGATAGTCTGGCTCCCGCTTCCTGTGTCTCTAACACAGCCACCAGGGAGAATATAGTGGTATGACTCCCCTATTTATGGCTCCATGGGTGTTCCTTTTTGGCCTCACTATACCCTGCGCTCTTATGCAGGAAGCGGGACTAGAGACCCCACATGACATCCTGCATGACATAGTCTTAAAACTGCTTTATACTCAGAGTCTGACACTTCTAAATTACATAATTATTGACACACACTTGTTGACATTTGTGTTTTTATTTAAGCCATCATTTTCTTTTATTAAGAGTTGGTGATTCAACTGTTTTTAGAAAGCACTTCATTATTACTTCATTTTTTATTCCAAATTGCTTGTGTCCGCTCTGTGAATTTTGATGCTGATGCTTTCTTGATCTTACCACAATGTGTTTTCAGATGACAAGAAGGACTTATTGTCCTTCCTTAAATGGTCCTTAAACTTTTGCTGATTAGAATAATAAGGGGCTACAGTTATCCAGGTCTATCATCAAGAATATTCGCCAGGTTTGCACATGTGCAGGCAATGTGAACACTATTATTTTCAGATGATGATGTTAAAATGGAAAAGATAAGTTGCTTAGAATCAACAAAATATGGTAATATGTAACTAGAAGTTGGTACCACTCTTTAATAAAAACAAGATAAGCCAAAAAAAAAATAAAATAAGTGCTGGTCAAGGAAACATGCACCTATGTACACAAAAAAACATATGTAAAATTATATACCAATGATGACAATAGATGACGTTTGTTTGGTACTTACTCTTGCCAGACACCATGCTAAGCATTTTACATATGCTACCTCACTTAATCCTCACACAATCCTATTTAACACACAATCCTATTCAAATGATCACTTAATCCTCACACAATCAGAATTGGAACCACTACTATTTGCATGTGTAATGAAAATCTAGCATCCATCTATCTCTAACTGATCTAAGCTTTATGACTTCTCACCCGCTGACTAGGGGTCTGAACGGGTGGTTGGAGACAAATTCAACTTGCCATTTATCAGTATCTCAGTCCCTTACCTAGTGAAGGGCCTTGCACTTTGGAGGGACTCAATAAATATCAAAGGTTGAATAAATGTTGGCAAAATATAATAACAGTCCAAGTAACTTATCATGAGTTGAGTGTGTGATATATACAAGGCACTATGCTAGGTGCTTTATATAAACATTTCCCTTAATCTTCACAACAAACCGTTTGCAAGGTAGGCATTCGAAAAAATAAACTGAGCCTCAGAAAGTCTAAGTGACATGAAAGTTCATACAACCAGTCAATGAAAGAACTATATTTGAATCACATTCAAGAACAGTTTGTTCACTACCTTCCAATAACCTCAAACAGGCAGTGGAATGAGAAGGGAGATGCCCTGCTCTGGAGGTTTAAGATTACCTGGGGAGCCTGCATTTTGCAGGTTAGAATAGAAGTCACTGAGTTTGAGTTCTCAGGCACCTCTGAGAAGGTTCTAGGGACTAATGAGGACGACTCTTTCTGAGTCATCACTAGACTGTTTATGTGCCTCTCAGGTACTAAAATGGTTTGGCAGAATTTCCATTTCTCTTCTTAAACCTCTGACTCATCTGCCTATCATAACCTAACCTATAATTGCATTAGCTCTTAACAAAATGACATACATTTTGAATCTGTCTTGAATGTAGCTTCAGAAATTATTCCTTGACAATTTTTCTGGGTCAAATACCATTTTGTGTCAGGTGATTAATCAGTGAGAAATTCTGATGTCATTCATTTTACGTTGTGTGTACCTCCCAGAAAAGGGAGAACTGGGATAGAAATGAATGTGCTGTAGAAACATACATTAGCTTAGGTTTATAAGGTTGTAGTAACACATCTGTAAGGTCCAATTCAAATCATTTCACCTCGAATAAACCTCAGCTTCCCTTGCTTCTCCTTTCTTCAAAGTCCCGTAGCACTTTGCTTGTAGTTCAGTACCTAGTCTACTTTCTGTTAAAGTTACATATATGCCCATTTCTGCCTAAATCATAAGTTCCTTACGTGTAGAGACCCCTTCTTACTCTTCTTTGGGTCTCTCATGACACCCAGCACCATTCTTTGTATATGGAATTTGCTCAAAAATATTAGTTGATGTGATCCAAATATGTTCAATATTGAACACTAACTCCTATTCCAATTTTGTTGTCTCTATCATGACCTATTATTACAGTTAGCTTTTTATAATAGCCTAAAAACATTCCATTCTTTCAGTTTCTATTTTTCAAATCAATACATGTATAACTAAAACAAATCCCAGAACTTGCCATCCTTCTGAATACACCAATAGTTGCTTTGCACTTTTTAGTTGCATCGAACTCAATCAACCTAACCCTTCACAAAGCCCAGTGGTGAGAGGTGAGAAGAGTTTGGTGAAATCGTGGGAACTGTTGACATATAAATGTTCCAAATCACTGATTTGAGCTTTCTCTTTCTCACTGTGATTTCTGGAAAATCCTTGCCTCATCAGCCCCTTGGCACAGTGTGTCACATAGCAGGCATTCCATTAATATTTAATGTATTGAATTGAATTACTCTAGTTCTTGGACCCATTTACCAGACTCTAAATGAGTGTACCCTGGGAAGCTCTATGATAAAGGGTAAATTATTCAGCAAGTAGCCAGAGAGGGTTCCTAATTTGTAACCAAACCCATGCCAAATGTAGAGTCTAAGATGGCTTCTTTAAACCACATATTGCCTTGGTTGTTTCTGCTACAACTTAAATCCATGTTTTACACAAGTTGTGGAATTCCTTCTACATCCAAATGATGTTCAAGCATTTTGAAAACAAAACAAAACAAAAAGTTAGGTAATTGAAAAGATTCTTGGTATTTATTTGGTTTCTAAATAATTACTGAAATTGATTTTTTTAAAAAAACGTCAAACAATATATTTGGAAATGATTATGGCCAAGTAGCTTGGTAGATTTGCCCAATGAATCTAGATGCCCCCATTGAAAAATGAAACAGCAGTGTACACCTGAAGAACGCAGTCGCTTCTAAATGAATGTTTTTTTCACTAGCACATTCTCTGTGAGGCTCCTACCTGGCTGCTGACTTCACATACTTTAAAGGTAGTCATGGGCAATATTAGACTTGTTTCTTAGACCAAGGGTTAAAACAGGAATCAAATTGGTGGTAGTTACAGAGATACACATTTTGGCTTAATATTTCACAAAATATTAAATTATTGCAAGTTATATAATTACCAGAAATTTAATTATGTTCATAGACTTTTTTCTTTTTTTTTTTTTTTGTTGAGTCTAAATTGTTTAGAAACTTTATTTTTCAGAAGGATGTTTAAATTTTTCTTTTTTTTAAATTTATTTATTGGGGTGACAATTGTTAATGAAATTACATAATTTCAGGTGTACAATTCTGTATTACATCATCTATAAATCCCATTGTGTGTTCGCCACCCAGAGTCAGTTCTCCTTCCATCACCATATATTTGATCCCCCTTACCCTCATCTCCCACCCCCCACTCCCCTTACCCTCTGGTAACCACTAAACTATTGTCTGTGTCTATGAGTTTTTGTTTCTCATTTGTCTTCTTTTTGGTTTATATACCACATATCAGTAAAATCATAGGGTTCTCTGCTTTTTCTGTCTGACTTATTTAGCTTAGCATTATACTCTCAAGATCCATCCATGTTGTCACAAATGTTCCTATATCATCTTTCCTTAATGCCCAATAGTATTCCATTGTGTATATATACCACAACTTCTTTATCCATTCATCTATCAAAGGACATTTTGGTTGTTTCCATGTCTTGGCCACCGTAAACAAAGCTGCAATGAACATTGGAGCACACGTGTCTTTATGTATAAATGATTTCAAATTCTTTGGGTAGATACCCAGGAGAGGGATTGCTGGGTCATATGGTAATTCTATTTGTAATTTTTTGAGGAACCTCCACACTGCCTTCCATAGCGGCTGCACCAGTCTGCATTCCCACCAACAGTGTATGAGAGTTCCTTTTTCTCCACAGCCTCTCCAACAGTTGTTGCTATTTGTCTTGTTGATGATAGCCATTCTGACTGGGGTGAGGTGATATCTCATTGTGGTTTTTATTTGCATTTCTCTGATGATTAGTGATGTTGAGCATTTTTTCATATGTCTATTTGCCATTTATAAGTCCTCTTTGGAGAAATGTCTCTTCAGGTCCTCTGCCCATTTTTCAAAGGGGTTGTTTGTTTTTTTGTTGAGTTTCATGAGTTCCTTGTATATTTTGGATATTAGACCCTTATCGGAGAAATGGTTTGCAAAAATCTTCTTCCATTCAGTCGGTTGCCTCTATTTTGTCGATGGTTTATTTTGCTGTGCAGAAACTTTTAAGTTTCATATAGTCCCATTTGTTAATTTTAGCTTCTACTTCCATTGCCTTTGGAGTCAAATTCATAAAATGCTCTTTGAACCCAAGGTCCATAAGTTTAGTACCTATGTTTTCTTCAATGCAGTTTATTGTGTCAGGTCTTATGCTTAAGTCTTTGATCCATTTTGAATTAATTTTGGTACATGGTGACAGATAACAGTCCAGTTTCATTCTTTTGCACGTGGGTGACAGATAACAGTCCAGTTTCATTCTTTTGCACGTGGCCATCCAATTCTCCCAGCACCATTTATTGAAGAGGCTGTCTTTCCTCCATTGTATGTTTTTAGCTTCTTTGTCAAAAATTATGTTTCCATATTTATGGAGTTTTATTTCTGGGTTCTCAATTCTATTCATTGGTCTATGTGCCTGTTTTTCTGCCAATACCATGCTGTTTTGATTATTGTAGCCCTGTGGTACAAGCTAAAGTCAGGCAGTGTGATACCTCCAGCACTGTTCTTTTTTCTTAAGATTGCTTTGGCTATTCGGGGTCTTTTGTGGTTCCAAACAAATCTGACGATTTTTTGTTCTATTTCTTTAAAAAATGCCATTGGGATTTTGATGGGGATTGCATTAAATCTGTATATTGCTTTGGGTAATATGGCCATTTTAACTATGTTGATTCTTCCAATCCATGAGCATGGAATGTCCTTCCATTTCTTTGTGTCATCTTCAATTTCTTTCAAAAATGTCTTACAGTTTTCAGCATACAAATCCTTCACATCCTTGGTTAAGTTTATTCCTAGGTATTTTATTCTTTTTGCTGCAATTGCAAAGGGAATTGTTTTTTGTATTTCTTTTTCTGAGATTTCATTGTTAGTATATAGGAATGCAATGGACTTTTGTACGTTGATTTTTGTAGCCAGCAACTTTACTGTATTCATTGATTGTTTCTAACAGCTTTTTGATGGAGTCTTTAGGGTTTTCTATAAATAGCACCATGTCATCTGCAAAGAGTGATATTTTAACTTCTTCATTCCCAATTTGGATGCCTTTTATTTTTCTCTTGCCTGATGGCTCTGGCAAGGACTTCCAACACTATGTTGAAAAGCAGAGGTGATAGGGGACAGCCCTGTCGTGTTCCTGAACGTAGAGCAAAGGGCTTCAGTTTTTCATCATTAATTATGAGATTAGCTGAGGGCTTGTCATAGATGGCCTTTATTATGTTAAGGTATTTTCCTTCTATACCTATTTTATTAAGTGTTTTAATCATAAATGGATGTTTTATCTTGTCAAATGCTTTTTCTGCATCAATTGATATCATCGTATGATGACTTTTTTCTAATAGTAAATGTAGAACTTTTTGTAGGAAGAGGGAAAATATGAAAAAAGAAAAGTAACTCACAGTGCTATCAAACAGAAATAAATCACTGTTATTTTTGTAGCTCTCATAGATGTACTGTTTTTTTTTTAAAGTATTTTCTCTCATCAGAACAATCTTGAAATGGATTGAGCTGTATGGGAAGTCAGGATACCCTATTTTGGAGGTGGGCAAACAGTAGCTGACCTCTGTCAGGTGGGGAGTTGGACACAGCCCTTCTAAACCTATGGGCTTTGGACCTCTGGGGGTCTTATGCTCATCAACATGGGAACTCTCCCATATTGAGCCCTGAAATGAACCAGCATTCCAGATGCTGTAACCCACCTGACAGCCCTTTGACCAGGCACTACGTTATTTTGATTTTATTGATAAGGAACTGAGATTTAGGGGAATGCGGTAACTTCCTTTCCCCATTCCACGGAGGGGAAGGAAAAACAAAAACAAAAACCTCCCACAATTGTGCAGATTGCACCTTTTGCTCTGAAAAAGTCTGCGATGGAGAGAGAAGTGGCGCTGGGGTAGCTCACGTGAACGCCCAGATCCATGTGTCGGAGTGTCCTGAGAATCCGCAGTGGCAGGGCCAGCCCAGCACCTCACCCGCTCTGGTTCGCTCAGTCCCGCAGGGCTTCTGGAACCCGGGACAGAGCCTGAGCTTTCCTGGAGTAGGGCAGGGGCCTGATTCTCAGCCCTCTGTCTCCGAGGCTCTCTTGTCTATCTTCCCAGAAACATCCCTTACGAGAAAGACCTCAGGCAATCTCTAGTCCTTCACCCAGGTGAGAGTACTCCTGGCCCCTCAAAGCCACAGAGCTTTCCAGGCCAGGCGCCCACGTGCCTGGCAGTTCCGAGCTGTGAGTCGGCCGCATTTTCCGGCTCACATCACAGCAGAGAGCACACAGACCTGGGAATGGTTATCGGCCAAGAGCTGCAGGCGAACAGCTAATCCAGTCCTGGAAGGGGGCACTGGTAGTTAAGCCCTTTAATGGCCTCAGTCCTATGATAATTAGTCCTGGCCTGGAGCTAGCGTACAGCGAGCCCCTCTAACCTGAAACGGAGCCTCATCCACTGCTCTGCTCTAATCCTTTGCACAATGAAAGCCGAACTAATTCACTGGGTAAACACCCTCTCCAGTTACTTACAAGCTGTCTTATTTCAGCCCCTAACCAAATAGAAAAGCGGCCAGTGACTGGAGAGAAAATCAAATATTTAAGAACTCATTTTTGCTTGAAACCCCCCCTGGGATGCTTGCCTATCACGCATGGGATCGCTTTATGTTGCTTCTGTTATGACAGGCGGCTACTTTGCAATGGAAACAACAGCTATTCGGGAGGGATTTCCCTAGCATTGTCTTTTTCTGGTCTCTTGCTAGTTGAACCAAATCACAGCCTATGAGCATGGGACCAGACACATAGTAGGTGATGAACAAAGACCAATTTCTATCCTTATCTGAGAATGCGGTTCACTAGTCTAGACCAGTGGTCCTCAAACTCCAGCTCATCAGAATCATCTGGGAGGTTATTAAAACTCTAATTGCTGGGCTCTGCATCCAGTTTCTGATTCAGTAGATGAGACCAGATAATTTACAATTCTAACAAGTTCCCCAGGATAGTAAATATTTTAAGCTTTGTGAGTCAAAAGATTTGTCCCAACTACTCAACTCTGCTATTGTAGTGCAGAAGCAGCTACAGACAATATTTAAATGAATGAGCATGGCTCTCAAATGTGAATATCATGTAATTTTCACGTTATGAAAGATTCTAACGGTAGACTTTTTTCCCCCAAACATTTAAAAATGTAAATCCATCCTTAGCTTCCAAGCCATACACAACCATGTGGTGGGCCAGATTTGGCTCTTGGACCATTGTTTGCTGACTCACGTCTTAGAATGATTATGATTAGATAATACATGATTATTGCAGAGACAATGGCTCGAGCCTGGAAACAGAAAAGATGGGCCTGTGAATTAAATTGTGAGCCCCCAAAATTCACATGTTGAAGCCCTAAATATGACTGTATTTGGAGATAGGGCTTTTAGGAGATAATTAAGCTTGCATGACATAAGGGGGGAGTCCTACTCTGATAGGGTTAGTAGCTTTTCAAAATTTACTTTTCAATTACAGTTGACATACAATATTATAGTAGTTTCAGGTGTACAACATAGTGACTAGACATTTATATACCTTATGAAGTGATCACCTGGGTTAAGTCTAATACTCATCTGACACCATACATACTTATTACACTATTATTGACTATATTCTCTATGCTATACTTTACATCCTCATGACTATTTTTATAACTAGTCACTTATTCTTCTTAATCCCTTTCACCTTTTTTACCCATCCTCCCATCTGTCAACCATCAACCTGTTTTCTGTATCTATGAGTTTGTTTTTGTTTTGTTTGTTCATTTATTTTGTTGTTTAGATGCTACATATAAGTGAAATCATGTGGTATTTGTCTTTCTCTGTCTGGCTTATTTCATTTAGCATAATACCTTCTAGGTCCATTAGGGTTGGTGGCCTTATATGAAGAGGAAAAGGCTGAGATAAGGCCCTATAAGCACATAATGAGAAAGTAGCTATCTGCAAACCAGGAAGAGAGTTTTCCCTAAAACCTGACAAAGATGGCACCCTGATTTTAGACTTCCAGAAGATAATTTTCTGTCATTTAGACCACCCAGTCTATGGTATTATGGCAACTGATATAGATGGAAATAATTTCATTTTAGAAAATTTCTTCTATACTTTTTAACCTGCTTCACAAACATTCAAGAGTGGTCTCCTATATGCCAGGCACTGTGATGGGCATTGGGCATACAGAGTAGAAGAAAAACTAGATCTGTTTCCACTCTCCTGAATTCTATGTGTGGGGCAGTAGGTGCCAGCTCTGCACAGAGCTCAAAGGCTGTGTGATATACACATTTACAGTCCAGGCAGCAGTTTTCATGAGGACACAGAGTTGCCAAAATTAATCAGCTGACTACATTTATGAAACATACACCATGTGCACAGTCCTGTTCTAAGCCCAGTGGAGAGAGACTGAGAAAAACAGAGAAGACTTATTCCTGGGCATGACTGCTAGTAATTGCATTTTTCTCAGTGTTAAGCACCTTGCCTTTAAAAAACAGGAGCAGCAACATCCTAAACATTCAGTAGAGGGTGACATTATTATAGGAAAGCAGATGCTTTGTTCAGGAAACCAAGATGAAAGCCACATCTCACATTCTAGAGCAGCACATAAATTGTTCTACGAACAGTGGTAAGATTTAAAATATATATCTATATTCCCATGCTTGAGGCAAGCAGGTAACCCCATTAAATGCTGACCATGTTTGTACTGTTTTAATCTGGAAAATCAGAAGAGCAGCATTCATTGGAACATTAGTCAGATTTTTCTTTCACAAATTTAGCAAAAGGGTTAGAAGGACTTTGGTAACCACAGGAATTACCACACACAGGGGTCATTGTCTTTCAAATGCAAGCCATTTGCACAAAAAGAATCAATTCTTTCCAAAGATGTTTTCCATGGTGGCTTTTGCAAAGCTTTGGGATTATATTGCAGTTGTTAAGCTTCTTCTGGAATTGCTCTTGATTTGATTTGGGATTCTTTAAGAATAGGGACAAGAAGCATCATCTGCTGGACACAGATGTGGTCTTCAATGGATAGTCATACATCAATCAATATTTACTGAGCTCACTGGGGCAGTACATCCTAGATGTACATCCTAGATGAAGATTGCCTAGAGGCAAATGAGACCCACCCCTGCCCTCCAGTGTTTTACAGTCTAATGCTCGAGATAGACAGGCAGACAAACGTGTAGGTGTCATTGGCATAGTATCAACCTGGAATTGGTACATATTTATCACAGAATACTGAGAACCACGGAAAGAACATAATTTTTTAATTTGGCTGACCTTGGTTAGAATCCTGGCTACTTCCTAGCTTTCTGAGCTGGTGCAAATTATTTAACCTCTCTGATCCTCCGTTGTGGCATCCATCAGATGGAAGAGCACTGTCCAGAGTCACAGGATAGTTATAAGGATTAAATAATAAACTAACCAGGGTGTCATCCTGCCAAGGACTCTCTGGGCGCCCAATAAATTATGGTTCTGACTCTTTCAAATAAGTGTCAGTGTTATCTGTATACATTATTTATTTTACCTGAGCTTTATGTAATTGCCCTCAGGTGTTCAGAAATGCAAGTTTATTGTGGACTATGCTGTAGGAAATCGGGGTATATTTTGTAGCGTGTCCAAGAGCTTGGTATTATGTTCAGTCTTTGCTTGACTTCTCAGAAAGCTATGCATTAGGATGTGGGCCTACATGAGTCCAGTAGAGATGGAAGATACACTGCTCTAAGCCAGGGAAAGGCTCAATCAGGAGGTGGCCGGTGTCCTTTGTCAAGAGAGGGTGGATCCTGGAGTCAGGAAGTCTGCAGTGGCTACCAACACTCAGTCCTTTCACTCCAGTTGGGCATCTGATGGGTATGGATGACCCTAGGTCCAACAGGGAAGAAGTAGAGGGGTGGAAGGAGCTCACATGCCAGAGGGCCAGGCAGGGTCTACAGGTGCCATTACAGGGTATATCAGGGCCATTAATAGTGAGAACCAGGACAGATAAGAGTAGACAGGATGATAGCATGTAGCTACTTCAAGCCAGCCTTCAACATGTTACCAGTGATGCCCTCTGCGAGCCCGAGGCTCTTGCCATTGTACCATCAGCTTTCCCACACCCACCTGATGCTAGGGTGTCCATTGCCGCCTACATTTATTCTGAGCTTCCCAGCTTCAATTTCTGCCATTGTTCTGAGACTTTCTTCACTTCACAATTTGACTTTTCTTAATTTTAGCGTCTGATTTGGGTTGCATGCTTTGAAACTCTACTCTGCTTAAACTTCCATCTAAGTCTTTAAGTCTGGGGTCTTGACCCTGGGGGCCTGGGCTGGTCTGGGGTTACCTGGCCCTAGTTGTGGGCATGGAACCAATGGTAACCTGAGAGACTATGCCTGGGGTGAAATTGAAAATAAAAACAAAGCCCATACTCCACCCATGGGAAGGGACTAACCAAGAGGCGAGGGGGCAGCAGAGTGTATTTTTATAGCAGCCCTCAACCCTGGGAAAGTAAGAGATGTGATAGGCACCAAGCTTGGACACACCCATAGCCCCATGTTCTCTGATTAGTAAACTGTGCCAGGATGGATTTAAACAGGACAGAATCACCATTCCACTTCTGGCACTCAAATAAGCAGTGAGAACCTGCATTCTTGGGCCTGGTTCTGGGGTTGCGATGTTTTTCCTGTAGCTATAGCTGGGCTCCAGCCTGAGTTGATGCTGTCAATGGAATCAGCTCTTAACCTCCAGGAGGAGGTATTCTGAGAGCTCCCATTGGTGGGTGACAACATCTGAGACTCTCCTTATTCACTGGATCATGGGGTTCCATTTTTGGGGCCCACTGTTTGAAACCGCACATTTGAATACTTGAATACATTGAACATTTGTCAAAGAAGTAGCATATGGCGATACAAGGAGCTGTCCTTCTGTTTATGTGTTTCTACCTTCATGTCACAACTCTCAAGCGTTGTGGGTACCACTTTCATCAGAGGGCAATTGTATAAGGTAGTGGAGGCTTTTCCAAATCTCTGTCCGCATCTTCAACCATGAATTGGATTACATCATTCTTGAGTCAGAGGAGCAGGAATAATTGTGGGGGTCTATACTGCTGAATCCTTATTAGATGCCGTCAGGGTACAAGAAGAACACTGGGGTCACATTTTAGCAGTAACAGGGAATCCTGAAAGTCATGGTCACCAGTTGACTTAGGACTGTCACTCCTGCCTTTGGATTCTATACACCTCATGATCAGACAGCACAGATGAACAGGCAAGTTACAATGACTGCTAAATCTTGGTCACATTGGTGAGCTATTTCATGTGTCGCCAGACTCCACTGGAGCCCCAAGGGAGGCAGGGTCAGTGTTAAGGGGAGGGCATGGGGGTTGCTGAACATAATCCCGCCACACCACCCTGCAGTTTGGGCCCTAATTTCTGTTAATTCCCAATTTTAGATGCATGACTTATTATTTCCCAGAGTCTCAGTTTGTTCCTCTATGAGAGAGATGGAGCTGATGAGACTGACCTGGATGTTAGGATTGTGCTGAGGGTCGAGTAAGATAATGGATGGAGTGGAGTCTTGTAGTGTAGTACACACATGCAAGGTATTATATTTAAGTGCTTAATAACTAATTTTACATGAAAATAACAATGTTATTTGATACTTAAGTTTTCTTAGCATATTCCAGATTTCTGTGTTAGACAAATTAATCCTCAATTCTATGTTATCTACTTTGTCAGCCAAAAGAGAAAATCCTGGTCTCCTCAGGAAATTTAGTGAACAATGAAACAGATATAAAGGCACAGTTTGGATATTTCAAGTTCAAAGTCTTGTCTAAAGTATTAACTTCTTATACAGAGCTTAAATCAGGTCTAAACATACAAAATCTCAGATGTTGTGGAGACATTTTGTTTTCAGTTTATAATATAGCAATGATGGGCTTTGGGGAAAAATAACTATTATTATTAATAGAAATGCAAAGTTATATTATACATAATTCTGATCTTCTGAGCCTTTTTCGTGCACACATTTATATTTGGCCATTTATCTACTTTTGAGTCCATTAGATGGTTCTCAGCTAATATTCTTCTGAGTGGGCATCAAGCCAGAGGCCCATCAGATCAGAAAAGACTCCCTTCCTAGGAGCCAAAGCTAACAGCCCCTTTCCTGATGAGGATGGTACAGAAAACTCTAAATGCTGGAGGATCAGTGAGTAGCCCTTGGCAATGACTCGAAAACAATTATTACCTCAGGAAGAGATACAAGACATGGAGCACAATTGCCCCACTGCTGAACCTTCGGAGGGTTCATCCATACCACCCCCGGGAGATTGGAAAGGACCATGAACTTAGAGAACACAGACTACACTTGAGTGCTGTCCTGCCACTTTATACCTGGGTGACCACAGGCAGATCTCTTTTTTTATTTTTTTAAATTTATTTATTGGGGTGACAATTGTTAATGAAATTACATAATTTCAGGTGTACAATTTTGTATTACATCATCTATAAATCCCATTGTGTGTTCACCACCCAGAGTCAGTTCTCCTTCCATCACCAATATATTTGATCCCCCTTACCCTCATCTCCCTCCCCCCACCCCCCTTACCCTCTGGTAACCACTAAACTATTGTCTGTGTCTATGAGTTTTTGTTTCTCATTTGTTTATCTTGTTTTTGGTTTATATACCACATATCAGTGAAATCATAGGGTTCTCTGCGTTTTCTGTCTGACTTATTTCGCTTAGCATTATACTCTCAAGATCCATCCATGTTGTCACAAATGTTCCTATATCATCTTTCCTTAACGTCGAATAGTATTCCATTGCGTATATATACCACAACTTCTTTATCCATTCATCTATCAAAGGACATTTTGGTTGTTTCCATGTCTTGGCCACCGTAAACAAAGCTGCAATGAACATTGGAGTACATGTGTTTCTATAGAGAAATGCTTTCAGATTTTTTGGGTAGATACCCAGGAGAGCGATTGCTGGGTCACATGGTAATTCTATTCGTAATTTCTTGAGGAACCTCCACACTGCCTTCCATAGTGGCTCCACCACTCTGCATTCCCACCAACAGTGTATGAGAGTTCCTTTTTCTCCACAGCCTCTCCAACACTTGTTACTATTTGTCTTGTAGATGAAAGCCATTCTGACTGGGGTGAGGTGATATCTCATTGTGGTTTTCATTTGCATTTCTCTGATGATTAGTGATGTTGAACATTTTTTCATATGTCTATTTGCCATTTGTATATCCTCTTTGGAGAAATGTCTCTTCAGGTCCTCTGTCCATTTTTCAATTGGGTTATTTGTTTTTTTGTTGTTGAGTTTCATGAGTTCCTTGTATATTTTGGATATTAGCCCCTTATCAGAGGCACTGTTTGCGAAAATCTTCTTCCATTCAGTTGGTTGCCTCATTATTTTGTCAATAGCTTCTTTTGCTGTGCAGAAGCTTTTTAGTTTCATATAATCCCATTCGTTCATTTTAGTTTTTACTTCCATTGCCTTTGGAGTCAAATTCATAAAATGCTCTTTGAACCCAAGGTCCATAAGTTTAGTACCTATGTTTTCTTCAATGCAGTTTATTGTGTCAGGTCTTATGCTTAAGTCTTTGATCCATTTTGAATTAATTTTGGTACATGGTGACATAGCAGTCCAGTTTCATTCTTTTGCACGTAGCTATCCAATTCTGCCAGCACCATTTATTGAAGAAGCTGTCTTTCCTCCATTGTATGTTTTTAGCTTCTTTGTCAAAAATTATGTGTCCATATTTATGTGGTTTTATTTCTGGGTTCTCAATTCTATTCCATTGGTCTATGTGTCTGTTTTTCCGCCAATACCAAGCTGTTTTGATTATTGTAACCCTGTAGTACAAGCAAAAATCAGGGAATGTGATACCTCCAGTATTGTTCTTTTTTTTTTTTTAATATTGCTTTGGCTATTCGGGGTCTTTTGTGGTTCCAAACAAATCTGACAATTTTTTGTTCTATTTCTTTAAAAAATGCCATTGGGATTTTGATGGGGATTGCATTAAATCTGTATATGGCTTGGGTAATACGGCCATTTTAACTATGTTGATTCTTCCAATCCATGAGCACGGAATGTCTTTCCATTTCTTTGTGTCTTCTTCAATTTCTTTCAAAAAGTCTTATAGTTTTCAGCATATAAATCCTTCACATCCTTGGTTAAGTTTATTCCTAGGTATTTTATTCTTTTTGCTGCAATTGCAAAAGGAATTGTTTTTTCTATCTCTTTTTCTGAGATTTCATTGTTGGTATATAGGAAAGCAATGGACTTTTGTACGTTGATTTTGTAGCCAGCAACTTTACTGTATTCATGGATTGTTTCTAATAGCTTTTTGGTGGAGTCTTTAGGGTTTTCTATATATAGCATCATGTCATCTTCAAAGAGTGACAATTTAACTTCTTCATTCCCAATTTGGATGCCTTTTATTTCTTTCTCTTGCCTGATAGCTCTGGCGAGGACTTCCAACACTATGTTGAAAAGCAGAGGTGATAGGGGACAACCTTGTCGTGTTCCTGAACGTAGAGCAAAGGGCTTCAGCTTTTCACCATTAATTATGAGATTAGCTGAGGGCTTGTCATATATGGCCTTTATTATGTTGAGGTATTTTCCTTCTATACCAATTTTAGTAAGTGTTTTAATCGTAAATGGATGTTGTATCTTATCAAATGCTTTTTCTGCATCAATTGGTAGAATCATATGACTTTTGTCCTTTATTTTGTTTATGTGATGTATCACATTGATGGATTTGCGAATGTTGAACCATCCTTGTGCCCCAGGGATGAACCCCTCTTGGTCGTGATGAATAATCTTTTTAATGCATTGTTGTATTCGATTTGCTAGAATTTTGTTTAGGATTTTAGCATCTGAATTCATCAGAGATATAGGTCTGTAGTCTTCTTTTTTTGTGTTGTCCTTACCAGGTTTTGGTATCAGGGTAATGTTGGCCTCATAAAATGAGTTAGGGAGTACTGACTCTTCTTCAATTTTTTGGAAGAGTTTGAGCAGGATTGGTATTAGATCCTCTTTGAAGGTTTGGTAGAATTCACTGGTGAAGCCATCTGGTCCAGGACTTTTGATTTTGGGAAGGTTTTTGATGACTGATTCAATTTCTTTACTGGTGATCGGCCTGTTTAGATTTTCCAGTTCTTAATGATTCAGCCTTGGAAGGCTATATGTTTCTAAGAACTTGTCCATTTCTTCTAAGTTATTAAATTTGGTGGCATATAGTCCTTCATAGTATTCTTGGATAATCCTTTGTATTTCTGTGGTGTCCGTGATAACTTCCCCTTTTTCATTTCTGATTTTGTTAATTAGTGTCTTCTCTCTTTTTATCTTAGTCTAGCCAAGGGTTTGTCAATTTCGTTAATCTTTTCAAAGAACCAGCTCTTTGTCACATTAATTTTTTCTATTGTCTTTTTGTTCTCTATTTCATTTAGTTCTGCTCTGATTTTTGTTATTTCCTTTCTTCTGCTGACCTTGGGTTTCGCTTGTTCTTGTTTTTCTAGTTATTTAAGGTGTAACATGAGGTTATTTATTTGGGATTTTTCTTGTTTCTTGAGATAGGCCGGTAATTATATAAATTTCCCTCTTAAAACTGCTTTCGCGGCATCCCAAAAATTTTGGTAGGATGTATTTTCATTGTCATTTGTTTCTATGTATCTTTTGAGCTCTCCTCTAATTTCTTCTTTGACCCAGTCGTTCTTTAAAAGTATGTTGTTTAATCTCCATGTATTTGTGTTTTTTCCTGCTTTCTTTTTGCAGTTGATATCCAATTTCAAAGCTTTGTGATCAGAGAATATGCTTGGTATGATTTCAATCTTCTTAAATTTGCTGAGGCTGATTTTGTGTCCCAATATATGGTCTATCCTTGAGAATGTTCCATGTACACTAGAAAAGAATGTATAGTCTGATGTTTTAGGATGAAGTGCTCTATATATGTCAATTATGTCCATTTCATCTAATGTGTCATTAAGCGCTGCTATTTCGTTATTTATCTTCTGTTTGGATGATCTATCCATAGCTGTCAATGATGTATTTAAATCCCCTAGTATAATTGTGTTTTGGTCAATTTCTCCCTTTAGTTTTGTTAGTAGTTGCTTGGTATATTTCGGTGCTCCCTGATTGGGGGCATAAATATTGATGACTGTTATGTCTTCTTGTTGTATAGTCCCCTTTACCATTGTGAAATGACCATCTTTGTCTCTTGTTATTTTTCACCCTGAAGTCTGTTTCATCGGAAATCATTATGGCTACCCCTGATTTCTCTGGGTACCATTTGCTTGGAGTGCCAATTTCCACCCTTTCACTTTGAGTCTATGCTTGTCCTTGTAGCTGAGATGTGTCTCTTGGAGACGGCATATGGTTGGGTTTAGTTTTTTGATCCAATCTGCTACTCTGTGTCTCTTTATTGGTGAGTTCAGTCCATTTACATTTAGGGTGATTATTGATATGTGAGGATTTCCTGTCATTCTATCTTTAGTTTTCTGGTACGGCTGTGACTTCATTGTTTCTTTGCCTTTTTGTTGTCTATTATTTCTGTGTGGTGGTATTCTATGATGTTTCCCTCTGTTTCTTCTTTTATTACAGTATATATTTCAGTTCTACTTTTTTTTTGAGTGGTTACCCTTAAGATTATATAAAAGAGAGTTTGATATTTAGAGTATTCCATTTTCTTCAGCATGCTTACTTTCTCCATTCCCATATTCCGGTTCAGGCCTTTACGCTCCCCCTCTTTATGTTTCGGTTGCCACAAATTGTCCCTGTGGATGGTAGTCGAATAGCCTCCTTTAGTATTTCTTGTAGTGCAGGTCATGTATTAGAAAATTCCCTCAGCTTTTGTATGTCTGGAAAAGTGTTTATTCCTCCTTCATTTCTAAAGGATGTCTTTGCTGGATAAATTATTCTTGGCTCATGATTTCTCTCTTTCAATAGTTTGAATATTTGGTTCCACTCCCTCCTGGCTTGTAGAGTTTCTGCGGAAAAATCTGATGATAATCTAACGGGCTTTCCTTTGTAGGTTACCGTCTTCTTTTCCCTGGCTGCCTTGAGGATTCTTTCTTTGGTGTTAATTTTAGACAGCTTCAATACAATGTGCCTTGGAGAAGGCCTGTTGAGATTGAGGTAATTAGGTGTTCTATTTGCTTCTTGGATTCAAGGATCCAGTTCTTTCCACAAGTTTGGGAAGTTCTCATTAACAATTTCTTTGAGTATATTCTCTGTTCCCTTCTCTTTCTTCTCCTTCTGGTATGCCCGTTATTCTTATATTGCTCTTTCTGCTGGAGTCAGAAAGTTCTTGTAGAGTTCTTTCATTTCTTTTGAGTCTTAAGTCTCTTTCATCTTCCATCTGTGTAAATTCCAGGTTCCTATCTTCGATGTCACTGATTCTTTCCTCCATCTGGTCAACTCTATTACCTAAGCTGGTTATTTCATTCTTAATTTCTTCTATTGAGTTCTTAATCTCCAGAAATTCCATTTGGTTCTTTTTTAAAATTTCAATCTCTTTCATAAAATGCTCCTGTTGTTCTTTGATTGAGTTTCTGAGTTCATTAAATTGCCTTTCTGTGTTTTCTTGTATCTCTTTGAGGTTTTTCAGAACTGCAATCTTGAATTCTCTATCATTTAAGTCACATATTTCCATATCTTTAAGTTCCTTTTCTGGAGACTTTTCACTTTCTTTCTGAGCTGTCTTGTTGCCTTGGTTATTCATGGCAATTGCTGATTTATTATTTCTCTTCCTAGACATCTACAGGAGTGGCTTCTGCAACAGGTTGATAGGAAGAGGTCTTTCTTTTGTTTTCCAATACTTGTTGGTAGAATGTTTTTTCTCTCCGATTGCAGCCTTTTTTTCCCTCTCTCACACAGTAGTGCTATATTTTCTCTGCACTTTTCCAGCTTCTCACACAATGGGGGGATTCCCTGGGAGACGGGCCTCTCTGTTAACAGTTCACCTGGGTCATAGGGCCCCACGTCCCTGTGGGGGTGCGGAGAGCTTTTGAAGTTCCAAAACTCTTTCTCACAGGCAGATCTCTTAACTCCTCTGGGAGTCCAGGTAATTTCTCTGTAAAGTGCTAATATAAACTGTCCCATTTTCTTCACAAGGGTTATTGTAAGGACAACACATGGGAAACAGCTTTTAAAATTATAGTATACAAAGGACTTGTTGGCACCAATTCCAGCTCAGTGGGTGTGGGGACAAAGCCCCAGAGAGCAGTTGCCAGGCTCTCAGCCTCACGTGGAAAGGTGCTGGCTTGAGTAGTAGATGGCCATCAGTTGTGACTAGTTGGCCATCAGCTGTTACCAATTAGCCATTAGCCACTGCTACAACTATTAGCCACTGCTACAACTATTAGCCACTGCTACAACTATTAGCCACTGCTACAACTGCTGTGGCTAAGCTAGCAAGCGCGGATTGCAGTTAGCAAGTGAGGTCAGTTGGGAGAGAAGCGGACGGCAGGTTGCGGGTAGTGTGGCTCCTGCTTCCTGTGTCTCCAACCCAGCCGCCAGCAAGAATATAGCTGTATGACTCCCCTATCTATGGCTCCGTGGGTGTTCCTTTTTGGCCTCACCATATCTTGAGTTCTTATGTGGGAAGCGGGACCAGAGACCCTACATGACAACTGGAATGTCAGTGGGGATCCTTGCCTTGCCTTGCCTTCTCTGGGGCCAGTGCCTGTGATATTATATTATTATTCCCATATTATTATGATGATTTCTAAACACTGGGAGGTCTTTATTCCTAAATCTATTTCCTTTAAAAATGAAGGAAATTATTTTAGCTCCGCTATTTTATAGGTCAATTAGGATGGTTACAATGAGATATCAGCTGTGAACAGTCTGTCAACTGTAGGGCCATCTACACATTAGATTCAGAGGCAAGGGCCCTTACTTAACAGGACTTTCCAGCCACTAATGTGGTACCAGGATCTGCACAGCTGGCTGTAGCTGGATGCAGCCAGGAATGGCCGAGATCAGCAGCTACTGTCCTATCTCAGGAAATCATCAAACCCCCAACCCATTCTCCATCAGAAGTGAGTCACCAGGCTGGGGTAGGCCAGATCCTGGAGACCTCTTTGAGACCATAGGATGGACAGGGGAAGGGCAAAACCCTTTATAATGCTTGGAGAAATTGCATTGTTGCTATTATTACAATGTCTTCTCTGTCGTGAAACTAATGGGAAGAGGCACACATTGAAATTGTGATGCAGTCTAGTCTGGGCTGGAGCTCAAGTGTCATCTGAAAAAAGATGCACAAAATTGGTTCTCTGAAGCCGATGCGAGCTACCTGTAGCACACCACTCACTGGCCCAGGAGCCTCAAAAATAGTCCCTCAGTAAGTAACATAAAAGCATTTGACCAGTATGTGGCATTAGGGGAGACTAAAGGTAGGCAGCCATGGCTACCCAGGACAAGACAGGCATCAGTGAGTTCTACATGGGGCCATTGGGAAGGCATGGTATTTAGAGTCTGAAGACAGGCAGTGAGAAGGGACATAGGTATTCACGTCCTGATGCCAGAGAGCCCCCACCTCAGGGACTGGGTATGATAGAATTGGGCATGGGGTAGGCACAGGGAAGGAAGCTCCGACAAAGATCCAGGCACCATGGAACCAGGTTGGGGCCCTTGGGTATGAGAAGAGGGTTTAGAAACAGAAAACAAAGTTAGAGCTACAGTCCTGGAACCTGGATTCTGGGCTAAAATGTAAACAGCAAGTCCCAGAAGACAGTGAAATCTAGGAGACTGCTGGAGCCTGAGAGGTGCAGGGCCTGAGCCTTGGGTAGAAATGTTGGAACAGAGTCGGGAGGATAATTCAGCCAAGGATGGGCTTTTAAGCAACACTTACTTCTGAAGAAATGGTCACACAGCATGAGCCTGGGCTGCTGTAGAAGGGGCAGGTCTGATAGTGGCTGGATGGTCAGGATAACAATGGGCAGTGAAGCTAAGTAGGTTATCACAGAGAGGGCTAGGCAGGGTCTCCCCTGGGCCCAACTCAGTGCCAAAAAGGACTCCCTGGAGTCTGAGGGTTTTTGTGTCTGTCATGGAGCTCTGGCCTTGCCTACAGGGACCTTCCTCTAGGGATCTTTGGCCTGGGGTAGCTGAAGATGCTCTGAGTCTCCTGAGAGAGATGATCCTCCTTGTCCAGCCAGAAGCCTATAGTTTCCAGATCTTAGGGTCCAAGGCGTGTTCCTCAGGGCCAGGATCTCTGTCTATGGCCAATGGCTTATTCCTAATATCCCTTCTAACTTTCTAACTTCATAGCAAACTCTGTTTTTGTTGGGGCTGATGGTATGCTGGCTTAAAAACAAAACAAAACCAATCGCATTTCCAAGTTCTTTGATGGACAGGCATGACCATGTGATGTTCTAGTGAATGAGGTATAAGGTATAAGCTGAAGTTAATCGGGGGGAGATTCCATGAGCCCTGGAAGCTGCTGAGTAGCAGGCTTCTAGGCCAGTGCCTTAAAAGGGGGATGGACTGACTCCCTGGGCAGGTACCTTTTTACATGCCCCTCTTTACCCCTTAACTTTTTCCTTCCTTTTTCTCCTGTTCCCTTTACTCCTTCTCCTTCTACTTTCTTCCTGTCTGTAATTATGATGTGACTGCCAGAGCTACAGTAAAGATTTTGCAGCCATGAGGCAACTCTGAGGATAGAAACCATGTTCTGAGGATTGCAGAGCGTCAGCAAGAAGAACAGTCCTACATGCCAACCTCCAGAGTTTACATGAGAGACTGAATCCTTATCTTAAGTCACTGTAGTTGAACAGCTGTTCTTTGCAGTTGAACCTAATCTTGACTTGTGCACATATCTTCCCTCTGGACCATTTATGGTAGGGGTTGGAGGTTGAGTAGAGGGAGGAAGAGTCTGTTGCATTTAGTCCCCATGGATGGATGACATGGTTTTCAGTGAGGACTTTCCTATCTCAGTTGTCCTCTCCAGCTGGGAGACAGGGAGAAGGAGGGCATTTGGGAGAAATTGTGTCTAGAGAACCAGAGAACCAGTGTAAAACAAACAGAAGCAAAAAACAAACAAAAACAGAAATAAAAACAGTGTAAAACAAACAGTGGCAGATCCATCCAGAGCTCGCCACCTACCTGCTGCCCATCTGTCTCTTGGTTTGCCCAGGGAAGTCTGCTGACAGGGAACACTGACCTGAGCTCCCATGGAAACTGATGAACTGTCCCACTCTGAAGGAATTCTGACAAAGTCTTTTTCTCCAAGACTCCAAAGTCTGTGTGACATAGTCTCTTGATATTATGTATGCATTGAGGAGGGTGAACCTGGCTGATTTGTTTAAATTAAGAACTCCTGGTCTGGAAAGTATGAGCCTCTGAGGGCCTGATAGTTCCTGATCATGTCCCTAGATCTGGGTCTTTTCAACGTTTGGAAATTTAGTTCTCTGACCGTCAATTTTCCTGCTAGTTCTCTAACAGGAAAAGTCCTGCTTTTGCAGGTTGAGGGATGGGGGCAGGAACTTTCTGCGAGCACTAGGTGACATGATTACAGATAGATGCACTCTTGAAGAACACATTCATCCTCCTCTTTACTCCTGAATTAACATAATTAATCATGTATAACATGTATGTGTTGTAAATTATGTTTTACTGTCCAGGCTAGTATGTATTAGTTTTCAGCAGCACAGCAAACCCCTTCCGGTCCTCCCAAGTCTTCCCTTTTTCTTCCTCCCTTTCCCCACCTTGATCTCCCAAGCCCCCACGTCTGCTAAAGGCCCATTAAAGAAATCATTTCCCACCCTGCCCCCAACAACACCACACACCTGGTAATAAATAATGTGATCATTGCCTAACAGGCACTCGGAAGAGCCCTGTGATAAATAAGGAGACTTCTCATCTCTCCACAGGCTCTGCAGCGAGGGCTGGCAGAGGAGAGTTCCCTATTAAAGAACTCACATAGCCACAGGCAAATTCTCTTACTGCATCTCCTTGTGGAGACCTTTTCTTAAAAGCTGAGATTGCTCTGATGGTTCAAGGTGCTATTGAGCTCTAACCGGGGACAATTACAAGACTCCAGTCACAGCATCTGAGACGATGCTTGTGTCTGATAAGGTTGCTGGAGAATAATGCAAAGGAGAGAGGCCCGATAATGGGTTGCTGAAAGGATGGGATGAGGCATCTTTACCCAGAGCCTGAAGACAGAAGCAGCAGCTGTTGCGGGGAAGGCCTCCCCCATCCCACCCCCAAATTCTTTTCCATTTTTATTGCATTAAAAAAAACACTCTCTAAACATGCACTTCAGAAATGATTTTATTTTCCTAGCTCCAAGCTAGTAATACTCCCCACCAACTGATTTTTTTATCATGAGAGGTTTTGAGAATAATTCTGCTTTTCTCATTCAGTTTTCCTCCCCCCCCCCCCGTTTTCTATTGAGAAAACCAGAGAGGGAACAATTGCATTTGTCCCTTCTTTTTCTATAGTTATGTGGTTGTTCCATAGAATTTTCTACCTTACCTTATTTTTGGTTTTCAAAGCCTGTTAAAGAAAAAAAGAAAAACCTACAGCCATTCTTTCGTGGCATTTTCTTTTCCTTTTTTCATTTTCCTGCCTGTGGTCTGTTGTCTTTGGGATCTCTCTCTTTCTCTCTCTGTACGTGTCTCTCTTCCTCTCTCAACTAAAATTTAATGAAAGCAAATTTTCAGATTCATTAAATTTAGAAATTTAGGTCATTTCAGCAATCACAATTTCAAAGACGAAAGATGTGAATTCAGTCCAAAGACAGGTTATTTTAAAGCAACCTGGAGACAACAGGGAGCAGAGATATGGGAGGGATTTTACTAGTTTGCCGTTCTCAGTGTGTCCAGAAGCCTAGATTCCCCACCTGGTCAAGGCACAACCAGAATAGGTGCCGTGGAATGGTTTGGGGACTGTGACAACACAGTTGTAATTCCCTCTTTTTTTTTTTTTCTTTTTCATTTTTGGGCTCCAGGAGATGTAGCGTAGGTAAGGCGTAAGAACTCTGAACTTCTCCTTCCATATCTCTATTTTTATGCCCTGGCTCCCCACCTCATCCGCTGGTTTATATTTTCCCACTGTTTCTAACATTCCTAAGGAGTCTGAACTCTTCCAAAATAAGCCCTGTGTCTGTGTCCTTTCTCACATTGGTGGCAGGGACTCAGCTTTCATATGCACCAAAGGAAAGATACAAATCCGCATGTTTAAAATAACAGAATTTATTAGCATAGTTTGGGTGGAAGGATTTGTAAAGAATACTTCACTTGTAAGTCAATTAACCATTTGGGACCTCAAGTAGTTAATACTAACATTAAAAGATAAGATTTATAAATCCAATGACATTTCTAGGTTTTTAATAAAGATATATGAATTGCTGTTTATCAAAGAACTTATTTTTAAAGAGCCATGTGTCTTTAGGGCTAGAAAACCCCAGGAATTCCATAATGATCATCTCAGAATGCCCAAACCCAGTGCATTAAACAGACTCTATAACCCCTGTTTTGTTCCTCGAGGGTCTTTAGAGCAAGTCTTCAGCATGAAAGCCAATGTTAGGACTAGACAGTGGTGAGGCCTGTATTATTAAAGGAAGACTGAGCAGCTGCTTTTCCAATGGAGACATTTTCTGTGCGTTCCTGAAGAACTTTTACCAATATCACCCTCTCTCCACGCAGTCCCTAAGTGAAGAGGGTTTCTCAGAGTTGTACAACTTCTATCCAAAGAGCCATGGCTCTTTTCAAAGTGTGCATGTGCTAAAAGCCCTCACTGATTCAAGAGTTTAGTGTTAGAGAAGTCTCTCATGTCTTAAAAAAAAATAAAAAAAGCAAGCAAGAAAAAATAATTCTCAGTTTTTTAGAGTTCTAAAACTTATTTTTTAAATTAAATATTTTAAGCTGAGGATTTTCAAATCAGCTATTATCTTTTCAGAGTTTCATTATAATTTTTAAAAAATCATAATTACTTGAGGTAGGGGAGAGTAGGGTGTCTACTTTATTCCTAATGGAAACTATACATATAGATGAAGTGTCTATATAAAAAATGGGAGCTGCGATTATATTAATACTGTCTAACTGATATTCAATAACTCACCCTTCTATTTCCTATTGTCCATATTTAAATACTTCAAAAAGAATTCTAATCAAGTGGAAATTAATAGGGGAGGAAAGACTGGGTCTGGCAGAAGAAGGTTCTAATCCCACTATCTCTTAATATTTCAAAGTCTCTTTTATTTTCTTAATAAAAGAATGAGAGAAAGAGAAGGAGAGAGAGAAAAGGGAATTAATCCAGTGCTCTGAACTGTCCTCTCGTCGTAATGCTTTAAATAAATTCTAAGAAAATATTACACACGAGAAGGCTATTTCTGGCCAATGGCCAGCCTTTACTTTTGCTTCTCAACTTTTTTTCCGTTTTCCTTCCTTCCCTTTATTCTACCTGTCTTCTCTCCCCTCTTTTCTCTATTCCAAAATCCAGATTTTCAAAATCCAGTGATGAGAGCTAGTATATTTAAAGTCCAAGCTCCTAACATAATCTGGCCACACATCTCCCCCTTTCTTCCCCACTCTATCAGCTGGGGGCACTGCTCCCTTCCACACATCCGTATTTCTGGATTTGCTTTTTCCTCATGTCCTCTACCTCTACTTTTTCTTTTTCCCTCAAGTCCTATTTATTCTTCAAGTCCCAGCTTCTCTATGAAAGCATCTTTATATAGCTTCTTTAAAATTACAGCGATAATGAAATATTTTAACTGTAAATATTTATTGAGCATTTCCAGTATGCTAGGCAATTTATTTACATTTAATCCTCTCAGTAATCCCTAGAAGATTATCCCAACCTCATGGGTGGTCTGGGACTAGGAAAGGTTAAGTCAATTGTCAAAGTGATGACTCATGAGTGAGAGAGCCAGAGGTAGGGTTCTAACATCTGCTTCCTTACTTGTCCCTGAACTGTGAACACATTTAAAGTCAAACCCACACAGTTTAATAATGTAAAGTTGTGTAATTTTTTTCATAGGACAACATTATTTTCTCAAGCAAATTGATACATTTTTGTGAAGAGGACAACCATATCGTGTATTTTTTTGTAGCTCCCTAGGATCTCATTTGGAATAGGTGCACAGTAGATTCTGAGTGCCTACTTCATGATAAAGGTCTGGATTTCCCTATGAACTTGATCATTTTCACTGTGTAAACCCCATTTATGTCTTCTAGAGATACACATTATACTGCTTTTCCTCAACATTGAATTACATGAGATTTTTCTGGTCAAGATGGTAGAGTAGGTAAATGCTGTGCTCACCTCCTCTCAGGACCACGTCAATCACAACTAAACAGAACAACCATTACTGAGAATCACCTGAAGTCTAACTGAACTGAAGCTCTACAACTATGGACATAAAACAGGAGCCACCTCAAGACTGGTAGGAGGGGAGAGATGAGGAACGGGCTGGTCCCACACCTGTGTGTGAATCTGAAAAATCAGGAGGGATATCTCAGTTGCAGAAGTCCCTCCTGGAAAAGCGAGGGGTCCCAGCCCAAGGTTTCAGAACTGAGGAGAGAAGTCCCCTGGCTATGAAAACCAGCAGAGATTGTGGCTGAGTGAGACGAAGGGTGGCTGTACTCTCAGGTACATCCCTTAAAGTGATCACACACAAACTTACTCACTGATGGACTCGCTCTGAGCTCCAGTGCTGGGACGGCAGCTCAAAAGGTGCCAGGGACATACGGGGAGGAACTCAATTGTCTAGCTTCAGCATGATATATATATATATATATAATCAGGGGAGGAGTGAAAGATGGAAAGATGGATTGGGAAAAGAAGCACCTAAGCTACAACTAAGAAAACATATTAGAGAATGATGTAGATTGGATACTATCTTGGGAACACCCACTAGCTACATTAAGTTACCCTAACCAGGACAAGTCTGTCTACAAGATTGTCCTACAGGAGTTAAAGCCAATGGGAGAGTATGGAAGCCTAGGTCAGAGGACCCCACCCCACCCCCAAAAAAAGAAATTAAACCAATTTAACTGACTTAATATGACAATCTCCAACTTTTTAAATGGGCAAATGGAGGAAGTTGATGGATTTAATCACGGCTGAAAAAAATCACTGTGTAAATATTATAGGTATCTAAAATACTAGATAACTTATTCTACTATATATTTTTTTCAATTTTCAAGTCATTTAGTTATTGGAGAGACACAGTCATAGAAGAAACTGAAAATTTAATTTAGTGAAATGTAATATTTTTTACAAAGCAAAAGAAATCTAGAAGGAAATGAACATATAAAATATATAGCCAGGTACATCACTAAGGTAGAACTGTATGTAACACATTTTTGGTGTATATCATGAAAAACCGCTTTATAAAGATTGAATTCAGAATGCTTGCATTCTCTCCTTTTTCTTTCTTTCTTTCCCTATCTTGCCCTTTGGCCATTGTTTCTGCCTCTGGACCTGACGCATGTACTCTAGCCACATTTCCTTGGCCTTGCTCTAGTCTGCCTTGTCTCTGAAAAATAGTTTTATGAAAATTCAGTCAATGAAATTGCTCTGTTGAACAATTTGTTATGTTGAAATTGTTCATGGGTGTTTTGTGAGCCAATTACCTCATTCAAGCGGTGGCTCATGAAATTGACATCTAGATGGGGCTTGGAGAGTTCCATCTAGTCAGGGTAACCCTTCATTTTGCACCTGGGTAAGTCAAAGTCTAAGGAACAAAGGAGACTCACCCAATGCGTCCCAACAGAAAGAAATGCCTCCTGACTTCTATCAGTATCCGTTTTTGAATATCTATTTTCATTTCTACACACAAGTAGGAAGCATGAATATAGAAGAGGTTTGGTGTCAGATAGGTACTAGATTTATCAAGGCAATTACTTCATAAATTATATAAATATCTAATCACTGTGTTGTACACCTGAAACTAATGTAATATTGTATGTCAACTGTAATTGAAAAGTAAAAAAATTACTTAAAAAAAGATTCAGTTGAAACAAATATCTTTTATATTATTTATTTATAGCTGCATAACAACTTACCTTAAAGCTTAGTAGCTTAAAATAATAAATATTTATTGCTCATAATTTGTTTGTCAGGAATTGAAGAGCAGCTTAAGTGGGTATTCTTGGCTCAGGGTCTCTCAGCTTGCATCACGATACTGGCTGGGGCTGCAGTCTTTTGAAAGTTTAACTGGAAATAGAATTTGCTTCCAACATGACTCATTCACATGGCTGTTGGCAGGAGGCCTGAGTTCCTCAGACATAGGCCCCTATGTAGGGCTGTCACATCTCATGACATGGAAACTGGCTTCTGCCAGAGCAAATGATCTAAGAGCAAAGTGGAAGCCACAGCGCTCTTAAAGACCTAGCCTTGGAAGCCACATGCCATCACTTCTGTTTCATTCTATTTGTTATAGAAGTCAATCCTATTAAATGCAGGAGGGCCCTCCCCAGGAGTGTGAATGTTGGCATGTGGGAATTATTTGGGGGTTCATCATGGAGGCTGGGTACCACAATTCCTTTGAATCAAAACTTAGATATTCCTTAACTGTTTCGAGACACAATCTGGTGCTTACCAACTGTCACTACCAAGAAATTCTACCTATGTTCTCTCTAATCAGTTTTGCTGTCTTTCAGTTTTTCAAGCAGCTTTTCCATTTACCACCATACTTGATTGCTACAATAGTCCTTGAATCTAAAAAGTGGGATTAGAATGTTTGCTTGAGAAATGAAAAAGCACAGACACACAAAGATTAAGTAATTTGCTTAAACCCAGGCAATGGCTGAGCTGAGGGTTACAATACTCTTTGCTGAAGTTCATGTCATTTGATGATATCACTCTCTGTACCATTTCTTGGTTATCTTTCTTCCTCCTGATCATTACTCATCATTCAGTAAATACTTCTTCAGCTCATTGTTCAAATTGTTTCTGTCTATCTTATCTGACAGCATAGTAGATGACTCCACTGTCTCAGTAGATGAACATAGGCATCATGCTGGACTCTCAATTCCTTGGCCTTCATGTGTCCAATGATCTTCTTCTCTACACCCTACTTGTCCACATCCATGATCACTCCATAGACTGTCATACATCTCTACCTCCAAATTCACTATTTCAAGCATCTGGTTTTCTGAGGACAATCTCCTCTCCTTTCACCACCATTTGTGATGGTTAACTTTACGTATCAATTTGGCTAGGCTGTGGTGCCCAGTTGTTTGGTCAAACACCAGTCTAGATCTTGTCATAAAAGCGATCTTGTACTTGTATTTTTTAGATGTGATTAACACTTAAATCAGTAGACATTGAATAAAGCAGATTACCCTCCATAATGTGGGTGGGCCTCATCCAATCAGTGGAAGGCCTTGAGAGCAAGACTGAGGTGCCAAGGAAGGAAGGAAGGAAAAAAGAAATAAAGGAAAAGAAAGAAGAATACATCAGGGCTCCTGCACTTAAAGAACTGTCAGATTAGTAGAGAAAACAAACCAATTCAATAGTCTGAGGTACAGTGTTAAAGGTGTGTACAGAGGAAAGCAGGATGGTCACAAAAGAGGTAATTTCCATGGATAGGGAGGCAGTTGGGAGTGGCATCTTGCAAGTAGTGGTCTCTACTAAAGAGTGAGTCTTCTCATTGTGAGGACAAAACAACTGGATGGAGAGTCAAGGGAATTTTAGTCCCAAAACGATCACTAAGGAGCCATGCAACTTTGATCCACACACTTTACCAACTTGGAGCCTGAGTTGTCTCAACTAGAACAAGTACATTGGACTATATGATCTCGACATTCCTCTGTATTTCATGATTTAAGACTCCATATTTAAAATCTTCTCTGCTGCTATTTACTGTAATAGGCCTCCGTCAGCTCAAGCAGCTTACAATTATGGCTTTGGGGGTCAAAAAGAAACCCCACATTTATTTACACTATTATGGTTGTGGCGTTCGTGCTTTAACTATTCATATCAATATTTTCATGATTATGCTGGCATTTGAATTATGCTTCTGACATAGAATAAATCAAGTAGTATTCTTTCTACATTGTTATTATCAGCACTCCCATTTTACAGATGAAAAAACTAAGAGAATTTAAAGGTTGTATAATCTAACTTGATAAGTGAAAATAGGTTTTAGGTAAAAATCGTGCTTTTGAGTCCCTGATTCCAAAGCCAGGGTTCAGGCTGGGGTGCAGGCCTTTACCACCTGGAGGACAGAAAGTTGTAATTTTCCTTTCTTGGGGATTTCTTTGAAAATCATATCAATGCAATAATTCCTGCAGAATGTAAGAGTACAACTTTTCTTTGACACAATCTCTGGGGAACTGATCAAGCCTTTCTCACTGATGGCAGTGGTCCTTTTGGAAAAGAGTCTGAAGTCGTGGTTTTCATTCTGTAACAAAAATGAAAGTCATTCTGATGACTAGTTTAAACCTTTCCCTCTTGAATGGGGACAAACTATTCCGTCTTCTGGTTTCTCCTTCTGAATCACATTTTATCTAAAAACTAAAGAGTCAATTGAAAAATTTTGCTCTTTAAAATGTTTCCTAAGTCTTGAGCTCCAGAATCGGGACTCGTATAAAGTTGTTTTGTTTTGTTTTTAATGTTGAAGATAGAGAAACCAAATAATGACTTAAGTCTAATCTGGGGCTTAGAGAACAGTTTTCCCATTCATAGCATTTGCCTTGACCTCAATGCCAAGGCTAAGACTAAAACAAAATTGTTTTTCACAGCTTCTAGGTCTACTTCTAGTTGCATCTTCTTTTGGCTCAGGAACTGCTCCAGGTCCTTCATCCTTTGACCCACTGTCTCCTTTGAGCCTTCTCTGTGTTCAGCAGGCCCAAGTCTTCACCTTCTCACCTGGATTTCAAATTTCTGGAAAAATTATTTTGGATTTGTGAATACATTTTTCTTTGTTTCTCACAGTGAAACTATATTTCTGATTTTAAAAAAATAATATATCTTCATTATGAAAAGACTGAGCAATATACCAAAATATGAGATAGGTGAAAAACACCCCATGAAATCCCAACTTCTGAGGTATCCATCCTTAATAAAATTTTGTTAACCCTCTTTTATACATATATTTATGCATTTACATACAAATATATGATTTTAATAAATTGTGTATCCTACATACTATTTTTAATCATGATCACATTTTAAGTAGTCCTTTACCTTTGTATTATCCTTTTCCTCTCTACAAACTCTTTCTCTCTGCTATCCCCCTCCATAACCAATGGAAACAACTATATATGTGTTTTCCAGAACTTTATCTACATGTATAATCATATTCAGACATATAAATATATTGGAATTTCTTTGGTCATTTTGAAACATAATTCTTATTTTTTTGCACTTTTCTCTTTCCTCCTTACCTATTCATATAGTTTGCATTTATATAAATATATGTAAATATTTAAATATAAATGTAATCTATTTGTGTTATATTTTTGTCATAATTTCAAAAATTCTATAATAAAATATGTTTATTATTTTTTTATAATTTTGGGGTTTGCTGTGCTTCTTGCTTTAAATGGTATCCCCAACCAAAAGTTTTATACATGTAATTGCCTATATTTTCTTTTAAGATTTTTAAATTTTATTTTTGATATTTGTCCTTTACCAATTTGAAATTTTTATATTGTGTAAAGGAATTCAACTTTACTTTTTTTCTAAATGGATTGCCAATTGTGCCAGAATTATTTATGAATGAGACCATTTTTTAAAAAAAAATTTTTATTAAAATGTAGCTAATATACAATATTATATCAGTTTCATAGTTATTCAACATTTACATACCTAAAGAAGTGATCACCGTGATAAGTCCAGCAACCTTCTAACACCATATCATGCTATCACAATATTATTGACTATATTTCCTATGTTGTATATTACTTATTTGTTTTATACTTGGATTTTTGAACCTCTTATTCCCCTTCATCTTTTACCCCCTTTTAAAATTTTTCAACTACAGTTGACATTCAGTATTATTTTACATTAATTTCAGGTATATAGCATAGTGGTTAGACATTCATATAATTTAAGAAGTGATCCCGACTAATCTAGTACCCACCTGGCATTATGCATAGTTATTACCATATTATTGACTATATTCCCTATGCTTTACTTTACATCCCCATGACTATTTTCTAACTACCGATTTCTATTTACTGATCCCTTCACCTTTTTCATCCTGCCCCCCAACCCCCTTCTATTCATCACCCTGATAGATCTAGTCCCCATCTGCCACCATACATAGTTATTACAATATTATTGACTATATTCCTTATGCTATGCCCTACATCCCCATGACTACTGTGTAACAACCAATTTGTACTTAATCCTTTCCCCTTTCTCATCCACTCCCAAACCCCCTCCCATTTGTCAGTCTTCATAATGTTCTCTGTATTTATGAGTTTGTTTCTGTTTCATTTATTTTGTTCTCTATTCCATTTACAAGTGAAATCATATGGCATTTGTCTTTCCCTGACTTACTGGACTCAGCACAATACTCTCTAGATCCAACAACATCCATGTTGTTGCAGAAGGCAAGATTTTATTCTTTTTTATTCTTTTTTATTATTTTATATGGAGTAATATTTGTATATACCCTGTTTCCCCTAAAATAAGACCTAGCTGGACAATCAGGTCTCATGCGTCTTTTGGAGCAAAAGTTAATATAAGACCCAGTCTTATTTTACTATAATATAAGACCGGGTCTTTATAATATAATATAATATAATATAATTAATATAATATAATTAATGTTATATAATTAATATTATATAATTAATATTATATAATTAATATAATATAACATAATACCAGGTTTTATATTAATTTTTGCTCCAAAAGACGTATTAGAGCTGATTGTCCAGCTAGATCTTATTTTAGGTGAAACACGGTATGTACCACCTCTTGTTTATCCATTCATCCATACATGGACACCCAGGTTGCCTTCATATCTTAGCTACTGTGAGTAATGCTGCAATAAACGTATGGATGCACATGTCCCCTCAAAGTAGCATTTTGGGTTTCTTCCGATAAATACCCAGAAGTGGGATTATTGGGTCCTTCTTTGTCACATGTTACAGCCTTTGTTTTAAAGCCTATTTTGTCTGGTATAAGTATGGCTACCTCAGATTTTGTTTGTTTGTTTCCATTTTCATGAAATATCTTTTTCCCATCCCTTTACTTTCAGTCTGTGTGTCTTTTGACCTGAAATGAGTCTCTTGTAAGCAGTGTATGTATGGGTGTTGGATGGATAAGAATCCATTCAGCCACCCTATATCTTTTGATCAGAGCATTAGCATTTAAAGTAACTGCTGATATACATATAGTTATTGCCATTTTATTATTCACATTTTTTATCTTTTTATTTTTTTCTGTCTTAAAGAAGTCCCTCTAAGATTCCTTGTAATAGTGGTTTAGTGGTGATGAAATCCTTTAGCTTTTTCATGTTTGGGAAGCTCTGTATCTGTCCTTCAATTCTAAATGATAGCTTTGCTAGGTAGAGTAATCTTGATTGTAGGTCCTCGCTTTTCATCACGTTGAATATTTTGTGCTAATCCCTTCTGGTTTGCAACGTTTATGTTGAGAAATCAGCTGATAGGTCTTACGGGAGCTCCCTTATAGACAACTAACTGTTTTCTCTGTTTTTAAGATTCTTTGTCTTTAACTTTTGGCATTTTAATTATGATGTGTCTTGGTGTGGGCCTCTTTGGGTTCATCTTGTTTGGGATTCCGTGCACTTCCTGCGCTTGAATATCCATTTCCTTCACAGATTAGGGTAGTTTTCAGTCATTATTTCTTCAAATAGGTTTTCAATTTCTTACTTTCTCTGAAGAGGCCAGTGTTATTGTACTGCATTAGAATTTCACTGTTTTTATACATTAAATTCTCTCACATACCGAAATCTATTTCTGAGCTCTTAATTATTTCTCAATGATTTTTTTTCTCTTTTTCCCCCCCAATATAAAAAGAACTCCCTGAACCTTACCAATTTCATAATAATCTTGGTCATTCTCAAATATTTCATATCAATTCATAATAATCTTATCAATTTCATAATAATCTTGGCCATTCTCAAATATTTTTTCTTCCATAGAAATGTTAAGATCGTCCCCATACCAACCCTCAAAAAACAAAAGCAAAAAACAAATTGGTATTGGCTAAACAGATATTTTGGGGTGATATGAAGTCTTCTCATCCAAGAACATGGTACATCTCTCAGTTTGATCAGATTTTATGTCTTTTATTAATATTTGATACTTCTCTGAACATATATTCTGTACCTTTCATGTTAAATTTATTTCTAGGAACTTGATAATTTTTCTCACTATGTGGATGGAATAGTTTCTTATTTCTTCAAGTTGTTTATAGCTAATATATAGAGAAATCTATTAACTTTGTATATGTATCTTATATTAGTTATTATACTAACTCTATTACTAGTAACAGTAGTTCTTTTACTAACCTCTTTGTTTTCATACATGCAATAGTATCAATAAAAATAAATTTTATCTTTGTAATATTTACTTCATTTTCTTTTACTCTTGAATATACTAGAACTTCTGAAAGAATATTGATTTTAATGGGAATGGGTTTAATATTATACTGTAAAATTGAAGTTAGTGCTGTGTTTCCCTGAAAATAAGACCTAGACAATCGGCTTTAATGCATTTTTTGGAGCAAAAATTAATATAAGTCTTATTTTACTATAAGGCCCAGACTTTTACAATATAAAAATATAATATAATATAATATATTATAATGTAATACTGGGTCTTATATTAATTTTTGCTCCAAAAGATGCATTAGAGCTGATAGTGTGGCTAGGTCTTATTTTTGGGGAAACAGGGTGTTAGTTTTTGGTAAACAATTTTTGTTACATTTAAGGAATTTCCTTATATCCTAGATTTAGTTATAGTTTTTATTAAAAATAGATGATAAATTTTAATCAATGAATTTTTGAAATTTATTAAAATTATCATACCATTTTTCTCCTTTATTTATTCATTAATCAATTACATTCATAAATATAACATACAGGATCACCTTTGCATTCCTAGAATAAACCCTACTTCGTCATAATATATTATTATTTTTATATACTGCTAGACTCTCATAGGTAATATTTTACACAATATTTTTATATTTGTTTTGAGACAAATGAGATTGGTCTTTGGTATGTTTTTTTCCCCTCCATCATTTTATGTTTTTGTGCTGAGATTATATTCATCTTTTAAAGTAAATTGTAACAGCTCTCCCTCTCTAACTGGTTCAGAAAACATTTTTTCAGAATGTTATGCAGGCAGTGTATATTCTGAATTTTTGTATTTATGCAAATATTTTTCATTCACCTTGATAGGTTAATGATATCTTGGCTAGGGATATAATCCCTGGGTTGCAGTCATTTTCTCTCATGATCTACAGATATTATATACTTATCTCTGTCTTCCAGTCTGATCCACTCTGATCCTTTTTCCATTGTAAGAAATTTGCTGTTTGGAAGCTTTCAATATTTTCTCATTACAGTGGTACCTTGGTTTTTGAATGTAATCTGTTCCGGAAGACCGTTTGAGTTCTGAAACATTCAAAAACCAAGGCACGGTTTCCCCATAGAAAGTAATGCAAAATGGATTAATCCATTCCAGACCTTTAAAATCAACCCCTAAAACTGCAAATTTAGCATGGATTTTTCTATCTAATGATACCATAGATCCATAAGATTTACGGCGTTTGTAAACTGAAATGTTCATCAACGGAGACGTTCAAAAACCAAGGTACCACTGTATTCCTGAAGTTCAGGACATTTTCCAGAATGTGCCTAAGTGTATCCTTCCTCACCAATCCTGCCAGAAACTTGGATGTATGGATTCAGTCTATGGTTTTAGTCTGTCTTCAGCTCAGGGATTTTCCCCCATTATTTATTTAATTATTGCTTTTCCATGTGTTCTTTTTTCTTTTTCTGTAACTATTAATATTTTCATTTTAGTATTTCTGGTTCTGTACTCTGAGTCCTTATTTTTATCTTCTCTGTATTTCTGTGTGAGATATTCCTTCTACTCGATCTTCTAGGCTACTAATTTGGGTATCGATAGTGACCGTACTCCCAATTCAGTTCATCTTACTACTTTTAATTAATATCTTATTTCTAAAAATTCATTTCACTGCTGTAAATTGCTGTATATTTTCTATGTGCAGGTGTTACTTGACTCATCCAGTAATTCTGTTTAACTATGTTTAACTATGACTTCTTGTTTTGGATTTCTGGCTTTTAAAAAATATCCCCCTGTCTACTGAGTCTACCTAAATGTATTGTTAGTTTTCTTGTTCTAGTCTTTGGAACTCAGATTCCACTGGTGGCTTTAAATTACAGCAGTCTCAAAGACTGATGGACTAGGTTTATATAATAAAGCAAGTGGTTAGTCTCTGATTGAAGTACCAAGATGGAGCCTTTCTTTTTTCTGATCAACTCAGCTCAAATATGAGTTCTTCAGCTTTAGGGAGCTCTCAGCCATCTTTACCATGGAGATGGGTAGGTCCTTCCAGAAATATATAAGCTAATGTTCCCCTTCCATGAGAAGATATACAGACTTCTAAGGATCACAGCTCTTTTCTGATCCTCAACACATGACTCCCTCATCACTAGTTCTCAGGCTCTTATTAAGCCTACAGAAAAAAAGTCCTACTCATGTACTCCAATTGGCCTGGAAGAACATATCTACTAGTCTCCATCTATTTTCTGGAGAAATCTGGTGGACAAATTGGAGTTAGGAAAAGTGACAAGTCAAAATTATCTACAGACATAACCTTTAATAATTACTTCTCAGTTCCATGTACAACTAACAAACACACCAGACCATTCCTTTATGCTTAGTTTGTTCCAATGGAACATCGCATGCCCAGAGCAGGAGGCCTTAACTTCTCAGAAACAGAACCGACCTGTTCTGGGAGATAGATCAGACAAAAAAATTATCTTTCTAGATAACATTATTCTTTATTATTAATCACTGCCCCGATAATGATGACAAATAGGTTTAATTTTCTTTGTCAACTCCAGTTCATTAATCTGCCAATAAATATTTACTGAACACAAAGACAGTTCCAGGTGCTGTCCTAGGAACCAAAGATACACCAGTGAACCTGAATCCTTTAGTAATTTCTACGAGGAAGCTTGTATTAAAGTTAAGACCAAATGTGAGCTGAGAAGTAGAGTGCTGAAGGTAATTAATAGCATCTGGCATAGGCAGAGAATCTGAACATGATAGCTCGAGCGTCAAGTATTTGTTATCCGTGACTTATAATAGCACTTATTTTATCTCTGGGTTGGAGTAGAATATATCTTCCTATTTAACTTTGAGACTTTCTTTTTGTGACTTGCTGAAATTTTTCTGACTTTGGGATATCTAACAAATTTTATATTAAATCTGGATGTACAGACCTTCTAGTCTCCTTCATAGTGGTTGCTACATGTCTCATCTTTTCAGTCCTACAACTATAATAGCACTTCTCTAGAGGATTTTAGCCTCTTTTCTTTAAGCCCAACTTGGCAGAAGCTATAAAGGACAATATATTATAGATTTTTGGCAATACCAGTTGCTAGAAGTGTCATTTTAAAATTTAAAAAGGAGGAATTTCCTGTTCTTAAAAAAGAAAGCACTATTCTCCCATTAAGTATTTTGAGTCATTATTGCTGCTGAACTGGAGAGTGGCTCCTTAAATTGTATGCCCTAGGCATTTCACTTGTCTCACCTTAGTCCAAAGCCTAATTGTCATTCCTTTGTAAGTGTTCTTTTCTCTCTGGCTGTATTAAAGATCCTCTCTTCTGCTGTAGTTTCACTGGAATGTGTCTATACATAGATTTATTTTTATGTATTCTGAATATCATAATTCTTGTTTCTCATCAATGCAGCAAAATTCTTGTTTCTCATCAATGCAGCAAAATTCTCATCTATTATTTCTTTAAATATTGCTTTTTCTCCATTAGCTCAGTTCTCCTACTGGGACTCTGATTTAATGTGTGTTACTTCACCTGTTTGCCTCTCTGCATGGCATTCTAGATGATATTTTTCAGATTCATCTTCCAATTCATCAATTCTTTATCCAACTATGTCTAATTGACCTGTTAAGCAATTCATTAATTTGTTTTTAGCCTCAATTATTATATTTCTATTTCTGCAGGCTCTATTTGATTCTCTTTAAAACCTGTCTCCTTCTTGGTCTTTTCTTTGATAGTCATAGGTTAAATTTCCTCTTTCACTTCTTTAAATATTTATGCGTGTTTATTTTACATTTTAGGCCTGATAATTAGGAAATCTGGTCTTTGTGGTCTCATTTTGCTATTTGTGGATCAAGTAAGGAATCTTTCACTCATGGTGCATTGTTTTCCCCTAAGAGTTTTATTTATTTATTTATTTTAACTACTTGTTTGTATTTAATGAATTCTCTATGGAGAATTATTTAAGGTTTGAGTTTAGGATGTGTTCTTTGACAGAGAGTCTTGAAACATTACTAACCAGAGTGTACTTTCAATTAAATGTTTATTTTGGATTTTGGGGGTGTTTACATGTGTAATATAAATTTTGGTTCATAAATGGGCCAATTTATGCTTTAAAATCCCCACGGAAGACATAATTTTCTCTTCCTTTAGAACTAGAGACAAAGTTTCCTCTGTGTCTCCCTTTGTAAGGCAAGTACTTCCCTCCTCCCAAATTGTCTTTTCCTTAAGGCCATTCTTTGGGAAACAGATTTAAGCAGGGAGTTCTGACTCCACACCTGTACTGACCTTAAGCTTTGTCTCTGTTCCCAGATTAGACCTTGAAAATTAAATCTCTAATTTGTCCTGAATAAGCAGATATCCCAGCGCAGCTATTGGCTCATTGCCCACTTACCTTTCTGAGTTATTGCTTCATTATTATTTTTAGCCTTACGTATTTTCCTTTCATTTCTACCAGCTTAGCTATGGATTAAGCCTACATGTATTTAAACATTTTTTTTAGCATTTTCACATATTTTGCACGAGAGGGGTTTTCTGAATATTTTAGTTCACTATATAACCAGAAACAGATGTCTCCATCATGTTTATATCTATTTTCACTTGTTCAGATTTCACATTTGTATACAGTTGATTCACTTACACATATTTATGGATAGCCAGGTCTGTTAAAGACCTTTCAAAAGGAATCAGCTTCCTTTCTGCCCATACCCACACCCTTCTCCTTCTTTTCACCGCCAACTGAAATCTATTAATTAAAGTGAATCTACACAGAAAATAGCTATGTCTTCCATCAGAGATGTAGATGCTTATAAAATACCTTATGCTAGGAATGGAAAGAAAAATGAGTCCATCTTTGTATTTAAAATCTTTTTTCTTTTCCAGCTCTGGTTCTACCCTAATGTTGGTAAAGGGACAGATCACGTCCTGGTAAATCAGAATAGCCAAAGATGGAATTTGAATACTTAAGAAATAATCTTTATCATTTCCGCACACAACATGTATCTATTCAGTAGACAGTTGCTGAGCACCTACCAGGTACCTACCATGCTAAGCACCAGGGGTAACGGAGCAAATGAGGCCCTCCCAACCCCTGAGATGACACTGAGCATGTTCCGTGTGAAACACTAACATATGCACGAACAAAATCAATCCACGTTGGGCCCTATCATGCTGCACCACCACCAAATTTAACTCCTGGGGGTTCTTCCCTTTATTTCTTTTTTCTCTTCCCTAATAAGCAACCTTGACAGTGAAACATCTGGGAGGAACCTTAACTGTCCCCGTAGCTGAAAGATGAAATAGAGTATACACAATAGCCAAGAAAACTCAGCAAATCCCCCAGTTTTGCCCTTTTGAAGAGAAATTGCTTTCTCCTAAAGAAAGAGGAATTTTAAGTTATATTCATTAAAAATGGCTGGCTGACACAGTTTGTATTTTTGAGAAAGTCCGTCTGTTTAATATAATGTATTATTCAATTTAAAAGAGGTGGTCCCTTATTAAAGATGAGATTTATTCTTAGATAAATCACTGATTTATAGCTCACTGGGGTATATATTTAATACTGTCAAAAAATGAAAGGACACCCCAAACTATCTGCAGTGCCACAGCTACTCGTTCTGAAAAGGATCTAAGGCAGCTGAGACCCCTGGGTGTTAAATGTAATCTTTGCCTGGGATAAAAGCACAGAGAATTGCTGATCTTTATAAAGAGATCTGTTTCTACCCACCGCCTTCTTCCTCTCACTTCTACCACAGTGCAGTTCATCATCAGAAAGCTCAGAACTGAAAATTAAGGGGGGAAATGTGTTTGTGTTTGTGTCACTTAAAAAAATCTGCAGCCAGACAGGACTCTTTTTTAATGCTTGCTAGAGAAAAGTTCATCACTAAAACAAATATAGCTTCTTGATGGTAATGGATAAATTTGACTAGAGAAATAATGGAAAACCTATAGAAAAACAGGAAGTATGTTTCCCCAATCTTAGGCTGTTATCATCAATTGAATGCAATGTAGTACTGGCTGCCAAAAATAACTACATAAAAGACTCATGTAGCACCAATTCCCAATTCTTAGAGTCAGAACTTAAGCCTTTATTTTCACTCTGAGATTTCATCCCCTTTCATCTGTACAGATTTGATGTTGATGACTTTTAGATCTACAACTTATATCCTGACCTCTCACCTTCACAATACACCCCCATTTTGAGGCCTCTTAATACTTTCTACTTCAGTACTTAACTGTCACACCAAATTCAATGGGACCAAAATACAGACTTACTCCGTTTTCTTTCAAATTGAATTACCTTCCAACTTTACAATTTTACTGAAGGCCACCAGAATCCTTTTGGTCTCCCAGTTGAGAAAATTTTTAGACATCTTTCACTTTAGTCTTTTCATTCATCTATAACCAATTCGTCACAAAATTATACCGTTCCTTTTCTGAAATGCCCCTCAAATGTACCCCTTATTCTTGAGCACCCTAGCCCAAGCTGGCACCACCTCAGGCCTCAATTTAAAAAGCTTCTTTGCAGAGCTCCCTGGCTGAATCCATTCCGGTCTCCCTGCCTCTTCCAGTTCATCCTTCTGAGTTTAACCCCAAGAACCACATTAAAGAGCTTCTGCCTTCTTGCTCGAACATTATATCCTGCTTTCTCCATCATCACACCCATTCTCACCTGTGCCTTTTTGCCCATTTTGCTGTCCTTCCTGGGAATGTCAGCCCTTCCATTTCCCAGTATCTGTCTACCTAAATCCAGCTCATCCTTCAAATCCACATATGTAAATTTAGTTAAAAATAAATTTCAGTTATCATGTATTTTAAAACAATTAATTGACAGGATGAACAAATCCAGTTATTCCCCTCTCACACACAACCAGTATATTTAAATATTGCAAAAGCATCAGCCTCCCTCAGAGGCTGGGCAGAGTCATATCTTTATTTTAACTGAGTACTATCTTCCTCTAAAGATGATTCAATTATGTCTATTACAAACTTCCTCTCTGTTATTATACTGATGCCAGATATAACATAGTGACCCTATTTTACAGTATATAATGACTGCAGCTTTTCATAGACTTTACCATACAACATGAGACAAATGCTGGCTTCCATCTTCTAGGCTCTGGCAGAACGTCACAGGTGGTGTTATCCACAGAGTTAGGGGCCCACCATTTTGAGTGTCCTTTTGTCTCCACGCAGTCTCTCATGAAATGGGAGCATCATCTTCTGGCCTAATGAGGCTTGGACGCTAGATGATATGATATGCTTTTTGATATGATAAAGGATGCGTTCTGAGTCACTCAGAGACAGAATTTATTTTCCCAAAAGATATCCTCTTCATTCTGTCATAAAACCCTCTGATGGGCAGCTGGCATGAACATCCTTTACCGTAGAGATATGAAGTAAATTTGGATTTGGAGAAACCTCCTGGGTTCCTGTACCTATGCTGAGAATCTCTGAAGTGTAGTCCCCAAATTTCAACAGTATACTCTGAGGGTCTCCAGAAACCTAAACAAGAAGTCTAAACTCAAAAGAGGCTAATTATTTTTATGTCATCTGCTGGAAATCATGGAGGATACAGTCTTGAAAACTGTAATAGCTTCCCATGCTTGCTATAGTGTTTTATACAAACTGGGGGAAAATTAAAAGATGCTATATATAGTTGAGCTCAGCAGCTTGTAATTTCATCTTAAATAAAAACATAAATTCTAATAAATATATTTTGAATAACTGGCTGAATAAATAAATTTAGGATTATAAGTATAATTTTATGAGCACATCAAGTTTTATGCATATAGAGCTTGTAATATATACCATTCATAAATTATCAATCTGACTTTAATGCTATAAAATAGTATAGTAATAGTTGTTAATTATGTTTCCACTTGAAACAAATAATTTTCAATCTTTTTGTTTTGGGCTGTGGAAGTTCTGGAAAATGTTTCTCTCCAAATGAAAGGTGTCTTCGGTTCAGGACTTCAGCTCTTTACCATGTAGGACACTCATGCCTGGGAAGTGGTTGAAGTAAACATGCATAAGCATTATTAGTCAAAGTCAGAATCAAGGTTAGAGCAGGCTGATTTTGTTGTGCCCGAAACCCTCCCAACTTGACACAAAACCCTGCTCTTCACTATTATCTTCTATAAGAACAGTACCTCTACAAGTATATTGTGCTTCTGATCATTTTGATGAAAATTCCCAGAACATGGTTGCATAGTACGTGGCATTTCCCTGGAAAAATCCCCTTGGCATATGTCTTTGCTGGGGGTTGGTGGGGAAGGGGACATATCCCTTGTCCTCTCTTTCTTGTCCCCCATCTATATCACAGTCTGGCCTCAGTTATCCCTGTCTCCTTCTTCCTAGATTTCTCAATTCCCATCTCATTTAGACTTACCCCATGCAGAGCAATGTAACTGCCTTAACTTTTCTGCCTCTGAACTTGCATCCTCCAGTGTTGAGGTCATTTATCATATAAAGGGCTGTCCTATTACCAGGAAGCGTCCCAGCCCACGATGCAGGGGGATTAGAAATAATTTTAAATGGTTTTCTTTTTATCCTTATAAACCTCCTTTATCATATCTATCACAAGCTGCAAGTGGACAAAGGGTCAGTTTATATGGCTTTGGCTTCCCATAGGAGACCACACCTGTGCAGGTGGCATGGTGGCTGCCTTTTCTGCCTGGATCACCTACTGAGAAGGGAAGAGCAAACAGTGGGTGGAACAAAGCCTGTATGAGGGGAAAGAGGGGGCGTAGAAGGCAGACTAAGAGGAAAAAAAAAAACTGCATTCAGTCTTTTCAAATACTTAAAAGTGGCAGATGCAAAGAAAAGGCACTGCTCCTGTGATGGTTCTGATAAGAAATGTAGAAAAGCCATTACTTAGAGGTGAGAAGCAAGGTGATGCAACTTGGAGAGCACAGGTGGTCCCACAGTGAGACCAGCAGGAGCCTGGACTGGCTGGCAGAACTCAGAGAGGCAGGAAAGGAAGCTCCCACAGCCCCCACTCCGCCTGAGCCTGGTGTGGGCAGTTGGGAACTCTGGCAGCCCCAGGGAGCCTTCCCACTCTTTTACCACATCTCATACTAGTCTCAGGAGCAGCTTCTAGATGAGAAATCAAAAGATAAATTCAGGCAACTAAAACAGGTGGGGATTTCACAACATCTAGTCCTCTGTGCTGGTGAGTTAGCTGCTCTTAGTTGGCTTTTGGAGATGGACAACTCAGTTAGACTCTTAATTAATTAATGTTCAATTGGTGTAAGTCCCTGTGCTGGTGGTGCACTGGAGGCAAAGGTAAATAATTGACTTTCAGGAATTATTTCACACCAGGTATTAATTATTTCCACCTATTTCATGTGGTTTCTGACCCTTCTTTTATCTTTATTTTAACCATGACACTTATCACTTATGAGAATATTTTGGAATCTAATGCTTCCTCGAAAATGGTTTAAGTAAGCAGATCAATTAAGACTAAAGAAACATAAACACGTGTGTAGAGAACCAAAACATGGTCTTTGCCTTAGGAAATGTGCACTGGGTTGAGGGACAGTTATTTTCAAGGCAGACTGACAAGGCGAATAAAAGTTCCATGGAACACTGAGGTCAGGCTTTATGGGAGAGAGAGCATTTCAGAAAGGAATGGGTGTTGATAAGAGGGAGCAGAGGAAAAGCAGGCCAGGCAGAGGAGACAACATGTACTGGGGGTGCCAAAAATATGTATACAAGTGGACATTTTGGTCAACGTTGCTCAAGCAGTACTTCACTGTAATCAGAAGTGTCTGGACACTGATGGTAACCACTTTGAGTACCTCTTGTAATTGCAGAAGCCAAACATGACTTGTATTCATCTTTTGTTATCGGTATATATTGAGTATTACAATTAATAGTTTTCTCCTTTCTTAAAATGCGTATACATTTTTTTGGCACCCTCTGTATATAGCTCCTGAGCTGGACAACAGTTTGGCTAGTTTGAGAAACTGAAAGCAGATAGGTGCTGCCAGAGAACAGAGATCAGAAGGAGGGTGGCAGGCAGTGAAGCTGCCCTGGCAATGACTGAAGGAGACTGCTATGAACACCATAGGATGGTCATGGTGATGGCTTACAGGAGAGAGGAAAGTGAGACCGCATTCTTCACCTGGACAGCAGGGCCATCCTTGTCTGTTTCTTTTGTACTCCACCCAATTCCTCGATTATGTATTTTAGAAAACACTTTTTTTGTGGGATCAGTTACTGGTTAACTGGTTACTGGTCAACTACACTGACCAGTTGCTGGGTACTGGTCAAATGAATTGGCCAGCTGATTAGTTTGGTTCTGATGGCAACCACTCCAATGCTAATTTTCTTATAAATTCACATCCATTCCTTCACTTATGTATTCATTCGAGACTTATTAAGAAGAGTCACCATCGTATCCTTATTTAGTCACTTCATCTGCACTTAAAAGTTGTTTCAGTGTTGTTGTATAGCCATCTATCTATACATGGTATTATTCATATTTAGTCAAATCTAAAAACATCCCCATCAAAATTTAAGAAGCAAAAGCTTGGTTAGGAATGAAACCTCCATTCATAAAATAGTTTCAGCAGGACAATCTGGGGATCCTTATCGTGATCTAAGTGGTAACAACCCTCCAGTGACACAGTCTGTCAATTGGCAATGTTGTTTATTTCAGAAAAGTGACTCAACATCAAAAGATATTCCATACACTGGATTATTAAATAGAGCAAATGGTATTAAAGAGACAATGCCTGGGTGGAGTCAGAGGAGGAAATGAGAAATTCTAGTTTTAAAATGTAGGAAATCACCTAGAAGCAATAGGAAAATAAGAAATTGAAACACAAATCCATTTTCAATTAAATTAGAGAATAACTGAAATTTCCAATCATTGTGTATGGGAAAATAATGCCAAAGCCATGAAAGTCAAATGCAGACATAGAAAGACACCAAGAGAGGATTCTGATGGCCAAAGGCCATTTGTCCAAAGTAGACGGCACACCCAAGTCCTAAGCCCTTGTTTAAAACATTGAGAATGGTTGTATAGAGTGGTGACAGGGCTTTCCTGAGTCAAGTTTAGCCTCAAGTTCTTAAGAAGCAGGGAAAGGATTGTACAGGAAAGCTATATTTTCAAGATGTAAATTGTCAGTGAAGTAAGGTAAAGGAGAGAAACTCAGTGAGCAACCTAAGAGTACCAGTCTCAGTTGGCTGGTGAGAAGTAAGGGCAAAAGAGCTCTTAGACCCAACCTTGCCTTATAGAGAAATTCATACAAGCCCAGGAACTTTCCCTATGAAAAATTCTGGTAAATAACAGGTATGGCATAGTCTTCATATTTGATGAGTAATGACATAAAGAGAACTTGACCAAGACCTAAGTAGAAATGGCACAAAGGGGAAGGGAGGCAAAATAAAAGAATAAAAGCAAAAACAAAGAAAAATTATTCAATAAAATTTTGCCACAGCATAGAATAAAAAATAGGGACTAGCATGTTGGCAAGAATTAAATTCTTAAAGAGACCAGACGCTTTATAAAACAATAGCACAAAATGAAATACAAGGGCTCAGGGATGAAAATGAATGTGATTGTTAGAGCTTGGGAATAAAGAGAAAGGAAAAAAAACAAACCCAGCTGGCTAGAGTAGGAGGGCTATCAAGGAAGAGCTAAATGAGGAAGAGAGAGAAGACCCACTGGAGCCACTTCACCAGAAGTGGCAACTTTGAGAGCTCTAAAGCCAATGGCATAGAATAGAGGAAAGCATCTGAACCAGGAGTGGCTGTAGGAGAGAGGTCATTGTTTTGGTATTTAAAAAAGAAATCTGAAATTGGAATCATTTCCTCTGAGACTAACATTAATATACAACTATGCATTTATTTCAAAAATCTTATGCTAAGCAAAACTCTACTGAAAGATTACACTGTATTTGAATTTCAAATCAAACAAAGGAACATTCATTTAAAAAGTGTTCTTTTATACTTTTATATTCCTTGAAAGGTAAAATAATATGACAATCAACAAGAAAAAAAGCTTTGATTGCAAGAAAATTCTTATTCTAGCTCAAAGATTTTCAAAATAAGTGAGATATAAATGTGATAGTATTGAAACTGATTCAGGTAACTCTAATCAAAAAACTTTCTCTGTATTATATGAAATAAAAACAACACAAAAGACAAACCATAAATGCTTTCTTGGAAACAACAACTATAGCTCTGGATTGATTAAAAACAACTGCAGCCAGAGTTCACTACTGTCTAGAATGTAGAAAGTTAAATCGTGTGTCCTCCCACCCTATTAGCTCAAAATAGCCAGATAAACCACAAAATCATAGCTTTTCTTTAAAGCAACAGAGAGAGCTGAGATCTCAGGGCAACAAGTAGGCAGAAATTCAAATAAAAATGGGTCCATTCAAGGAGAAACAGACATGAGCGCTGGCTAATCTGGCAAAGTATGGGAGAAAGGAAGGCCAAGAACCATTCAAGAGGGTAAAAAGGATACAGGTAAAGACCGAGTGTAAACTAGTGCGAGAGTCAGAGTATAGAATCCCTACGAACTTTAAATGGAGATCACACTCCGTCACAAGCTATTCTCCACAGACCTCCATTAGGTCTTGGAAAAAAAGAAAAAAAATGAGGATGAACAAGATCGAAGATGGGAGAGAGCTTCCCTCCCTGGTACAGGCCTGGAAGAGGGGAGTGACTGCCACTGCAAGAAGCACAGGAAGCCCTACCTAAACCCCTCCTACTGCCTTAAGTTGAAAATCCATTGTAGCAAAGGGGAGAATAAAAGAATAAACCCGTTTACTCATGAGAAGGAACAGTCAAGAGTTCTGGTGATTATGAATAAAGCTACCATAAACATTTGTGTGCATGGTTTTTCATGAACATAAGTTTTCCTTTCTCTTTGGTAAACACCTACTAGTAGGTGACTGGGTTATATGTAAGGGTATGTTTAACTTGTCAAGGAACTGCCAAATTGTTTTTCAAAGTGGTTGAACCATTTTGTTTTCTCACCACAATGGATGTGAGTTCCAGTTGCGGCATACCCTCTATAGCACTTGATATTGTCAGGGTTTTCGTTGTTGTTGTTTTGATTTTAGGCATTCTAATAGATTTGTGGTGGTATCTAACTGTGGTTTTATTTTGCATTTCCCTAATAACTAATGTTGCTGAGTATCTTTTTGATGGGCTAATTTTCCATTTATATTTCTTCTTCGGTGAATTAACTGCTCATATCTTTGCCCCATTTTTTAATTGGGTTGGTTGTTTTCTTATTAGTTTGAAAGTTCTTTATATACATATTATTAATACAAGTTATTTATCAGATAACATGTTTTACAAATGTTTTTTCCAAGTCTATGGCTTGTCTTTTCATGTTCTGACCGGTAGTAGTGTCTTTTAAAGAGCAGACATTTGAAAGTTTTGATGAAGCCCAGCTTATTAGTTTTAATCTTTTATGGCTCATGCTGTTGTGTGGCTCTCTACGAAATCTTTGCCTAACTCCAGTTCACTAAGATTTTCTGCTATGTCTTCTCTTAGATGTTTTATAACTTTAGGTTTTACACTTAATTCTATTATCCGTTACTTGTTAATTTTTATAAATGGTGGGATCAATGCTGTTTGTTTTTTTTGCATATCGAAATTGAATTTCTTCCAGCACCATTTGTTAAAAAGACTATATTTTCCCCCACTGAACTGTAATTGCATCTTTTTCTGATGTCATTTAAACTGTTCCTAAATACAGAAAAAGACGAACTTCCAATTTCCAAATCAATTTTATGAAGCTATCATAGCAATGATGGCATAACCAACTAATACAGCCCTCAAAACATCCCACAGACCAATTTCACTTAATACTGATACAAAAATCCTTCGATTCTTCTTATAGGGTTATTTTAGAAATGCAAAGACAGCTCAATATTAGGATATCTGAAAATATAATTTACTATATTAACTGATCAAAAGAGAAAAAATCCCACCAGAAACAAATCATTCCAACTGACTTTAAAACATCACAATGTGTCTGTTCATTCCTTTTGGAATATCCCCTAATTATAAAAGGAACTGTCAATAATTTTAAACTTTTTAAAACTAATCATATTTGGGGGAATACTATTAGTAATGTTACTCTCTGACTGTTGTGTGTTTAGTGTGGTATAAGGAAAATGAGAAATTATATTCGTATTTTTAAGAACAGAGATTTCAATGTAGAAAAAAGGAGGTACAGATGTAAGATCAATGAAATTAAGTAAAAAACTTATAGTCCTGACTTTGAATTAGAAGCATCAATATGAATTCGTGATGTATTTTACCTTTTTAAAAAATTTACCATCTTTATCCACTGAAAAGACAGAAATAATAAGCAAGCCAAAAGCAATAAGCACCCATAGCACTCAAATCATGGTCTGTAAGTACTTCAAGGCTCCTTGGATAAATGACAGATTCAAATCTAGGGCAGGGTATGTCAAAAATGATCCTAGAACAACTTGTCATACTCAAAGTCATGAAGTTATCAAACACTACAAAAGTTGTATTTAAAGGGTTCAGGAACGCCCTTGAATAAGCTCCCACTAACCAAATATGGGGAAATGTATGTATGCATCAATAAGGATAACGACAATGGATTTGAAACACATGTGTGTGTTCATAATGATGATAAGTTCATAACAATACAAAAGAAACATTGGTCATTATTGGAGCATGCTAAGGAATCACTTCATATTTTTGAAACCAGTCAATAAAAGAATCAAGCACCTCTCCTGTCTTTCCTTCTGAACTATACCTCAGGGCGTCCTAGCAGTTGAGGGGAAACTTCTCGTTAGCTGGATGGATTCCAGTTAGTAAAGGAAGAAGTTAAAACAGAATATCACTCTTTGGAATACTTTATGAATTAATGGATTTAGAAAATAATCATCCATGGTTGCTAATATCTCCTAAAGGGAGAAACCAGACAGTATGTACCTCCAGCGGGAGTACCCAACACAATCTAATGGATTACAAAATAATCCATATTATTGTTTAATTATTATTATTTTTTTTTTAGGTAAGATAATAGCATTGTGGTTATGTTTACTTTTTTAAAATGATTGCTCAACATGGAAATCTTTGCAGATGAAATAATACGATATCTAGATTTGATTAAAACTAATTTGAGGAGAGAAAGAGGGTTATGTAGGGTCTAGATGAAATGCCATTTTCCATGAGTTGATAATTATTGAAGCTAGGTGATGGATAAGTGGGGATTAATTAAACTATTCTATTTGTGTATATATTTGAAATAGTCAAAAAACAATAATTTAACCAGGCACTATAAAAAAGATTTAAAAAAACATATAAGCATTGATAGCAGCTGAGAAAGCATTTATAAAATTTATAATCCATTCATAATTTTTTAATACTTTGATATAATACTAGATGAATCCTTTATTAACTTTATTAGAACTATGCATTTATGTATTTATATATATAGTCAACCTAAAAGCAAACCTTATTCTTAATGAATAAACACTTAAACACATTAAAGAAACAAGACAGGAATGTCCTTTATCATCACCATTATTTAACATTGTTCTGGAAGTATTAGCCAGTATAATTAGTAAGAAAAAAATTTTAATATAAAAATTGGAAAGGAAAAGATAAAAAGGTCATTATTTGCAGATATCCTTTTTACCTAAAAAAAAAAAAAAAAAAAAAAAAGTAAGACTGCAGTAAAACTATTACAAATAATTTAAAATTTGAGTGAAGTAGCTGGGCAGAAAATTAGTATCCAGAAATCAAAAGTTATGATGTATACAAAATATAACCAGTCAGAAGATCCTGAGTTAAAAGGGACTCGTTTTATCACAGAATTTAAAAAATAAAAAATACCTAGGGATAAAATAGGAAAAAATTAAATGCTACTGAGGGATACAAAAAAGATTTAAATAGAAAGCTATACAGTAGCTCCCCACTGTCCCTTATCTATGAGGAATACATTCCAAGGCCCCCAGTGGGTGCCTGAAATAGCAGATAGTACTGAACCCTATATATATTGTTTTTTCTTATAAAATTTATAAGTTAGGCGCAGTAGGAGATTAACAATAACTAATAATAAATTAGAATAATTATATAACATCCTACAATAAAAGTCATGTGAATGTAGACTCTCTCTCAGAATACCTTATTCTTATTGTACTGTACTAACCCTTGTGATGAAGTGAGATAATAAAATTCCTTATTAAGTTGAGAACTTTCATCTTTTCGCTTACAGAAAGCACTTTATAGCTTCTCTTTGGTATATCTGAATTGTCAGCATCATTACTCTCATGCTTTGGGGCCATTATTAAGTAAAATAAGTGTTACTTGAACACAAGCACTGTGATACTGCGACAATCGATCTGATATCTGAGATGGTTACTAAGTGACTAATAAGCAGGTAAAGTATACAGCATGGAGATGCTAGACAAAGGGATGATTCACATCTCAGTCAGAACGGAGTGGGACTTGTGAGATTTCATCACACTACTCAGAATTCTGTGCAATTTAAAACTTATACATTGTTTATTTCTGGAAGTTTTCATTTAATATTTTTGGACTGTGGTTGACTGTGGGTAACTGAAACCATAGAAAGCGAAACCACGGATAAGGGGGGGGAACTATTGTACCATATTCTCGGTTAGAAAAACTCAAAAATTATAACATCACTTCTCTCAAACATCACTTCTCTCAAAGTTAATCTTGAATGTAATGTATATCAATAAAAATGCCAATACAATTTTTTTTCTGGGAGTAAACAAACTGCCTCTAAAGTTCATATGAATAATTAAATAAGAATAGACCTCCTCCAAATCTTAAGAAATGTTACTATCACAACCAAATATTCAAATATATTATAATTACAATAATTAAAACATACTGGTGCATCTAGAAAGGACTCAAATACGCATAGAAATTTAGTATTTGATAACATGGCATTTCCATCTAGTGAGAGAAGATTGGATTATTCAGTAAACAGGGTTAGAATAGTTGGGAAGCCCAATTAAAAATTTAGTTTGTTTTCTACCTCACACTTTTTTACCAAAATTAATTCTAGATGAAGGAAATCTTAAGCATGAGAATGAAACCATAAAAATACACAATAATAATATGGGAGAATTAATTGTTAACCTAACTTATCTACTGTGGTGGGGAAGAACTTTTCAGATATGACACAAAGCCCAGAATCCATAAAATAAGACTGATAAATCCAACCATATGAAAATAAAAAATTTCTGCAAGGGAGGAAACAAAATAAAAAGACAAATGATAAACTGGGAAATATTTGCTATCAACTAACTGAAAAAATATATCCCTTAATACATGAAAGATCCCTATAATTCAATAAGAAAGACAATAGTAATGAAAGTTTTTTAAATGGGCAAATGATATAAACAGCTCATAGAAAAGGAGGTACAAACGGCTCTTAAATGTGTGACAAGAGGCACAACCTCACTCATCACAAGGGAAATCCAAAGTACCATTTTTTCCTTATCTGATTGGTAGATATTTAAAAGTTTAATAGGTCATTGTGCTAATGAGTCTCTAGGGGGAGAATAGTTGTTTCTTGTGAAAGTAAAAATTGATTCAATCCATATGGAGGACAATTTGATAACACTGATTAATAATACAAATGAATTGATCCAGAAATTCTAAATCTGGAGGTTTATTCTCCAAATACCCTGCAAACATACATCCACAAAATGTGGCATGCACCAGGTAATCATTGTAACGTTGTTTAAATAGCAAAAAATTGAAAAACAATCCAGAATCTTATAGCATAGTGGGTTTTTGTTTTTGCTTTTGCTTTGTTCTGTTTTGTTAGTATCTGGTTTCTTTTGTTTAACATTATTTTTTGTGATTCATCCATGTTGTTGCATATTGTACTATCATTCTTGTGTAGTGTTCCATTGTGTGACTGTACCATTCATCCATGTTGGTATGCCGTCATTGTTTCTAGCTCTTGGCTATTCAGAGTGCTGCTCTAAATGTCCTTGTACACCTCTGGGTGAACAACTGTACACATTTATGCTTGGTTTACACCTAGGAATGGAAGTTTCTGGGTCATGTGGTATGTGAACATTTTTAGTAGATATTACTAAACCATTTTCCAAAATGACCATACTATATCCTCACAATCATTTTGTATGACCAATCTCACATTTTAGCCATTCTGCTGAGTTAGTACAAAGCTATTGAATTGTAATTCTAATTTGTATTTCTTTGAGGCTGAATGAGGTTAAGTACCTTTTTAATAAAGTACATGTTTAGGATTTTTGCCCATTTTTTTTTATTGGGTTGTCTGAATTTTTATTATTCATTTGTAGCAGTTTGTTTTGTACCCTGCATATGAGCCCTTTGTCAAGTATACCTAGTGCAAGTATCTTCTCTAACTCTGTGGCTTGCTTTTTCACTCTTTTAATTAGTACCTTACATAGACAGTTAATTATATTTTAATGAATTGAAATGCTCTGAAAAATGACAATTTATGAATAATTGCATGCACAATCACTGTCCTAAAAATAAATTGCTAATTGAGTAAAATACTAATTTACAGGAATATAGTTTATACAACTTTCTATGTATATGTAGGTAGACTTCTTTTTATTGCTATTATCTCCATAAAACAAAACCAAAAGGCCCTCTTTGTAAGCTAGACTTGAAAAAAGGAAAAATATAAAAAGCAACTAAAATTCATTTAAACAATTCAACCATTATTTATTTACTTAAACTAGTTTATTGGTATATGACTGACATACAAAAGCTGTACATACTTAATGTATGCAACTTGATGAGTTTGGAAATAACTATACATCCATGAAACCATCAACACAATCTATGCCATAAGAGCACACATTGCTTCGAAAAATTTCCACCCGCCCTCTTTATTTATTATTTGGTGTTGTGTGATAAGAACACTTAAGATAAGACCACCCCCTTGGCACATTTTTAAGTATATAGTACAGTACTGTTAACTATAGGCTCTATGCTATAAAGTTGATCTCTACGACTTATCTTGTATAACTGAAACTTTGTACCCTTTGACTAATTCCCTCTGTTTGCCCTCAATTATATTTATTGACTACCTACTGTTTTCAGGTACAAACAAGTCTCTGTTGTCATGGAGATTATATTCTCGTTGAGAAAAATATAAAATATGTACATAAATAATTAGAAACAAAAAATGTTAGATAATGAAAGATATTGTCAAGAGAATGAGAAGCCACACACTGGTAGAACATATTTGCAAAACACGCCTGATAAAGCACTGTTATCCAAAATACACAAAGAACCCCTACAACTGAACAATAACAAAATGAACAACCTGAGGAAAAAAATGGGTAGAAAACATGGACACCTCACCAAAGAAAATATACTTATTTTTTGGCAAATAAGCATATGAAAAGATGTTCAAAGTCACATATCATTAGAGAATTGTAAATTAAAATAATGAGATACCATTACACAACTTTTAGAAGGGCAAAATATCCAAAACACTACCATTACACAACTTTTAGAAGGGCAAAATATCCAAAACACTAACAATACCAAATGCTGATGAGGGTGTAAAATAATAGTAACTCTCATTCATTGCTGGTGGGAATGCAAAACTGTTTAGCCACTTTGGAAGACAGTTTGGTGGTTTCATACAAAACTAAGCATACACTTATCATACAATCAAGCAATTGCGCTCTTTGGTACTTACCCAAATGAATTAAAAACAGGCCCACACAAAAACCTGCACATGAATGTTTATAACAGTTTTATTCATAATTGTCAAAATTTAGAAGCAATCAAAATGTCCTTCATCAAGTGGATGAATAAACTGGTACATCCAGACAATGGAATATTATTTAGTGCTAAAAAAGAAATGATCAAGTCACAAAAAGACAAGGGGGAACCTTAAATGAATATTACTAAGTGAAAGAAGCCAATCTGAAAAGGCTACACACTGTTTGATTCCAACTATGTCACATTATGGAAATTGCAAAACTGTGCAGACAGACAGTAGAAAGATCGGTGGTTGCTAGGAATTTAGGAGGAAAGAGGGTTGAATAGGCAGAGCACAGAGGATTTTTATGGCTATGAAACTATTCTGCATGATACTATAATGGTGGATACATGACATTATACATTTGTTAAAACCCATAGAATGTACAACACCACAAGTGAACTGTAATGTAAAACTATGGACTTTGCTTGATAATGATGTGTCAATACTGGCTCATTGATTGTAACACATGTACCACTCTGGCTCAGGATGCTGACTGTGGGGAGGCTGTATGTGTGTGCGGAGGGCTTATGGGAACCCTCAATTTTACTGTGAACCTAAAGCTATTCTAAAAATAAATTCTATGACAAAAATATGTTAGGTGATTGGCTATATAAAGAGATAATAAGATAGGGTTTACAATAGAGTGGGTGGGCTACTTGAGAAATATGGTTAGAATTCTCTCTGAGGAAGTGATATTTAATCTTAGATCAGAATGACAAAGAGTGGTCCATGTGGAAGTGAGGGTAAGAATCGTCCAGCCCAAGGCAAGAACTGTACCAGAAACCTTGAGTCAGGAACAAGCTTTCCTTCAGAGAATAGAAGACTTGAGTGTCTAGAACATAATGGCAGAAGTGAAAAAAGGGTGAAAAATAAGACGGGGAGGTGGCAGGCGTCAGGTCATATAGACCCTTTTGGGCCAGAGTATAAGCATTAATTTTATTTTAAGAGTCATTGTGGAGGTGGAGAGTAAACAGGAGGGGAAAAGAGTGGATGGATGCTTGAATTTTCTTATAGACTTTCTACTTCCTTCCTAAGCACAAGTTCTGGCAAATTCCAGGTTGATCCCAGTGAAGCTTATGTTCTGTCTTTACAATTTTTTTTTTTTTTTAAGATGGAATTCTGCCCCTTCCATTTCAGGAATTCTGGAATCTTTGCTCAAACACTGCCTTTGATCATCTGCCTGTAGTGTCTTCTCCCTGAATCTGACTCTCAAGAGAAACTGGAGATGGAAAGGATTATTGGTGCCATTCTCCTCATTATAACAACTCATCTTTGCACACTTCTTGAGAATTCATAACAGGTTTGCATTCACTATTTTATTTTTAATTGCAATAAGGATTTTGATGTTTATCAACTACCTTAATGTTTATTTAAAAAGTTATATTATCTAGCTCTTTTTAAAAAACTAAACATGTTGAATAATAAACCCGGAAAACACACACACAAAAAGTATAAAGAAAAAAGTGGAAATAATTTGTAAATATCATGAGTCATAAAAAAGCCATTTTCCACTCTTTTTCTTAGCATATCAGATGGGTTACTTTCCTACAACATTCCAGGAAATGTATTAAGTCAAGATTATATTTTATACCCCACTTTATCGGCTGTTTTTCAGTTAAAATATCTTACATATCATACCACTCAGGTAATTCTCACAAAGACTCAGAGTGAGTGGTACTATCTTTGTTTCATAAATGAGGAATCTGATATTCTAAAAATGTGAAAAATGTCCCAGGGTCCCAGGGGAGAGTTGCGTTTGCTGTGTTGGTGTTCTAACTATGAGTCCAGGACTCCAGCCATTATATCATAGATGACACCATATTTTCACCACAAAAACCCACATTTATTGCTCATTCTCTATCCATTTTATATGAAAATCCCATCATATTTTTTTTCCTTTGCCCCAACTCTTCAATGGCTCTCCATTTCTTTCAAAGTGAAAGTCAAAATGCCTACAATCTGGCCCCCCACTGCCTCTCTGACTCATTATCTCTCATCTCCCCCATCCCTAATTCACCCTGCTACAGACTCCTTGCTATCACCCAACACACTGGGCAGGTAGCCAGCTTAGAGTTTTATACTTGCTGTTTCCTTTATCAGAATGCCTTTCCTCCAGATATCCACATGGCTCTCTCCTTCATTTTCTTCAAGTCTCAGCTCAGATGTCACACTGTCCATAGAGCCCCACCCTGACCATTCCATAAAGTGAACCTTTACCTAAAACCACCTGACATCTCTTATCCCTATTACCCTGCTTTGATTTCTCCTTGGCATTTATTACCACATAACATGCTACATAGTTACTTATTTATTTCTAATTTCTCTTCCTCTCCCACTCTAGTCTCAAAGTCCCTATGGCAGGAAATTGTTTTGTTTGTTGCAATGAACTACAAACAGTGCCTGGAATAGAGTGGGTCCTCAATACACTTTTAGTTGGATGAATGGGTATAGGCTAGATTTAACTGCTCAGTGTTTTATATACATTCTCTTTCTCTCTCCTTTTCTCTGAGTCCTTCTATGAGACATGGTATTTCCTAATTCAAACATACATATTATGATAACTATTAAACCATTTTATTACCAAGGAGTGATATTTAAGGACTCAAAATTAAAAGTCCCCTTTGACTTCAGGGTCCACAACAATCACTTTGACTCTTTTTCTACTTGTTTCACCATGAAACATCTGCAAAGATGGTTGTTCTAGCACTGTATGAGGACTGACAATTAAGTTCACGAACTCATCCTAGAAAAAGTGCTATATAACTCACTGCTGAATATCACGGTCACCTTCAAAGCACTCCCCTTGGGAAGCTATGCACTGACGCCAGTGCCTAGTCCACCCTTCAAAGCAATTTTGGAACTCTTTTTCTGGAATGGCCATCAGAGCTGTCATCGTATTACCCTTGATGTCCTGAATGTCATCAAAATGTCTTCCTTTCAATATTTCCTTTATCTATAGGTAAAGAAAGAAGTCACTGGGAGCCAAATTAGGTGAATAAGGAGGGTGTTTCAATACAGTTAGTATTTTACTGGCTAAAAACTCCCTCACAGACAGTACCATGTGAGCTGGCGCATTGTCATGATGCAAGAGCCATGAATTGTTGGTGAAAAGTTCAGGTTATTTTTGTCTAACTTTTTCATGCAGCCCTTTCAGCACTTCCAAATAGTAAATGTGGTTAACTGTTTTGTCCAGTTGGTACAAATTTATAATGAATAATCCCTCTGATATCAAAAAAGGCTAGCGACAGCATTGCAACAGTTCTCGAACTTAATTGTCAGACCTCGTACATACCAACAGTGCATACTAGTTACCAAATAAATTTAAATGAAACTCAACCTCCTAGTTCAAACACTCATCGATTATTTTAAAAATATGACAATCTAATTGAGTCAACCTCCAGAGAGCCAATCATCCAAAAATTACTTGCTTGACTAAATTCACCCTTATTTTCAAAGTAGTTGTGTGAGGGTGCTTATGTGTGAGTGTTAGTATAAAATCAGCAAGTATGAGATACAAAAAAAACATTTTTATGTCATTAATACATAGGGAGAATGGCACTTCAATTATACCCACTGAATAAAAGTGCTACTTTGGATAGCTCTAAGTTGTCTAACAAGCATTTACTAGACATCTCTCTGCACATAGTCCAACCTTGTTTCCTGAGCTCTCAGAACTGACAATCTAGTGGGGAGAGAAGGTGTATGCCTAAGTAGGTTAGCATATGAGATTACATAACAAACAAAATGTATTATCTTCCTTTCATTTCAGCCTCAACTTCTGGCTCCAGGTTGACCTGGCCTCCTGATTGTATGCTGAATAAAGTCTCCGACTTGAAAAGGGTTAAGTGCAAACAGCACTGCCCTGCTTCTCTCCTAATCCACTTTAGGACACAGAGGTGATAGAAGAGAGTGTCTCATTTGTGCAGATGGCTTCATTCAAATAGCTCTTCATTAAGACTGACTTGGGCCCGGAGCAGAAGTTCGGTTTTCTCTCATCCTGTGACTAGGGCCACTTGTCATTATAGTCTCCAAGGCGTTACAGTGCTCACCTTCTGGGTAAATTTACACAAGATTGATGAACACTTCACTTGCATGTTATTGAATTTGATGTATGAGTTTTAAATCATACAGCTCATGGCACTTAGTCAACAAAATACTAAAATGCCTCTTTTTTATAATGATTTGGATGATGTTGCTGAAGTTGCCTAAATTATTGAGACTATAAACCAATTTATTAAATTTAGTGAAAAGTTTCCATATTAAGTAAGATGACTCTTTTTTATGCAAAATCTTCTTATGAAAGGTTAAATAACTTTCTCATCCTTCTTTCGATGTCTAAGATAAATGGTCTTAGGTTGTCAGCTAGATGATATTTAAGTCAGTACTCTACCAAAATTAAAAGTAGCCTATGAGAAAAGGAAAAGAGACAGAGGAAATGGGGTTGAACAAAATAAATGCCACATTCATATTTATATGTGTGTGTTTAGACTCCCAGCTAGACTGTAAGTGATCACAAAATGACTGGTTTCTTCACCTTCTTCATGCTGTCTGACTCATTGCATAGTATGATGGCATTTAAACAATGAACTACTGGAGATGCACAGCCCGGTACAGAAATATTGACCTTTGGAAAAATTGTGATGAGACAACGGTGTATCTTTAGCCCTTGCCTGTAGTTATTTCTTCCGTTCTAACCTTTCTAATACCACTTCATCCTTATAAACATTTTAATATTTTCAAGGGTCCAGGATCCCTTCTCTCAGAGAAAAAGAAAACATTCATGGAATACCTACCACGTCCAGGTATTGTACAAGGCACTAGGCTTCCATAAAGAATAAGGCAAATTGATGTTGCTGGAAGAGATACGATGCATCATATATAGAATATATACATGTATGCGTGTTTAAAAAGCTATTGAAACACAGTGAAATAATTTACTGATATGATTCTGACAGGTCCATTTTTATTTTAAAAAATTTAAAAGCCATCTAAAAAGGGTAGTAATTAAGCCAATGTTTGAGACCAGATTATAGAAGGTATTAAATAGCACCTGAGGAAGTAGATGATTACACTATGAGCAAAGGAAAGACATAGAAGGTTTTGGCAACAACAAATGAAAACCAAAATTTCAGAAGAATAATCTGGAATAATCTGATATAAAGGATAAACTGAATTAGAGAAAAATCAGAAGTAAAAATGCCACTTAGGAAGGTACTATTTGTCAAAACTGGCATAAAAATAAATAGAAAATCTGAACAGACACATTTCTATTAATTTCATCATGAAATTTTGTATATCATGGAATTTTGTATCTGCTTATCAACATGATAGATTAATTGGTACAGGACATGCCCTCTTGCAGTGAAAAAGCAGACAAAATATACATAAATTATTTCATACTTTGCATACAAGTAGAACAAGATTCTGCTCCCTGAGAGAAAAAAATATGTGATCTCTATGATCACCGTGGAGGCACTTTCTAGACTGTGGTGCAGGGAAGGGGAACTTAACAGAGCGTAATGATCCTTCTGAATTGAGAAATAAAAAAAAGATTGGAGTTGAGAAAGGCTGAGGCAATTGGAATGTGTGAGGCAGAGTATTGGAGAGGAGGGGAATACACAAAGAAAGAACTCCAAAAATCACCATAGTGGGTCCTCTTGAATGTTGCTTAATACTGAACTGTCATACATAGGATGAAACTCTACAAGGCTGAGCTAAAAACTACCAGGGAGCTGAAGCTGAACAATGCCCAGAGCTCACTTAGGCTGTGAGATGTTCAAGTTTTGATCAGCTAAAGTAAAGTGACTTTGTTGAATACCAAAGGTATTCAGACTCCAGAAAGATCACCGATATATGTATGTACATGTATTTCTGAGCCCTCATCTCTGATGGGATTCAGAAGCTCTAATACTTCAGAAGCGATGAATATACCTACAAACCTAGCACATAGATCTTGGTTTCTAAATACCATTCTCCAGTATAATGAACCACATGTTCTTGGAGAAGTAGTTAATTCCAACATCAGGGCAAGGAAAATACAAGATGAGCCTGGAACATTTTATTGAATCAAAGGGTAATACTCAAAAAATAATTGGGACATGCTAAAAGGATATAGGGACCATTTTGAAGGATCCCCACCGGCCAAATCTGAGTATCAGAATAAATATTGGCAGTAATGGATTATAACTTATTGAATAGAATGAGAGTCTATGAATTATAATGATATAAATGAATTCACACATAAAAAATAAGAAGGAAAAATTCTTTTCTCAATAGAATCCCAATTCATGATTATATAATGAATGATGAATTAGGAAATCATCAATGGATAGTAAGGGTAATGGGTGAAAGTTTGATGAGGATAAAATACTTGTGCAATTTCCAAATATTTCCCCATGAATTACATATTATTTACAAAGGAGAAATGGTAATTTTAAGTAGAGAAACCTGGGAGACACAATCTGAACAGTCTGATTAAGGCTAACATCACCAATATTGACACAAGTTAAAATCATGTGTTTCCTAAGGAAACATACCATACACCCAAACAGGGATACTCTAAAAAATAGCTGTACTCTTCAAAAAAATAAAATAAAATCAAAGAGAACAAAGAAAATCCAAGGGACTGTTCAATATTTAAAAATCTTAAAAGATAATGATAAATAGCTGGACATTTGTGGACTAAAGGACATTTTGGTATAACTGATTAAATTTGAATATGAACTATGGATTATATAACAGTGTTGTATCTGTGTTAGATTTCCTGATTTTAATAACTGTTCTGTAGTTATATAAAATAATTTTCTTGTTCCAAGCATAAAAAGAGAAAAACACCATACCAATGGTGAAGAACCATTATTTTGTTGTTGTTGTTATTACTGATAAAACCCAAGGTGATTTCAGGACAATGTTCCACCACACTATGGCCTTTAGACAATCCTGACATTGCAAAACCCTTAGGTTGAGATATGTGGAGCATAAAACTTACCATTAATTTATAAAAATTCTTGAGGATAATAACAATAATGTTACAGATCAGCCTGAATTTACATTTTAATTCCTCTAAACATCAATCCTGGAAATATTCAAAAAAGTCTAAGCTATGAGAATTAGACTTGAAATCAGCTAACAGTTCAGCTATAGGGGAAAGAAAAGCTTTGTAATAAAGGGGCATCCCATATTAAGTCCCATTTGAAAGCAAGAGACAGAGAAAAGAGATGCATTACAATATGTTCTCTTAATAGCTTTTGTGTACTATCCACAACCACTACCCACCTCTACCCCCATCCTCCTGTTCAACATACAGGTTCCATTTGGGAATGGACCACAGTCATTTATCGTGTATGTTTTTGTTTTTAATCTTAGCAGCTAGTGAATATTATTATATGCATTTTAAAGCCCACACACCCTGGCAAGAGTTAACAAGAATTCCAGATACTATCAAATATATTTAAACATGATGCTTGAGTGGTCTTTGCAGCTGGTAGGTTATACATAAAATATGTTCAGCTAGTGATAGCATCCTTATCTAAAGACAGAAGCTAGCAAAATTTCATCCTGTGTGCTCGTCAGATTGTTCCCTTGGACAGATGGCAGAAGACTCCTGATGACAAGTGTGAGATGCTATCTGAGTGTCATGGCAGTGGTTTTCTCATTGCCCTGGACAGAGTTCCCTGGCTACTCTCTTCATTTGAAGCGTGCAAATGAGTAGATGTGGATAGCAGAATGTGTGATCAATAAACTCCTGTAATTAGAATCTTGCTGAAAAGAGGAGTCTCTCTATGAAAGAACCTCCATTAATGCTTGGTTTCCCTGCCTAAACAAGGGCTCACATTTTTTCACTTTCTTGTGTATTTGTCCCAAGTGACAGTAAACTGACAACACAAATGACCAATTTTTAAAGTGCTTCCCACCTTGTTCTGAATGAGGACTTTAGTTCTGTGACTCGTGGAACCAGGTAGGAGCTCACTGGGGAAATCCAAACCCAACAACTTCTTCAGTACACTGTCTGCTTTTATCTTATCTCATCTTCCTGCTGCTAAAACGCACTGCTATTCAGTGCACATGAACCTAGGCATCCACAATACAGAAGCTCCTCCCTTAAACCCCTCCACTGTACCCTTCTCATTGCCATATGCACAGGCTCCCTCTTTTAACCACAGGTCAAGGTTGCACGTGCCCTTCAAAGTCATCCCTGTCTAAGCCTTCCCACTCACCCTAGTCCCTGAATAAATAGTAAATGTATTCTCCCAATGCACTTTTGCATTTACATACTTCTATAATCACACACACACACTCTTATATAGTGGTAAAGTACACGTAACATACAATTTACCTAATCATTCTTAAATGCACTGTTCAGTAGTGTTAAATACATTCCTATTCTTGTACATCCAATCTCCAGAACTCCTTCCATCTTGCAAAAAATTAAATACTGTACCTGTTAAACAAAAACTCCCCATCTCTATCCCCAACCGCTGGCAACTACTATTCTACTGTCTGTCTCTATCAATATGACTACCCTAGGTACCTCATATAAGTGGAATTATGCAGTATTTGTTTTTTGTGACTGGCTTATTTCACTTAGTATAATGTCCTCAAGGTTCATCCATGTTGTGGCATGTGTCAACATTTCCTTTAAGGATAAATAATATTCCATTATATGTATATACCATATTTTGTTTATCCATTCATCTGTCGATAAACACTTGGTTGCTTCCACCTTTTTGGCTATTGTGAATAATGCTGTCATGAACATGAGTGTACAAATAGCTCTTCAAGACCCTGCTTTCAATTCTTTTGGGTATATATTCAAAAGCAGAATTGCTAGATCATATGCAAATTCTACTTTTAATTTTTTGAGGAACTACCATGCTGTTTTCCATAGTGGCTGTTCCACTTTACGTTCCCACCAACAGTGCATAAGAGTCCCAATTTATCTGCATCTTCACCAAAACTTATTTTTCTATTTTTAAAATTTTTTTGATAGCAATTGTATTAGCTTCCTAGGGCTGCTATAACAGAATACCACAGACTAGGTGGCTTATGCAACAGAAATTTATTTTCTCGCAATTCTGGAGACTAGAAGTCCAAATCAAAGCATCAGCAGATTTGGTTTCTCCTGAGGCCTCTCTGCTTGGCTTGCAGATGTCTGCCTTCTCACTGTGTCCTCACATAGCTCTTTCTCTGTGCATGCACATCTCTGGTGTCTCTTCCTCTTCTTGTAAGGACACTAGTTCTATTGGATTAGGGTCTCACCCTTATGACCTCATTTAACCTTAATTATCTTATTAATGACCCTGTCTCCAAATATAATCATATTCAAGATACTCTGGGTTAGAAATTCACATATGAATTTGGGGGTGTGAGGGGTGCACCATAACAGTAGCCATTTTAACAGGTGTAAGATGATATCTCATTGTGGTCTTGAGTTGCATTGCCTAATGATTAGTACTGTGAGCATCTTTTTGTGTGCTTATTGGACATTTGTACATCCTTTTAGGACACATGTCTATTCAAATCCTTTGCCCATATTTTAATTACGTTGTTTGTGTGACTTTTCTTTGTCGTTGTTGTGTTATAGGAATTCTTTATATATTCTGGGTATTAACCCCTTATCAGATATATGATTTTTCAATTATTTTCTCTAATTCCATGGGTTATCTTTTCACTCTGTTGATTGTGTGCTTATATAGTTTTAAAATTCTTTTAGTTTGCAAGTGTTTTTAAAAGTAGAATCCAGAAGCCACTCTTTAACTGATATTTAATGTTGTTTACGCATTGAATAATTTGTCTTAAAATTCATGACATTGATAATGCTGCAACTACTTGAGAAAAGTATCCAAAATCATGAAGAATTTATAAACCTATTTTTCTTATATTTTTCTTTTTTTCCAGAGTGTCTACCTTCCTGATATGTTCAAATTGTACTACTTACTACTATCACCATGTAACCACGTGTTTCTCCAAATATATCTATGGCCTTGAAAACATCAATAGCTCCCTTGATAATCCCCTGACTTCTTTCTAAGCCTGAGAGGAAAGGTATTAATAGCTTAAAAATTGTTTTGCTCAAAAAAAAAAAAAGGAAAAAAGAATAGGAGATTACTCATGAAATTAATCCAGTTGACAATGTACTTGGCTAATAATAATGTTGATGGGCTACGTCAAAAGGAAATAATATAGGGCTCAACCTCAGGAATGGTGGAGAAGGGGCCTCCAAAATTCCACTCCTCCATAAAAGCAATGAGAACACTGGCAAAAAACTGTTAAAATCAACTTTTTCAGAACTCTGAAAATGAACTAAAGGCTTGCAGCAATCTGAGGAATGTTAGTTCAAGAAAAATGACTGAATCTCTGCAAGAACAGAAATCCTTGTGGCATTTTAACTACTCACATGTCCCTCTCCCCAGCTCTATGGTAGCTACAAAAACCAACAGCCTCACAGATATATAATAGCAGCTATGAGAATCAGCAGCCTAATAGCCCTTAGGAAAGGGAGACACAAATTGGTGTGGAGCTCTGCGAAAGTCTTGTCCCCACAGAGAATTGTCACCATTTAGCCTGTCTAGCTGCTTGTTGAAAATTCCCATTCTCAGGGCTTATCTTCATTTTCCTTCAGTCAGAGATCACTCTGGTATGGTGTCTAATGGGTACTAGACTTATCAGGGTGATTACTTTGTAAGTCATATAAATGTCTAATCACTATGCTGTATACCAGAAGCTAATATAATATTTTATATCAACAGTAATTAAAAAATAAAATTAATTAATTAAAAATTTAAAACAAAATACTTACTATGTGAACAGCCCTACTGACAGAGCATTTGACAAAAACAAACAGTTGGAATTGTTTAATATCACAGCTGCCTGAGGCTGTAACATGCACGCACAGGGCTGTCTGCATGTATAGGACTATGTGCAAGCAAGGAAAAATCTGAGGCCCTGAACTCTCACCTCTGGTGATCCTGAAGCTCTGCACAAATTCTAGCTCCATTGGAGCACTGAAAGGATGCCCAACATATACAAAGAGCCCCTTAGCAATGGCTAAGAGACTTATTGACTCAAGGTATCTAAGGAAATCTCTGTCCAATTATTGCCTGACAACGAAGCAAACTGATGGCCATAAACAACAAAAAACACAGACTTTCAGACTAAGTCCAGGAAAGTCACCAAACAAAGCAACAACAATAAATAGTAACAACAATAAATCCTGAGTAGGAGGAGAATCTGATTTTCAGAGTTGACACATATTATTTAAAATGTCCAGGTTTCCACAAAACTTGTACAAGACATACAACAAACATGGAAACCTATACACTGAGGGTGGGGGTGGGGGAGAAGGAATCAATAGAAACTATCTCTAAGAAAGACCAGAAGTTGAATTTACTAGACAAAGATTTAACATTAGCTGTCACATGTTCAAAAACCTAAAGGAAATCATGTCTAAACAATTAAAGAACGTAAAAGATTGATGTTTTACCAAATAAAGAATACCAATGAGACAGCAATTATTTGAAAAATAGGAGGAAGAGGAAGAGAAGGGGAAATAATTAAGAATTCTGAACTTGAAAAGTATAACTGAAATTTAAAAATTAATTAGAGGGGCTCAATAGCAGATTTGAGCAAACGGAATAAAAAAATTAGCAAACTTGAAAACTGGTCAACTGAGAATATCCAATCTGGGTGATAAAAAGAAAAAAGAATGAAGTAAAATGAACAGACACCTGGGACACCATTAAGCATGCCAACATACACAAAACTGGAGTCCCAGAAAGAGAGAAGAAAGAGAAGGGCATAAAAAAATATTTGAAGAAATTATTGCATAAAACTTCCCAAATTTAATAGAAAATATTAACCTGCACATCTAGAAAGCTCAACATACTTCAAATAGGATAAATTCAAAGATATCCATATCTAGACATATCATAGTAAAATTGTCAAAAGCTAAAGACTTAAAGAATCTTGAAAGCAGCAAGTGAAAAGTGACTTAGCACACATAAGAGAGTCTCAATAAAATTAACAGCTGATTTCTCACCAAAAACATAGAGACCAGAAGTCAGTGGGACAATATTTTCAAAGTGAAAGAAAAAAACTGTCAACCCAAACTGTACATTCAGCAAAACTATTCTTCAAAAGTTAAAGAGAAATTAAGACATTCCCAGAAAACCAAAAGTGGACAAAATCCATCACTAGCAGAAATTGACAAACTAATCCTAAAACTCATAAAGACATGTTAGAGACCCAGAACAGCTAAACAACTTTGATAAAGTAGAACAAAGTTGGAGGAGTCATACGTTTCAATTAAAAAAAAAAAAAGTCACCTATTACTACAACGTCACCTATTAGAATGGCCAAAATCCCAAACACTGACACTAGCACTAATGCTGAATACTGGGGAGAATGTGTAGCAATAGGAACTCTCATTCATTGTTGGAGGGAATGCAAAATGATACACAACTTTGGAATACAGTTGGCAGTTTCTTAGAAAAATAAACTTACTCTGTGATCTAGCAGTTGTGCTCCTTGGTATTCACCCAAGGAGTTCAAAATTTATGTTCACAGAAAATCTGCACACAGAAGTTTATAGTAACTTTATTTATAATTGTTAAGATTTGGAAGCAACCAAGATGTCCTTCAGTAAATGAATGAATAAATAAACAGTGGTACATCCAGACAATGGAATATTATTCAAGACTACAAAGAAATGAGCTATCAAACCATGAAAATTTAAATGCACATTACTGAGTGAAGAAGCCATTCTGAAAAGGCTAAGTACTGTTTGATTTCAAGTATATGACATTCTGGAAAAGGCAAAACTATGGAGGACAGTAAAAAGATCAGTGGATGCCAGGAGTTGGAGGGTGGCGAGGGATGAACAGGAAGAGCACAGAGGATTTTTCAGGCAACGAACGCACTCAGTACAATTCCATAATGGTGGATATATGTTGTTACATATTTCTCTAAACCCATAGAATGTACAACACCAACAGTGGGCCATAATGTAAACTATGGACTTTGGGTGATAATGATGTGTCAATGTAAGTTCATCAGTTGTAACAAATGTACCACTCTGGTGGGGAAAATTGATAATGGAGAAAGCTATGCTTGTGTGGGGGCTGGGAGCATATGGGAAATATCTGTACCTTCCTTTCAATTTTGGTGTCAACCTAAAACTGCTCTAAAAAGTAGCCTTAGTATGAGAGAGAGAGAGAGAGAGAGAGACAGAGAGAGAGAGAGACAGAGAGAGAGACAGAGAGAGAGGCAGAGAGAGAGAGAGACAGAGAGAGAGAGAGGGAGAGAGAGAGAAAGAGAGAGGAAGGGAGGAAGACGGGAGGGAGAAAGAGAAAGAACAAATATTTAAAAAAACAAATAAAATAACATTAAACTTTGAGGTGCCAAAACAAAAAAACTTACTGCAAAGCTACAGTAGGACAGTATGGTATTACTGTCATAACTATAGAAATATAGGTCAATGGAATTCAATTGAGAGTCCAGAAATGAACACTACATTTACAATCAACTGATTTTGAAAAAGGATGTTAATTCAATGAGGAAAAAAATATTCTTTTTACAAATGTTACCAGGACAACTTAATCTAATGCAACAGAATAAAGTTGATCTCCTACCTTATAACGTACACAAAAATTAATTCAAAATGGATCAGAGGCCCCAACATAAGAGCTAAAACTATAAAACACTTACAAGAAAATAGAAATAAACCATTATGATCTTGGATTAGGTAATAGTTTCTTAGATAGGACATTAAAAGCAGAAGCATCCAAAGAAAAATATAGATAAATTGGACCCCATCAAAATAAAAAAGATTTGTGCTTCAAAGGACACCATTATGAAAGCGAAAAGACACGTTAAAGAATGGGAGAAAATTTTTGGAAGCCATATATCAGATAAAAAACTTGTATCCAGAATATACAAAGAAATCTGACTGGAAAAAGACAACTCAATTTTTAAAATAGGCAAAGGATTTGAATAGAATTTCTCCAAAAAAGATATACTAATGGTCAAAAAGCACATGAAAAAAAGTGTTTAGCATCATTAATAATTGAGGAAATGAAAATCAAAATCACAATAACATACTACTTCACAATCACTAGGATGGCTATAACAAAATTTATAGATACTAACAATTGTTGACAAGAATGTGGAGAAATTTGAACCCTTGTACATTGTTGGTGGGAATGTAAAATGGTATGGCTGCTTTGAGAAATAGTGTGGCAAATCCTCAAAGAGTTAAACATAAAGTTACCATATGACTCAGCAATTCTACTCCTCAATATATATCCAAGAGAATGAAAACATATGTCCACCCAAAAGCTTGTACATGAATGTTCATAGAAGCACTATTATAACATCAAAAAATAGAAATAAAATGTCCACTAATTAATGAATTGGTAAACAAAATTTGGTATATCTATACAAAGATGTTATTCAGCCATAATTTTGATACTTGATACAATGTGGATGAACTTTGTAAACAATGAAAAATTTAAGAAGCCAGACACAAAAGACCACATATTTTGTTTCCATTTATATGAAAAGTCCAAAATAGGCAAATCTATAGAGACAGAAAGTAGGTTGATTGTTGTCAGAGGCAGGAGGAGGGGAAAATGGGAATGACTACTAATGGGTAGGGGATTTCATTTTGGGGTGATGAAAACGCGCTGGAATTAGATAATGGTGATTAATGCACAACTTTGTGAATATTCTAAAAACCACTGAATTGCACACTTTAAAAAGGGAATTTAATGGTATGTGCATTATATCTCAATATAGCTATTCTTTAAAAAAAGGAAATTATACAGCAGGGCACAAGCACGGGCTTTATGACGTATGAAGTATCAATACTGATGACCGCAAAATGATCTCTCCAATTCTACTGTCTGTTGTTTGTGATCAAACATTTCTTTCTAGTTATTCTCTGATTGCACCTCAAAAAATATTTTCCAACCTTATCTCCTGCTAAGTTTATCTGGACTATTTAACCAACATTTGGGTAAACATGGCCTTTGTTCTTCTAACATCACATTTAATAGGGCCTGCGTGCAAGACACAGGACTCTTCTTCATATGTAGAGTGGATTAGAATTGTGTGGCTAATTTAGCACCTGCTAGGAATAAGTGTGCTTCCAATAACTGTCCAAGGGCCACACCAAAGAGGGACTCTATTTCCAGACAGTGTGTCTCTTTGTTACCATCCCCAAGGGCCACATCAAAGAGGGACTCTATTTCCAGACAGTGTGTTTCTTTGTTACCATCCTTCAGCTATACTTCTTTGTGATATGATCAAAGTTTAGAATATCTCACATTTTAAAAGCACAGTCCTATATATCTCCAAGCTCTAGACCTCTGTAGTGCTTGGTTTCCTTCTAGGCTCATTGCTAGATAGTGTTCTCCATAAGAGCCAGGTGGGCCATTGTGGTGCCTGTTCCATCATAGACCATTTATAGACTTAAAAGCATCTTTGTGACATTGTCATCAGTTAAATGCAGTTTTGTTGATCTTTCCTTAGGCTCTGTGGGAAAAATTAATGATGGGCTGATATACCCACAGTGATCCTAGTTATAGACACTAAATCTGCACGTAATATTCCCATGAGACTCTGAGAAGATCAGACAGTTGGCCTGACAGAGCAGATCATTTCCAATGGAATAAAATAGGTTTGTACTCTGTACCCCATTATCACCTCTGTAAAAATTTTACCATTATGACTTGAAAGCATAGTTGCCTCAGCCCCATGCAAACATCTCCATCCATCCTCCACCCAACACTCCACAAATTGGGAAAAGCTTATGTACAGATAATATTATTTTATCACCATGAACAGAAAAGTATTCTGTAGACTGTTGCCCTTGCTTTCAATCTACTACCAGAAAAGAATAACAAGATCAATTATTCCAAAATTAAAGTCATTGATTTGGGTAAATATTTTTCATGTTCTAACTGGTCTGTAACTAAAATGAATAAGCAAAAAACCTATATCAGGGATTGGTTCCAGACCTAGTGGTTTAATTTAACATCTTCGTAAATGATTTTGTAACCTGTTATAGCAAATGTTTTTGCTGCCAGCTTATCTTGGAAATACATTGTTTAAAGTTAGGGGTGCTTTACAGTCTGAGGCTGCATTCATTAACCTGCACTTAGAGACATTCACAAGCCAAACTGGTGTGGCCATTCTCATCTGCTCACCCAAATATTCTTTTTTTTTTAGATTTAATTATTTTATTTGAATTGAATGATGTTCTGATCACTGTGACTATAAAATCAATTTTCACAATGCAAAGTCGTATATTGTTTGGCGACAAATTTGTTTCCCAGTATCCAAATATTGATTTTGATCTCAAATTCCTTTCTGTGTAAAGACTTACCTTCCCTAATAGACATTTCGTGTGGAGGAGAATTGGTTTTCTTTTTAGTTGAGGTGCCAGTAGAGTCCCTCCACAGTCATGATTGAACATAAACTCTTGTTCAGTTGATTGTTAAAACATGGGGCCCTGCATTTAACTGGCCACATAGAATATCCGCAGGCCAGCTGTTTGTCAGGGAGGATACTGTTGAACCCATTACTGCTCAATACTTATTGGAAGCTCAAGTCATGCTGATAACTATTCTTACCAAACGATGGGTTGCTATTTTTGCAGTAATCCTACATTGGCAAACACACTAGGAAATTAAAAGGTAAAATGTTAAATTTCCTGTAAAAATATTATTGATAATGTTATCAGGACCAAAAGGAGAAAGTTTGAATCTCTGAAGAAATTTGTGTGGGTTTTCTTAAGCAACTGGTTGAATTCTACCTCAAAGACACTGTAAGCCATGTAGTTGATCCTACTTCCTTCTTCATATTGGCCCCAAGGAAACTCTGAGGCAGCTTTATAGCATGCTTCAGCACTCAACACTTATGAGGTATTGAACTCATTCTGGCTACATCTTGTTTTTCTACCCTTATTTTACATTGCCCCTATATTCTCACTGACTGGTGTTTTGTTTTTTATCTTTGTGTGTATTTTTGCAAGCTGCTTTAAATATATCTCGCAAAGAGGATGGATATAAATAAATAGATTTCTGTAATAGTGCTGTGTGAAGGATAGTTCTACAAAGCAGTAGATAAAAATCTTATCAGAAAAAGGGACTTCTGTAGAATCTCTATGGGTAGAAATTCCATTCTCACATAATTAAAAAGTCATAATAGGGATATGTTACAGCCCACCTGACCAGAAAACCGAGATAGAAATGTTAATTGAGATTGTGGAAGCTGTGAAATTAGGCCAGGTAGTAATAATGGGAGTCTTTAATTACTCAATCATAGATTGGCAAAATGCCTCACTGGGACAAGGTTTGGAAGTGAGATTTTTAGATAAGAGAAATTACTGCTTCCCAGGAAAGGTAAAGAAGGAGCCTGTGCAGCAGGAAAATATACCAGACTGAGTTCTGACAGTGAATGGAAATTGGTCTGCAAGGTGATGCAAAATCATTAACAGTGACCACCCCACAATTTAATTCCATAGCCTTGTGGACAAATTAAAATCCACTATATGTCTATTTAATATTAGAAAGTATCCTATGACAAAAACGAAAGAATTTAAAAACTCAATAACAAACAAGAACGAACCAAAATACTTTTAAAGCAATTTATCAGCAATCCAGGAAAACATACAGAAGATTATAATAATCCTCAGTCGCTAGTTGACTGAATCAAAATGTAACTTCTGGGAGCAGGGGAAGGGAGGTATTTTCATAAAGCAGAAGAAGAACAAAGGAAAGAAAACATGTAAACCCACAAAATATGACAGATTAGGAATAACTTCAAAATTAGATAAACCAAAAGAAAAAAAAATGCGATGCATCTTAAAGAGGTTTCCAGGAGTAGGAAGAGATACTTTAAATCTATCAAAGGAATAAAAACAACTTGAGAAACAATGGAATCTCTTTGAAGTAATGGCACTGAAGTTGAACAAAAGGAGAAAGAGATAGCAAATGACTAAATATAGTATTTGTCTCAATTTTCAGAGATCTTCTCTTCTAAAATATCCCTTAAAATCCAGATTAGAATTAAGACTTCTGCAAATGGTCATCATGAAGCAGAATAATAAGCTAACGTCCCAAAATAAATGTAGATAATCTGGAGAATTGGGGGGTGAGAAACTTAAAGAAGAAATAGATCAATTTTTAGTTATAGTGTGTACCTATACTGTCATTATAGATGGCCTCAGTCCTAAAAATATTAAGACTGATTTCTTTGTCTGACAAAGCAGGGGAACTATAATTAAATGTAGACTCATTGGATCCTTTCTTTTTTTCTTTTTTTAAGAAGGGAGGAGAATATGGCTTATGAATGGACAAATTAATATACTGCCATTTTTTGGTGTCAGATATGTATGTCAGTAATAGATACATATGTTAAAAGTGGTTAACTAAGAATATATTTTTTAACTGAATTAAGATTGGGGGAAAGGATTACAAGGAGACTATTTTAGGCAGAAATGTGAAAACACTGTGTGTCATGGATTGTTTGCAGACCTAGTGGTTTAAGTTAACAATTTTATAAATGATTTGAGAGAGGCAGCACACAGTAAAGTTTCTATAAATTCTGATTATTAAAGAGATATCTGATGAAGAAAGATTCTATAAGTATTTTAGGGTATGTAAATAGAGAGAAAAATGCTAGATGAACAATATCTGTAGACATAAATAAGCCAATTTCCCTAACAAAGAAGAGCTCCAATTTAAGAAATATTCCAAATAAAATAACATTCTTCTTAATTCCAAATAAAATAACGCTCCTCTTAACTTTGCACCCAAATTTTTTCCTTCTAACTCACCTGCCCACCAAGGCAGTTAGTTCACAAGGAGCAGAGCCAGTTTTACAGCACAAGAAGTCTCAGGGCTGCTGGGTCCGAAAAGTTGGCCCAGTTTAGGGCACAGTTTGTTTCAACAGAAGCAGTATAGTACATAGTTGTGTAGTATTCAGCCTTTCCTAATCACGCTCATATCCAGTATTCCCCAGTATCCTGAAACCAGTCAGCGAGCTGTTATTCACTTTCTTCACAGATTAGGAAACTGAGGGTTGCAAGCACAACTGTGGGCTACCTGGCTCACCTCCACTAGTAGATGTGTCTGCAGTGTAAGCTCACGCCTCTGCCAGGCACCCTCCCTACAAATGTTAAGATGAGCAGGCACCCCCTTGGAAACTTGAAAAAGGAGAGTTCAGAACAAATAAAAAAGAATACAGATCACACAACAGGTAACAAACTTAGAAGATTCATTCCTCAAGAAGCAGCGCTGAGAGAAAATGGAAATAAAGGGGTTTGGGGCACTGGGAGAGAAAGGGATATTTCAGGTTAACATTTGGGGGTGCCCATCTTCCCCTACTCTAAATCCCATGTGAAGCTGCTCCTGCTAAATGAGTCCAAAATTGAAGTTGGTTCCCTGGCCTTGAACATCTCACTTCTTTCAGAAGCCCATTTCAGCCCTTGAGGTCTAGACTGCTCTGTTGACTGATTTCCACCATCCAGCACCACAATCTCCTGAGTATGGCCTTGCCCTGTCCCTTGACAGGGCTCTAGTTCTTCTGACACCAGAGAATCCCCAACCTGCCCTCCAGATGCCACAGACTCTGCCCCTCAGAGCCCAGGCCTGCTGCCACCATTGATTCACTTTGCCTGTCTTCTTGGCTGCCTCCCAGATCCTCACCTCAGGTACTGTCTCTGGCCTTTGTTCTGCACTGTTCTCCTGTGGGCAGAGGAGAGGCAGCCACTGAAAGACTTCATTTCAACAGACTGTAGGAAATGAAGGTTTTGCAACCTGAAATAGAAGCTACCAATCAATTCAGAGTCTGTAATCCCCCCGATCGCATCTCTTTAGGGGTTTTATTAAGTGAAGTGATTTGAAGGTGGTCTCTTTGATGCAGATACCTGGGATAAATTGCAGAGCCCTGGTTTGAAGAAGTAGAACTGTGAAGGATTCGGCACTCCTATCATATGCTTAAGTAGATATGGCATACATATCTACTTAATTCTGGATCTGCCTTTTTCTCCATCCTGTAAAGAAACTACTAAATATCCTGGTTCTGAAATGGTTTTGTTTAGTGTCCTATATAAGAGACAATGATTGTTCAAAAAGGAGCTTTCAAGAGGAAGAAGAGGAAATAAATGAGCACTTTATACTGCTGAATTATGAGGAGATAGGTAAGGAAGCTTTTACATTAAGTACATACTATGTTTCCCCAAAAATAAGACTTAGCTGGACAATCAGCTGTAATGCATCTTTTGGAGAAAAAATTGATATAAGACCCGGTCCTATTTTACTATAATATGAAACCCGGTCTGTAATACAATACAATACAATATAATATAATATAATATAATATAATATAATATAATATAATATAATATAATAAATATAATATAATACAATATAATTAATATAATACTGGGTCTTATATTAAGTTTTGCTCCAAAAGACACATTAGAGCTGATTGTCTGGCTAGGTCTTATTTTCGGGGAAACACGGTAGGAGACCCTGAAACAATAAATGGCATATATTCTAAATTCATCTATGAAGAAGGGCTGAAAGTAAAGTTTTCTCTTTTGAGCTGAATAAGTAATTTGTTAAATAATGATAAATGATAGGGATGGTGGGACATGTACCTAATGCCTAAGTAAGAGAAACCTAATTTTAAGAATGTTATGAAGGGACCACAAAAATGATCTGATTCAGTATCTCCCCAGGGCAGTGTGGTAAAGTGTATAAGAATGTGCACTCTGGAGGTAGGAAGCATTGATAAGTCTGATACTTACTAGTTATGTGACTTGGGGCAAGATATTAAAGTCTCTGATCTTCATTTTCTCATTTATATGAAGAAGATAACAGTCCCAATCTCACAGAGTAGAATGAGTAATATTGAAAAGAATCATAAATAAACAAATGCAGAAAACTTACTACCTCACAAAGTATCCAGACCCCTTTCTTACATTCAGCAGAAATTAGCCTCCTTATAAAATTCAATGTATTGGCCTAGTTTGGCAATATAAAATATTCACTTTTCCACATGACAATCCTTTAATATTAAAAGACATATTATTTTCTGGTCAAGGTGGCCAAGAGTAGGTAAACACTGTGCTTACCTTCTCTCATAACCACATCAAAATTACAACTTAAAACCAACAATTATTGAGAATCACCTGAAGTCTAGCTGAACCAAAGCCTTACAACTAAGGACATACAGAAGAAGCCAACTCATGACTAGTAGGAGGGATAGAGATGAGTAACAAGCTAGTCCCACACCTGCTTGTAACCATTAAACATTTGGGAAGGATATCTCAGCTGTGGAGTTCCCCCAGAGCAGCGAGGGGTCCCAGCCCCACACAAGGCTGACAGCCCAGGGTTTCAGTGCTGGGAGAGAAGTCCCCATAACTCTTGGTTGTGAAAACCAGCAGAGATTGTGACTGAGTGAGACAAGGGCAGCTGTAGTCCCAGGAGCTCCTCTTGAAGGGACTGCACACAGACTTACTTGCTGATGGACTCACTTGCTCTGAACTCCAGAACTGAGGCAACAGTTCAAAAGGTGCTAGGGATATATGGGGAGAAACTGAATTGTCTGGCTTCAGGGTGAGGGCTAGAGGGGCAGCTTTCTCCTGGATGGAGGAACTGGTGGAAGCCATTATTTCTTTGTTGGGCCCTTCCCATTCTTGGCATGCAGATACAGGCAGCAGCCATATCTGTGTTTCCATGAACCTGGCTAACAGCATTCATTCTCTCCACCCTAGTGATTCTGAGACTCCATCCCACTGAACTTGTGGGCCCACCCAAGCCAACGAGTGGGTTGGGGGTGGGTGAAAAGGGTAAAGGGATTAAGAAGTACCCTTACGGCCAATTAGTTGTGCCCCCAAAATGTGTGCAGTGAAAATATTTGTTGCAAAATTGCTTGCAGCAAAGATGTTTATGGCAAACATGCTTACCATGAAAACACCTAGATCCAGTTCTATGATCCTATATTTAATATTTTTTAAGTTTTAAAACTTTATAATAAATGTGATATTTATGATATGGATAAAATTTATCTATAACTTAAAACATGGTGCCTTTAGAAAAATAACAAAACCTGAAATCTTATATAAAATCATACTAGTGATAGGTTAATAATCTAATTTTTTTATTAGAAAAGTACTAGAAGAAAACATAAAAGGATTTTTTTAGCTTCTAGGATTAAGAAGTTTTTATGCATATGAAGAAAATTCTAGAAACCTAAAGGAAAAATAAAGAGATCTGACCACATAAAAACCAAAGTTTGTATATATAAAAAGGTAAACATAAGTAGCAGAGGAGAAAACAATATATGAAATGCATGTAGCAGAACAAGAATTACTGTTGATAACACATTTAAAAATTCCTATAAGTCAATATGAAAATAGATAATCAATCCATTAAAAATGATCATCCAACTCAGACAGAAATATAAATATCCAGAGAAAACATAAGCTATAGCTTTTAACAGGCACTTAACCTAAGAAGATTGACAGATGGCAAATAGGTATGAAAAAGATTCTTAGGATCATTAGTCATTAAGAAAATGAAGTTTCAAACCATAATGAGATAACACTTCAGGTACCTATTAGAACGTCTATATTAAAAAGACTGATCATACCAAGTATTGGCAGTGATGTGGAGCTAGTGGAATTTCTTACTCTACTGGTGGAAATATGAAATGGAACAAAAGTTTTGGAAAAGGTTTGGCAGTGTCTTCTTAAAACATTAAACATATACCTACCACATGACCCATCATTTTACTCCTAGGAAATGAAAGCACATGTCCACACAAAGACTTGTACACAAAAATTTATAGAAGCTTAATTTGTAATGTCTCCATACTGGAAACTATGCAAATGTTCTTCAAGGTGAATGGACAAATTGTGATATATCCATATAGTAGATTATTACTCAGCATTAAAAAGGAATGAACTATTGATACATAAAGCAGCATAAATAATCTTAAAACAGTCTGAATGGAAAAGCCAACCCCTCCTCCAAAAAAGAGTGCATAGTGTATTTTTATATTTATGTAAAGTTCTAGAAAATGCAAACTAATATGTAATAACAGGAAGCAGAGCAGTTTGGGCGTGAGATTGAAGCTAAAAGAAGGGAAAGGAGTGTGAAGGGATTACAAAAGGGTACAAAAAAACTTTGGGAAGTAATATGTTCATTATCTTAACTGTAGTGATAGTTTCATAGATGTATGAACGTATGTCAAAACTCATCAAATTGTACAATTTAAATATATGCGGTTTACTGTAGGTCAGTTATATCTCAATAAAGCTTTAAAAAGTAAAGGAGAGAGAGAAAGATGACACCTACTTGCAATGCATGGTTCTGAATCCTGAACCAGAAAATAAAATTGGTGTAAAGGGCATCATTATGACAATTGGTAAAATTGTAAATTAGATCATATTATTATGATTTAGATAATAGTGTTGTATCAATGTTAAATTTTATAATTTGCAAAGTGTACTACAGCTATCTAAGAGAAGATACATGTCCTTAAGAAATGCACACTGAAGAATTTGGGAAGGAAAGGGTGTGATAATTGCAAATTATTCTCAAATGGTTCTGAAAAAATAATAGCATAATATTATATCTGTATAGTATACATGGAAAGAGAAAAAGTGGCAAAGTGTTCAGGTATGATGGATCTGTAGAAACTCTTTGTAGTATTCTGATATATCTGTATGGTTGAAATTATTTCAAAATAACAACATTAGCATGCATGTCTATGAAAAAGATATTGCAACACTTGTTTTTATGACCCAAAGTTAATATGACCTAAGTGGACATCTTTAAGTGAAGTCTTTAATTATGGACACCCATATTAATAAGTATCTTGCAGCCTTTGAAAAACATAAGGTGTATCTCATTCATTCCTGACATGAAAAGTTCTTCAAGATAGATTGTTAAGGGGACTTCCAGACAAGATGGCAGAGTAGGCAAATGCTGTGTTCACTTCTTCCCATGATCACATAAAAACTACAACTACATTATAGAACAACCATTCTAAGAACCACCTAAAGAGTAGCCGAACAGAACTCCTACAACTAAGGGTATACAGAAGAAGCCACATTGAGACTGTTAGGCGGGGCAGAAACATGAATTGGGCTTGTCCCACACCCACATATGGTGGTTAAAATTTAGGAGGGATATCTTGGCTGTGGAGGACTATCTGAGGAGTGAGGGTTCCCCAGCCCAGAGCACCAGTGCCAGGAAGAGGAGACCCCACAACAGCTGGCTGTAAGAATCAGCAGGGACTCAGTCCAGGTGAGATGGAGGGCTGCTGTATTCCCTGGGCATCCTCTTAACGGGAACAAGCACAGATTCACTCACTCACAAACACTCGCCCTAATCTCCAGAAAAGGGACAGCCACTCAAAAAGCCCCAGAAACATAGAGAGAGGAACTGAATTGTCTGGCTTCAAGGAGGTCTGGAGTGGCAGCTCTCTCTGGACTGAAGTGCAGGCAGATGCCATTGTTCCTGTGTAGAGCCCTCCTCTCACAGCCTGCAGGTACAGGTGGACACCAAATCTGAGCTCTCCATTAACCAGGCTAACATGACTCTCACCCCACCCTGATGATTATCTGAGACCTCACCTATCCTGAAATACTTTCAGGCGCTAATCCACACGAGCTGCCAGCCTGGGCTCATGCTGCAGACTTTCCCAAAACCTCTCAAAGGTGCACAAAACCCCAAAAAGCAGTGTGCCCTATATCTCTTGCTAAGTGGCCCTAAGCCTGGCACTAGTGGCAGCCATTTTTGGTTCATAGCATAACCTCTCCTAGGCTCCTCCAAGCCCAGCACAAGCAGTTACCAACTGCAGATCACTCTGTAGCTCCTACCCAGTGGCTCTGGGCCACACAGTCAGTAGCTGACCTTGGCCTATACCAGAGCCCTCCAAAGAGGTCGCAGAACCAACACATCTGATGGCTGGCTTCAGATCACACCAGAGTACCACCAAATTAGTGCCACAAATTACAGACACAAAGGGTGGACTCAGGAGACACCAGTGCCCTACTAAAGCAAATCCCACTCTGTGGGGTTAGCCCCTGCACAATAGCTTGTTCACTGCAGTCCTGGCCAGTCTTCACAGCCAGTCAGCAGATGTGGAACTCACAGATACGAAAAGCCACCTGTATGTAGAAATCTGTGGGGGTTTTTTCTAGAAAATGATGTTATATTAGGGATGGAGATGACAAATTTGGTAAAATAAAACTTTTTTACTCTACTTTGAATTATTTTTCAGTTGGGGTGTGTGTGTGTGTGTGTACTTATAAACAAAATTTCTCTTTCTCTGTCATATGTGAACATTGCTCTAGCAACCCTAAATAATGCACGTTGCTCAAAATTTGTTAGGGATTAAAAGGTAAGGCCCATTCTGAGTTTTGTTCTCTGTGGTGCTTTTCGATAGGGTTCTGCTCCTATTTCTAATTCATCCTTATATTGGGTGCTTTTATTATTGTAGTACTTATCTACCAGAATACAAATCCATCAAAGGTTCTAGGAGAAGCCTTTGTAATCCTTTCAACTACTTGTCCCTATTTTCCTCACCGCAGCTGTAAAGGATGTTAGGAAGAGGCTCAGACCAGTTTAGACCCTGCAGGCCCCAACTCAGGCCATAAGACTATAACCCTAACTGAGAGAAATAATTGTCACTGTCAAATTCAAGTGAAAATGTATCTTCTCTTCTCTTGCAGGAAATACATGGAAGCAACTACACACATTTTATATATATTTATATATATATATATATATATATTTTATATATATTTTATATATATTTATATATATATATATTTATATATATTTATATATGTGCCTTTTCTATGTGGTTTTTTTTTTTTAAATCTCACAAGAGTGTTCAAAAATGTTTCTTTCATTTATCATCGCTTTGTGTTTCCTGATTAAAATGAAGAGAAATTCACATGAAAATAATGCCAACTAATTACAGATATGAAGCATTCAAATGTGTCTCCATTATCTTCTAGGAGCCCTTAGAATGAGGTGACAGGCATTCAGGACAGTGGACAGAGTTGGCAACTGTAGGATTGCCTTCTCTTCTTGTAAGCAAACAGGAGAGCTGGCTACTATTACAATTCCAGTTCAAAAACTGCTGGTTTCCAAATCTGCCAATTGCCCAATACAAACAGATACATTTCCCAGAAGGCCTCCATTGCCTATTTCACTCTCTATGTTTTGGAAAATTCATAACAATAGTAGTCTCCACCTTACTTAACTATGTAGCAGTCAAATTACAGTCAAATTCTATAAATACCTCAAGAGTATTTGGAGTATCTACAACATTCAGTTGCCACCAGTGAGAGAAGCAGGAGAAAGAAGGAAGACAAATAAAGGAAATTTCAATACTTATTCTTTTTGACTTTCCAGAGGTAGAGAAAGACTGGTTGCAAGAACTAGAGAAATACATGTAATTAAGTGCTCTAAGACACACTTCTACCTCCTTTCTCCCCCCTCTCCCCACCTCTTTTCCTCTCCCTCCCTCATTCCTCACTGCTTTCCCCTACCTCAGAAAGTAATCTCATCCTTTCGTCACATATTATTGAAATCCTAGTTCTTAAAAAAACTCTCATTTTTGCCCAGACTGAGAGCATGTCATTTGGAAATGATGTGCAAGGCAAGAGATAACCAGGTAGAACTCAGCGATTCGCCACAGAAAATGGTTCCATGTTTGGCTGTAATGCTATCAGAGTCTGTCCCTCAATAGCTCTTTACTGCTCTGAGCTCAGAATCTGCTGATTCAAGACTTTGCCTGCATGGGGAGGTGTGAGGGTGGCAGAGAAAGGGAAGCCTCGCAGTGCAGGAGGAGTTAGGAAGAAATATTAATAGTCCTTCCAGAACACATAAGAAGTCAGAAGATTTTTTTAAATAGAAATAGTGCCCCCTCCCCTTCTCTTCCTCTCTCTTTCTACCTCATTGCATGTCTTCATTTCATGCTATGGTCGTGTTGATTGGGAGGGAAGAATCTTCTCAGCTAGCTGCTTAGTACCAAGCAGATGCACTCCAATTGAAAATGGTTAGCAGCTAGGGGTTAGCCAAATACAGGCAGCAGACATGATAAAGGTAAGTATGGATGTTTGGGTGGTACGGTAATGGAAATTCAAAAAAATGAAAGACTTCAAATCACCCAATAGCACATTGGTGCACACATATATTTCCATTTGTACAGGTTCCAGAGAGAATCCACACACTCCCCAAATGAGGTGACAGAATAGAAACATCAAGGAATAAGTTAGATAAGTTTCCATTTCTTTAATAACTTTTCTTCCAGTTCCAGCAATTTCACATAAATTCAGAGAGAGATAGCAAACTTTCATTGTCTTTGAACCAAAAGAATTTTAAATGGTTATATTTTCATTTATCAATGATTCTTCTGCTTTAATGGGGCTCCTAAACTTTCCTTTTATTTGCATCTAAAAGTATTTTAAACTCATAGAGTAAGTTGTCATTTTTCACAAATGCTTTATTTTAGTAATAACTTTCTAACTTTTCCTTGTGCTTGGATAATGGACTTTTAGCATCATAGACATATTTAAGTCCTGATTTATCAATAATGCTCTTGAGAGTATAGAGCCAGCTCTATCAGAGTGAGATTATAAATTCACAAATTATATATATGTTTCCACATATTTTAAAGTGTCTCATTTCACATAAGGAAACCAGACTCCTCAGATACTTTTCTGTGATGATGTCCTCAATCAAAAGAAGTCATTAATTAAGGAAACTGATAAGGAGATTTGTGGGTCAAAGCAAACATAAAGGCGTAAGCTGTTAATGTTTACAGTTTTATTAATTTCTGCGGACATTAGCTGATCCTAACTATTTAATTATGCAAATAATTTATTTAATATGCAGGGGAAGTGAGGTAGAGAAGGGGAGAGTCTAGTCTGTATTGTTTCCCCCATCTAATAAATCCACCTGATCTTAATGCTGATCAGCTTTTCCAACTGATTCTTATCTTTCCTTTATATCCAGCCATGCCAACACCTAGTAGCCTCCAGTACTTTCTCTTTTCTTTCAGTCTCAAACCTAACACCAAGCCCCACCTATCATTAAGTTCCCTCAGCACATGCATATATATTCACACCATGGCTAATGATAAGTTATATATATATATATATATGGAACCAGAATATATATATATATATATATATATAAACCAGAATTATGTCTGCGAATGAGAAAAACTATAAGCATCTTTACACTTTAACCCCTGAAAATACTCATGTATTCTGAGGTGTGGTCTTCACCTTCTATTACTGCTAGGCAGTAACGATTATTTAAAGTAAGGTGCTTAAATTTATATTTGTGTGTGAATGGCACAGAATTTGTATTTCTTATCTGGGTTCCTGCTCCAGGTAATTTTTACAAAATCTGAAATATATGTGTCATCTTACTTAAGCTAATAAATCAAAAAGTAATACTAACGATAAGAGACTAATTTGTGAGTACACCTTTTTCTACCTACAATTATTAATCAATTTTCAAAATTATTGAATCCTAATAATTTCAGTATTAAATAATTTATTTTATTTCAACTATTTCACTCTTGGGTCAGCGATTTTAACATGGCCCTGACACCCCAGAGTCCCAGATTTCCTATAATATACCCCTTTTTGTTTTTCTAACATAGAGAAAAGTGAACATAAAAACTACTGAAACACTCAAAATTACTGGTATTATCATTATCATTGCAGTATTTAAAAAATAAACTAAAAAGAAAAGATGAGTGTATTCAAATTTTTCATGGATTCAGGCCAGAACAAAAATAATGGTTTGGATGTAAACTTATAGAGCAAGTCAGACAAGCCACATTTTGAAGATGTAATGGAGGCAGGAACTAGACATCCAGTCAGAATAAGTTCAGCTGTGTTGAAGATAGCAGTGGGAAATGGTACAGAGAATAATTGGAGAGCTATTAGAGCTCCAGCCAAGATTTTCTCAGGACAATGGACAGCTCCTTCTGTACCCCGTTTATATTAATAACCACCAGTAGCTGTGCTATGGCTACCTTTTTCATAAGTGGCTGGGGAATAAGATAATCAAACCCATATGCTAGACACTCCTAAATGACTAGGACCCTCTACCAAAACTTTCCAATGTTGTCAATCTCAGACTCATTAAAAGAATTTCATCATCACCACCACCACCATCATAGTTGACATTTATTCCAGATATTTCACTTATTTTATATTCAATCCTCATACAATCAATAGGTAATTGGTAGTATTATTTTTAAGATGAAGAAACTGAGGTTTTTAGAGGGGTTTGTAATATCCAACAGGTCACATAACTGAGACATATGGAGGCGGGAAAGGCCATGCTCATTATCATTAAGCTACGTGACTCCAAATCCTGTGGCTCTCTAGACAGAGTTTTGTCCTCAAGAGGTCTAATATTCTGAGTTAGACCCCTGACACCAATATTTTGTCTATTTATTCATTCACCTTCATGACCTTTCAGTTCCCTTAGCTCCCACAGTTTCACATGCAGCTTCTGCTCAAATCAGCTCCTCTGTATCTCTGCACACATATGTGACCCACCAATATGGGCACATCTCTTTCTATACTCCATTCTCTAGTTATTAAATTAGTGTTATCTCTGACCTCAGCTTTCTCACCTTTCCTACATCCTCGTTCCCACCAAACCTCTCTGTCCACCTCCTCCTTCCTGGGTCCCTCCCTGTTCTCCACTCATTTGACTTACCATCAGTTCATCAGACTTCACCAAATTCATGAGTCCCTTTCTAGCAACACTTAGTCTTCACTCTTAGGTCAGCTATTTCAACATGGCCTTCAGATATCCCAGAGTCCCAGATTTCCTCCCTCACAAACCACAGTTCTACATGATGTTCAAACCAGCAGTTCAAACCACTGCTCTACATGATGCTGCTGGATACAGACAGACCAAGTCCACTTAAATTTACATAAAATGAAATCAAACACCAGCCACTCTCTTTTAATATATAAGTATGATGCTTGGCTTGAAAAACTTTTCTCATCTCTTCATTTTACCCTGCTTCCTAAAATTAATGTTATAAGCCCCTTTTGATTTCCTGGGCCCATGTTTCAGGACTCTACTCTGTTTCAGGATAAGAGCATAAAGGACCCCAATCCCACTTACAGGCTATCCAAGTTGCACTAAGTTACCCATTGTTTTCATCCCTCAACATTTATTCTTTTATCTTTCCTTGATTTCTAAGATAAACAAATTGTCCTTTTACTATTTGTTTTACTAATTGTCTTTTTGTTTACTAATTGTCCTTTTATTTATTGTTTCAACTGTGAAATCTGTGCTCTGCAGCTCAAATATTCCCTCCCCTCAGGAACCTTGTTCCCAAATTAACCTCAATACTTATTAGCAGCCTCTTTTTGCAGGTTCCTTTTCTTCAAAGACACACAGGTTTCCTCCATCTTGGAGAACTCTGCTTTATCTGGCTGTGCTCACTCTTCTAAAGACCTCCCTCCTCTCCCTTTTCGTTCTCTAGCATAGTTTTTGAGTGAATGATTCTCTACAATTTGGTTTCTATTCCCACCAATCTCCAGAAATGGCTTATTTCTCCTCTAATGACTCTACCAAAACACAGCCCTTTCTCAAATTTGGTGGCCTTTTCTCTGTCATCATTTTCCTTGATCTTTTTCATATAAAGTATTTTGTTTTCCACCGAATTTTTCTTATAGTCCCTTCCCCTAGCTTTCCATTATGCTGCATTACTTTGTTTTCCTTCTATTTCTTTAGCAGTCCTCTATTTCCTTTACTGGTCCTTCTTCATCTCCATACTCACTTATTTCCCTATGCATGGGTCTTTAATGACTACAGTCTTTTCCTGTGTTAATTAACTCTTACCATTTCAATTGTGCAGATAAAATAAATCCTCCTCTTCCCTCAACAGTGCACCCGACACTAGTACCATTGCCCCTCCTATCTGTAGGACATCTCCTTAGATATTCTCTACCAAACTCAAATCAATATACAAAACCACTCTTTCTCACAATAGTACACACATATAAACACACACACCCATATCATGAGTTACCATTCCTCAACACCATTTCCTGTTATCAAGCATTGTTGATTTTACCTTGAAAAAATGACTCACATCAATCCCTCCTCCCTATTCCCAGACTAGCTCAGGCCATCAGCTGGTTGTGATATTGTAACATCGTCTTAACTGAACTTCCTCACTTCTGTCCTCTCTGATTTATCCTATATTCCTGCCCAACTCAATCTTTCCTTTGTAAAATAGTTTCTTTTATTACGGCATTAATTCATTTTTTTAGAAATTTCGAAAATAAAGATATAACAAACCAACAAATACCACTTATAAGCCTATCATCAGATATAACTACTGTTAATAGTTTGATGTATAACCTTCCAGGGTTTTTAATACATACCTTTTTAATTTTTTACAAAATGGCATCATATGCTATTTTAAAACTTAAATATGTATCATGAATAATTTCAATGTCAACCAGAACCCTTCTCATCATCACATCATTTTAATAGCAGCAAAGCATTTCCTCATGTGGATGGGATATATTTACTTAATCATTCCCCTTTTTCTGAATATTCAATTTGTTTTCAAGTGCTTAAATTTTATAAACAGTACTGTGATAAGCATCCTTAAGGTTAAATCTTTGTGTACATTTATACTTTTATTTAAGTACAATTGCTGAGTCAAAGTGTATGAGTATTTTTAAGGCTTTTGACATAAACTGCAAAATTGCCCTTCAGGAAGGTTATAACAATTTGGAATTCAACTAGCACTGTATGAAAAATGCCTACTTTCTTGTACCTTATGCACACTGGGTTACATTTTTTAAAATATAGGTCAACCTGGTTAGTGAAATGGTAAATTGAAGTTGAATCTCTTTTCATATATTTGTTAGCCATTTGCAGTCAAACCTACGGGGGAAAAAAACCCAGTGTGTGCTTACTGCATGTCATATGGGAAGGAAGAAAGGAGAGTAGAGAGAAAGCTAGAAAGCTAAATTAGAGGTATAGTCCTCATGGCAGATTCTCAGGACCCTCTAATCCTCCTCATCTCTTAACTCAGAATATTTAAATCCTTTCCATTAGCTATCTCCCCGTTCTCTGCCTCCTTGCTAACCCAACTAAATAATAATATCTAATATTTGGAGGTGAAATATAGAGAGGCAGCACATGTGTACTGTTTCTTCATTCCTTTTATTAGCTTCAAAGCACCCTTTAAAATGTGCCATTTCAATGAGAGTTATACAGCTGTCAGCTGGCAGTCTCCTCTAGCTTTCGCACAACGAGAGTGAGATCTCCGGCAATATGCTCATTATAGAACTCCACTCCAACTAAACAACTTGGATACACTATGAAGTTCACTGAGCAGGTTTGACTGATATGGAAATGTATTTGCCTTTGATCCCAGCAAAATATGTTTGTTGGAAATTTGGGATCTGTCAGAAAGGGAGGTGGATTTAAATGAAGGTGAGGTGAGGTGGAAAGATATGTCTTGGGGAAGACAGAGAAGAATTATCAGGTGGAGACATGAGAGAGGCCTGGAAACACTGGGAAAAAAAAGAATAGTCATCATTATCACCCAAAGTATTTTTACTCACTTCATCCTTTATAAAGCATATTATTCTACACATAATCAACTTTGGATGGGTTTCTTATTATAATTGAAGGCTTAAATTCTACTTTCTCCTTTGGTGTTAGATTAGGGGAATTTTTAATCCTCTCTCCCAGGGGTTGACAAAAATGATCTGGGATTTGAAATATGACACAGCACATTGACAGAGCTGCGGAAGGAGAGTTGAAACAATTTTTTGTTTCTGAAATCTGTGATACTGACTCACTTCTTTCATTTGTAATTTCACTTAACTAAAAGGAAAAAGTAGATCTCATAAATTCTCTAAAATGTTTAGGTATGCTTCCATTGGTAATCCTGAGCTGGGCTTTTCAATTCTAGAATTTCAAGCTTAGAACCAAAGTCACATGGCCCTGTATTCTCATTCTATGCTTAAGGTAACATAACTCTCAAGATGTTAGGATGCATTCAGGCTCCTTCTGCAACCATGTGGAGGAGTGAAAACTAGAATACTAGCTCCTGAATCTGTGTCTAGTGCTGTTCAGGACACAACTAGTTTCCTGGTATAACATCCTAGGAAGGCTTCTTTCCTTTATGGTTGTGAGGCTGGAAAATGAAGCAGAAATAAACTCCATCGAATTAGGGACAGATTCTTCTATAAAAGGGCTTCCCTTTTCTCCCTTCCACCAGATTCTCACCATTCCCTTTGTCACTGCATTCAAAGGACTTGACCTGAATCTGTTCAGTTTGTAAATTCAAAATCTGGAGTTAGAGTGACATTTCCCTGTGAAGACTATTATTTAATTATCTTCATAACTCTACTTGTAATGCCTAAATTTTCTGTAGCAATTTTCAGCTTATATGTGGTTAATCCTTAATGATAATTTGACAGTTAAACTGACACATTTATAAAGATGTTGTAATTAATTTTAATGCATAGCTCATTTTTTTTCTAATTTAACACTTACATTGATCTCATTATATATGTTGGGTTAAAGATATTAATGCTCCACTTGAGCAAAACATATATTTTAAGTCTCACGTTGCTTGAAGGAAGTAGGGAAATTTGACAACATAAAATTACATATTTCAAAATTTCTAAACATAAAATTTATATAAATTCTCATCCTCCAACTATATTTATTACACTTAATGGAAAATAAAATCAGAGACTCAAAACCTAACAAAAATTCATTTCAGTCCTCAGACTAAGAACAAGGTCTTGTGGGTCTCAACACAATTCTCTCTCCTCCCTGTCACACACTTCTGCAGCTTTACTGCGATTATACAGCAGCTTCCCGAAAAATTATCACATAGTGAAATACATATCGTTGAGGGTGTGGGCTGATGGATGTGGGGCAAACATCAAGAAGAGCAAGAGGGGTTTGACACAGAAGCTTCAGAGAGAAGAAGCAATAAACATTATCAAGAACTAAGTCAGAGTCCAAGGGCAACATAGCACAGAGGGCTGATGTCATCATTAAAATGTCATCCTAAGATTCCAGGAGGGTGACAATCACTAGAAGGAAACTCACCTTATTTTCCCTGACCTCCTTCTTGTTCCCACTGCATAAGGAGCCCTCCTAGTGACTGCCATTCCTACCTTCTGCAGCTGTTTCTTCTGTACATAGTTTTGAAGTATGCTTTCATTCTCAACATGATATTGTGAGCCCTGCATCTTTCAGGAAATCTCTCACAATTCCTAATGTACCAAAGGATCTTCTTACTTTTTCCAATATGGTTATTAGAAGATATTCTATTGACATGTCATTTTAATACAAAAATGTGTTCTCAGACAAGAATTGCCAAACATTTGGTAAAACCCAACACCATGAGAGCCAGTAGCCTCAACAAATGGAGAATTTGTTACCTAAGAAAGCATGATTAATAGAACTAGTAGAGAAGAATGGTAGATTAACTTCAACTAATTTCCTCAAAGATATGTGAAAAACTATAGCACGCACACACACTGGTACACACATGAGTATTTATGTGAAATAATCAATCAGAGGCCACAGATATTAAAAATTAGATTGTTGAAGAAATTCAATAGATGCTCTACAAAGCAAAGTGCACTTGGAAGAACAGTGATTAATGAGCTGAAGTTTAACTGGAGGAATCTTACCAGAATACAGCAAAAATAAATAAAGATATAAGTATATAAAAGTAAAATGAAGAAATAGGGCCAAAAGATCCAAAAGTTTCACCATCTAATTAAAAAGAGTTCAGGAAAAGAAAATAAAGAGAATATAGGGTGGTAAATACATGAATGTTTAAATTTCAAAAAAATTGTAAAAAGATGACAGAAACCCACTTTCAAAGGGATTTGAAGGGCTTAGCAAGTATCAAGTGCAGTAAACATTAAACACATGCACGCACATGTGCACATACACACCTACTATTCACATCTTGGTGAAACTTAAAAACACCAAGATAAAAGAGAAGATGTTAAACATTTTTATGGAAAAATTAAACAGATTACTTACAAAAGAACAAGAATAAAAGAATCAGCAGAGCATACTGGTTAAGAGCTGGAGTGCATGGATTTGAATGCTGGTTCTATTGCAAGCTAAGTGACTTTAGACAAGCTATTTATCCCTTGGTGCTTCATTTTCCTCATTTTTAAAATTGGATAACAATAATTCCTCACTCATAGGGTAGTAGTCAAAGGGATAAATGAGTTAATATTTAGAAAGCACATAGAAAAAATATGACACATAGTATATTCTATGTAATTGCTTGTTAAATAAAATTAAAATCAGACTTCTCATCAGTAATAATGGATGGAGAGAGACAATAAATCAATATCTTCAAGGTTCTGAAGAAAAATCCTTTTGAATGCTATTCCCATCCAAACTATCATTAATGTGTAAAGAAAAACTAAGTATATATTCAGAAAGTTAAGAACCCCCAAAGTTGACTATATATGGACTCTTTCTGATGGAAAGTTCTCCAGCAGGAAGGACATACTGTAACAGTGTAGGACTTGAAACAGACCTCTTATTTCAATGTCTCCATCATACCGATAAAAAAGCAAGTATCCAAAGTGGTCAAACAATTTTATAATAATCATGTAATTACTAAATGTAAGAGTCAGGGTTGAATCCAGATGTCTGGACTGTGGCCCAGCAATTTTTTCTCACCTTTCTATAGCAGGAATTCATATATAAATAGGTCTGTTCAGGTTTCAAGTTTCTTCCATGAGAGTAAAATCCAATGTTGTAGATTGTAAAAATAACAAAATCCACATGGATTTGAAAATTTTTAAAAAGTTATGCTCAGGTCTTATATTTAGGTCTTTCATCCATTTTCACTTAATTTTTTGTGTAAACCCTAAACTGAATCACGAAGAACTGGAAAATCTAAATAGACCAATCAACAGCAAAGGAAATTGAAACTATCATCAAAAATCAAACAAAAAGTGAAAGTCCAGGACCAGATGGCTCTACTAGTGAATTCTACCAAACATTCAAAGATGATTTAATACCTGTCTTTCTCAAATTCTTCCAAAAAATTGAAAAAGGGACAATATTTCCTAACTCACTTTATGAGGCCAACATTACCCTGATACCAAAAGTTGGTAAGACTAACACACAAAAAAAGAAAACTACAGACAAATATCCCTGATGAATACAGATGAAAAAAAAAAAAATCCTAAACAAAATATCAGCAAATCAAATAGAACAATACATTTAAAAGATTATACATAACAATCAAGTGGGGTTTATTCCAGGGACACAATATATGCAAATCAATCAATGTGATACATCACATGAACAAAATAAAAATCATATGATCATATTAATCGATGCAGAAAAAGCTTTTGGTAAGACACAACATGATTTATGATTAAAACACTTAATAAAATGGGTATAGAAGGAATATAGAAGGAAAGCACGCCAACATAATAAAGGCCGTATATAACAAACCCTCAGCTAATATACTTAATGGTGAAAAAGTGAAAGCTTTTCCTCTAAGATCAGAAAGAAGAAAAGGATGCTCCTTCTCACCACTATTGTTCAACACAGTATCAGAAGTCCTAGCCAGAGCAATCAGGCAAGAGAAAAAAATAAAAGGCATACAAATTGGGAATGAAGAAGTCAAATTGTCACTTTCTGCAGACAATATGATTCTTTATATGGAAAACCCTAAAGAGTCCACCAAAAAAACTATCAGAAATAATAAACAAATACAGTAAAGTTGCAGGATACAAAATCAATGTATAAAAATCCATTGTATTCCTATGTATTAACAATGAAACTTTAGAAAAAGGAAAAAGGAAATTCCTTTTGCAATAGCAACAAAAAGAATAAAATAGCTAGGAATAAACAAAGAATGTGAAGGACCTATGCAGTGAAAGCTGTAAGACATTATTAAAAGAAATTGAAGAAAGTCAAAGAAATGAAAAGATACTCCATGTTCATGGATTGGATAAATCAACATAGTTAAAATGGCCATATTACCCAAAGCAATATACAGATTTAACATAATCACCATCAAAATCCCAATGGCATTTTTTAAAGAAATAGAACAAAAATCAACAGATTTGTATGGAATCACAAAAGATCTCGAATACCCAAAACAATCCTGAGGACAAAAGAACAAGGCTGGAGGCATCACCCTCCCTGACTTCAAATTAAACTATAAAGTGACAATAATCAAAACAACATGGTATTGGCAGAAAAATAGACACACAGACCAATGGAACAGAACTGAGAACCCAGAAATAAACCCACATATATATGGGCAGATAATTTTCGACAAAGGAGCCAAAAGCATACACTAGAGAAAAGAAAACCTCTTCAATAAATGGTGCTGAGAAAATTGAAAAACCACATGCAAAAGAATGAAACTGGACTGCTGGCTGTCACCATACATCAAAATTAACTCAACATGGATCAAAGACCTAAATATAAGACCTGAAACAATAAATTGCGTAGAAGAAAACACAGATACTAAATTTATGGACCTCAGTCTTGGAGAAGATTTTATAAATTCGACCTCAAAGGCAAGGGAACTAAAAGCAAAAATAAATGAATAAATAAAAGCTACTAATAGAGCTTTTAGTAGTTACTAAAAAGCTTCTGGATGGCAAAAGAAACCATCAACAAAATGAAGAGGCAACCAACCAAATGGGAGAATAAATTTGCAAATGACACCTCCAATAAGGGACTAATATCCAAAATACATTAAAAAACACATACAACAAGAAAAAAAACAAGCAATCCAATTTAAAAATAGGCAAAGTACCTGAACTGACACTTCTCCCAAAAAGACATACAAATGGGCAACAGATACATGAAAAGATGCTCAACTTCACTTGCTACTATAAGGAAATGCAAACTGAAACCATAATGAGATACCACCTCACACCTGTTATAATGGCTACTATGAACAAGACAGGTAATAACAAGTGTTGGAGAGGATGTGGAGGAAAAGGAACCCTCATACACTGCTGGTGGGAAGGTAAATTGTTAAAGCCAATATAGAAAACTGTATGGAGGCTCCTCAAAAAATTAAGAATACAATTACCATAGACCCAGCAATCCCTTTCTGGGTATATACCAAAAAAATATGAAAACATTTATCCATCAAGATATATGTACCCCTTTGTTCATTGCAACATTATTCACAGTGACCTAGACAAGGTAACAACCAAAGTGTCCTTTAATAGATGATTGGATAAAGAAGATGTGGTACATATATACAATGGAACATGACTCAGCCATGAGATGGAATACTACCATTTGTGACAACATGGATGGATCTTGAGATTATCGTGTTAAGCAAAAGATGTCAGACAGAAAAAGTCGAGAACCATATGATTTCACTCATATGTGGGATATAAAACTGAAAGCAACAAACAAACAAAAACTCATAGACACAGACAACAGTTTAGTCATTACCAGAGATAAAGGCAGGAGGAAAGAAGGTAGAAAAAGGTAAAGAGGGTCAAATACTCATATATGGTGACAGAAGGAGATTTGACTCTGGGTGGTGAACACACAATGCAATATACAGAATTGTACATTTGAACCCTATATAATTTTATTAACCAATGTCACTGCAATAAATTTAATAAAAAATTCTAAAGTTATGGTTAGTGATAAAGTAGAAATCTAGTCAAGAAAACATTCATTGTCAACCTCAATGACATCAATATCTCCTTTTTCCTATATACTAGGGAGTGTATAAATATAGTATTTGCACTAAGAAGTTAGGGTATTCGTTGTGTAATGTGTTTAAATGAGCCAAGTTGTTCCTCCAAACTCTGATAATTAGTCTTAGGGAAACTTGACTAGTATTATTGTTGTAGTTATTGTTGCTTTATTTGTTTTACTATTTATATTGAAGGTTTATTTACCCCCTGAATTACTATAAGCAATTTACTTCAAATATCTAGCCTGTTTTCTCAGCTACAAATTGGTTATACTGATACTTGCTTTGCAGGACTTCTGTGTGGATTTAATGATTTAACGTAATACAGGAAAGTGAAAAGAGGAGTGCCTGCCCGAGGGTGGAGAGCAGTCAAATATCCATTCCCTCTTCATTCTCTGTGCCCATGCATAAAACAACTCCTTTCCCAAGAAAAAGATTTCTCTTCTTATTTTCTCCATTCTTTCCTGCTTCCAGTCTCTTTATTTTTTGCTGCTGGAATGTGGAATTTTGTTTGTAGGCATTAAGAAAAATATGTTATTTAGAGATATTTAAGGTCCTAATCCTTTCTTACCTCAGTTTTCAAAATATCTAGGTGATCTTTTAAGATAAAAGGAAGCCAATTAGAGGCATGAGCTGAGATTCACGTGTATAGAAATAAGAAGTAAATTAAGACAGTGAAGTCTCTTTTAATATTAATATTTTGAGTTCCAGATAAATGTGAAAGTGTCTAGGAGCTTTAATGTGTTCTGCTGGTCTCACATTATAAACTGTTTCAAGATTGTTCAGAATAAAGAATCTCCACTACCAACACAGATATGAGACTGCTTATTCAATATTCATATGAGAAATTCATGTGGGACACCCTGACTGCCTCATCCACATAGAAAAGTCACTGGGAAGTGTCTGCCTGAGGGAGATCACCTCTCAATGGCACAAATGTCCATCGAATTAATGAACACTCTTTGCTTTAGAACCAAAGAGAAATCCCAGTTTGAAATTTTGTTATAAAAGAGAATGGTTATTGAGTGTTTCTTCTGTACCTGCATGGATGTGACGTATTTTAAGGAAAAATTTTACCTTAAAATGTTCACCTATACTTTATGCAAGGATTTACTACTGTGTTTCTCTTAAAGCAAGCTCCCTTGGGCATCTAAAAATGTTCATTCATCCACAAAAATCACTTTCCTAGTCCTATTCACTTTATTTACAAGAGTCATCCTAAACAGAATTGGTTGTACACTGCAGGGTACATGCAAATCTATGATATAAGCTTGTCTGAATTTGAGGGTTTAAAAAATGAGAAAGAGAGACAGGTTTTGTCCAACACTGAATATGTATTTTCACTATGTCTAGGAACGTGTCAGCACAGAGCTTGCCCCTATTCTTTCCTTTGTACCCTGAACTAGCTGGTCCTCTACTGCTGCCATGAAAATGCAAGAGGTGTGAGGAAAAGAGGCTAACTGTGGCTGCTTAGTATCTATTTTCTTACCTTTAAAAGTGACATTAAGATGTTTTCACTTATCTCTCCACTTAAATATCTCCCCCAAATACCAAGGAGAAAAAATAAACAAGGAAACAAACTTTATTTTCATTTATACTTGAAGTAGAACATATAGAGAGTGAAAAAGCAGATGACAAGTAAAATAAAATACTTAGAGGGATGGAAAGGTAAATCCAGTGAGAAAGGGTAACCAGTGAGAAGAAGGCCAATGCAACCACAGAACCTCAGAAAGTCTCAGTAAGTATCATGAACTTCAAAAAACAGGGTGCATGAAGATCTGAAAACAGAGAAATTGTTTAGTCTGTATAAGAAACAATTAAACTCTCCGAGCTCACATCACTTCATAGCAGAGTCAAGTGACCAACTGCCCACCCCTAGGGTACAAAGTATACTCTCTGGAAAAATTGAATAATAGAACTCCAAACTTTAGTCAGCTAAAATGAAAGATGTAAAGAGTAAGATGCCAAAAAGAATGTGGGAAGGGAAGATTAAGTGAAAAGCACTGAATAGAGAAACCCTGCCCAATGTTCTTCCCCACACAGTTCCAGAATGCTACCAGCCAGGCTCATACTAGCAGGCAAAAGACTGAAGAACTTTTCTCTGGAGAAAGTAAACTAACCTAGAGTCAAGGCCTCACCCACGTACCCAGAACTTTTAATACATTCTTTAGAACCTCACTGTTCAATAGAAATGGATACAAACATTTACCGTGAAAGCATGGACCAAAAACAAAGAAACAAAAGAGAATTGAAGGAAACAGAGACAATGCTAGGAACAGAAGAAAACTCCCAAGGAACCATAATTAATATCCTTAAAGAGAAAATATTGCACCCATGAAATAAAACTAACAGTTTTAAAAAGAATAATCAGAGAAAGAGGTCTTAGAAATAATCCATATGATTAGCCAAAATTAAAAAGTTAATAAAATGAACAAATTTGAATCAAAAAGAAGAAAGGAAAATGGATGTGAAAAGATTAGAAAATTAGAAAATCACTTCTGGACGTCCAACATACAACTAAGAAAAATTTCAGGAGGAGAGAACAGACAAGATAGTGAAAAGGAAATTTGTTTTTTCTAATACCACAAAGTAGTCAAGAACTAAAGGACATGAGTTCTTAGATTGAAAAACCATGCTCAGTACTTGCCCAGTGAACAAAATAAGATCCATGCCAGTGCACAGTATCATAAATCTTAAGGATATAAAGAACAGACCCAAAGAATTTACAAAGAGAAAAAGCAGATTATCTACAAAGAATAAAGCAAAAGAACCCATGGGCCTTTTCAACAAGTAACTGAATGAATATGGTTTTCAACACAGAATTCTATACTCAGCCAAAATATCAATCAAAAGTGAAGATAGAATAAGTATATTTACATACCTGCAAAGTATCAAATTTTTACCTTTCATGAACCCTTTCTGGATCTATCCGAACAATATGAAGGAAAGATATGTGATCCTGGAAACATAGTTTCTAATATAAGAGCATGAATATCCACGATGATAGTACAGCAATTGTCAGGAATTACAACAGGACTATAGAGGAATCAGTTCGGGATGAGCTGGAAAACAGAGGATTTCAGGTGGAATGCCTCAGAACAAAGAGATGATCTAAGCATTTTCACCATACAGAAAGGTAGATTATTGGACAGTTGAAAAGTGTTGGAAAAACACAGCCACAGAAGCAAAGGAAAACAGGCAAATGAAAAAGAAGACAATTATTAATTCCAAGAAAAGCCAGAAGGCGTACAAGAAAGAAAATGTTTATTCTACATACAAAAATACACTATAACATATAATATACTATAATACCCTGCCATCCAAAGCAAGAAAGAGTATTTTCACAGTTATAATAATAAAAACACTAAATAGGTATCTAACTGAAAATTGTGGTCCATATACGTAGGGAAGAAAATGAGTGGGTGATGGACATCGTTGAGAGTACTAAAATCTTCATGTACTGTAATACAAACTCAATGTGTAACATGAGGAAATAAGGACTATCTGTAGATATGTGGATTAAATACCATAAAAAGGTGCTAGAAATTTCAAAAGGGTTTCTTTTTTACAGGCTAGAGGAGGAAGATGAAGAGATGGCTGGGTGACTGCTATTTTTGTTAGAAAACTTTTAGCACTATTTGACTATTTAATGTAATATACTGATAAACATAAAGTTTGGGTGTCAAACACTTCTTTTGCTCTTTTTTTAAATATATTGACTTTTCAGATTACCAATGAAATGCAGGCTCACTGAAGAAGATTTGGAAAATACATAATAATTTAGAAAAGGAAATTAAACACTATCCAGCTAGTGTCATCTGCAGCTAGCCATTCTTTACTCCTATGTATATTATTTTATGCAACAGAAGCCATTCTCTGAATATAGCTTATATCTATTTAAGCTGGATATGATGTAATCAGGGATTTCCATACCTTTAAACATTTTTCATAAACATTTTTATTAGCTGCATAATAGTCCATCTGATATGATATAGCTCTTGTCATATTTTTGGACCTTTTTTTAAAGATGTCCCAGTAATGAATAATGCTATTTTTAAGTATATTACATATATTTGTGGGGGGTGGGCACCATTTACCCCACTATAGGGAGTTTAGGTATTGACTTATAGGCAGTGGGGAGCCCCAGAGGCTTTAAGTAAGAAGAGATGCAGGCAAATTTCTATCATAGTAAGACACCTCAGTAACAGCTATAATAGGAAGGATGGAGAGAAAGGGACAGACAGAAATATTTAGAAGTTATGCTCAGTAGGACTTGATTGCTTAGATGTGGTGATTGAATAAAAGGATGATCTATGATACTTTCCACATTTCTGGCTTAGGTGAATTTGATGATTATAAAGAGACACCAGAATAGAGAAGTGCTTGGAAAAAGCTCTCAAATTGAAAATGATCAAATTTATCAAATTAATTTGATAAATTAGCATTTTCTCTATCTTGAGGTTAAAAAATATCTCCTACATTTCTGATAAAAATGTTAAAGTTTTGCCATTACATTTAAGTCTAATCCATCAGAAACTTAAATGTGTGTGTGTGTGTGCAGTGTAATTTAGAGATCCAATTCCATGTTTTTCCATATTCTTATTATATATCACAACATCAGTTATTAAATAGCTCTCCTCTCTCCACTGATTTGCAACATGAGTGTATTCGATTCTTAAGCTGCCATAACAAATTACAAAAAAATTGGTAGCTTAAAACAACAGAAATATGTTGTCTCATGGTTCTGGAAGCTAGAAATTTAAAATCAAGGTGTCAACAGGGTTGGTTCCTTCTGGAAGCTCTGAGGGAGAAATCATCCTTTGCCTCTCTCCTAGCTTCTGGTCCTTTGTGTTCTTGGCTTGTACATGCCTCACTCCAGTTTCTGCCTCCATCTTCACATCACCTTCTTTACTGTATCTGTATCCTCTCCTCTTCTTGTAAGGACTCCAGTATTGAATTTAGGGTCCATTCTAATTCCAGGATGATTCCATCTCTAGATCCTTAACTAATTACATCTGCAAAGACCCTATTTCCAAATAAAGTCACATTCTGAGATCTCAAGTAGACATGAATTTTAGAGGAGACACTAGTCAACCTACTATAATGGTTAAATATCAAGTTTCCATACAATGAAGTGTCTAGTTCTAGGCCCTTTATTCCATTCCATTCACCGGTTTGTCTATCCTTCAACCAATATCATACTGCCTTCATTGCAAATGCTTTAACATTTTTATAATAATTATTGACATCTGAAAAGCCAGTCCTCCCTTTCCTTCTTCTAAAATGTCTTGGCTATTCTTGGGGCTTTGCTCATCTATATAAATTTAAGCATCAACTTTTCAAATTCCTTCATAAAATTCTGTTAATATTTTTTACTGAAATTTCACTGAATCTATGAAAACTTTGGGTGAAAACTGGCATCTTTACATTATTAGGTCCTGTATTTCACAAATATGAGATATCTCTTCCTGTTTCAGCTTTCCTTAATGTCTTTCAATAAAGTATTTTGTTTTCTTCATAGAGTCCTTTTGCATCTTTTGTCAGTAAGCTTTTTAGTTTGGAATAAATTTAGAATCACAGAAAAGTAAAAAGGATAATACAAAGGGTTTGGATTTGCCCCTCATACCATTTCCCCTAATGTTAGTATCCTACATACATCTTTTGTTAGATTTATTCCTGGGTAATTTATATATCGTATTGCTGTTATAAGTGGTGAAACCTACAATATCAATACAGGTGGTTTAGCAACCGTATAATAGAAGTCCCCAAAAATGAAAACAAAGAAAACAAAAGGGAGGAAATGATCAAAGAATACATTTTTTAAAAGCTGAAGAGACAATAGTCTTTAAATTGAAAGTGCTAAGCAGGATGAATGAAAAGTAGAATTGCACCTAGATCCTTCCTTGTGAAGTTTCAGCATGCCCACGGAAAGAGACCTTAAAAGCAATGTAAGATTGTTTGCTGTAAAATGTATTCTCCTGGAAAGCAGCTTCTACACGTAACTCAGAGTCTTCTGAAAACATGATCTCTTTTTATGCCCTCTGTAGTTCTGAAGTGTTCTCGTGTAGGTCTTGCATATTTCCTGCTAAGTTTAATCCTATGTGGTTTATATTTTTGTTGCTATTGTAAATTAAATTTTTATTCATATTTTCTGGTTATCATTGGTGAAGGAAAGCTATTGATTTTTGTTTCCATTGATCCATATACTGGTCATTACTAAACTTATATTGTTTAAAAAGATTTTTAGTTGAATCTATAGTGTTCTCCTGTTAGATAATTACATAATCTGCAAACAATAATTTTATATTTCTTGTCTCTTTTGTTTTTCCTTTTCTTATTACTCCAGCTGGGACATTCAAACATTTTTTAATAATAGCAATGATAGTAAGTGTCCTTGTCATTATTCTTTGCCTGAACTCTTAAGATAACAAGTGGTTATCTTAAGCTTTTGATTTCAGAGTCTCTATCATCTTACAGAAGGAACGTATGAAGTTTAACATGTCTTTTACATTAATTGAGATGATCTACTCTAATCTTTTAATTTGATGAATTTAATAAAACTATTCCAACTATTGAGTCAAATTTACATTCCTAGTATAAATCCTACTTAGTTAAGGTATGCTACCGACTGAATTAAGTCCTCCTCAAATTCACATATTGAAGCTCTAACCCCCAATATGGTGGAATTTGGAGATGGGGTTTTGGGGAGCTATTTAGTTTTAGATGAGATAATGAGGTTGGGGTTTCATGATGGGATTAGTGACCTTATGAGAAGAAATACCAGAGAGCTTGCTCTGTTTGTCTCCTTGCCATGTGAGGACATACCAAGAAGATGGCCATCCATGACAGAAAGAGATCTCTCACCAGAAACAGACCAGGCCAGCCCCTTGATCTTGGACTTCAAACCTCTAGAACTTGGAAAATAAACTTCTGTCGTTTAAGCCACCCAGTCTATGGTATTTTGTTATGGCAGCCTGAGCTGAGCTAAGACAGAACTCCTCCTGCCTGACTGCCTCAAGCTGGGACATCAATCTCTTCTCGCTATAGGACACTAACAGAAACATTGGCTTTTCATGAGTCTCAAGCTGGCCTTCAGACTGCAACTTAACACCATTGGCTCTTCTGGTTCTCAGGCCTTCGGACTCGGCCTGGAACTACACCATCAGCTTTCCTGGATTTCCAGCTTGCTGACTGCAGTTCTTGGAATTTGTCAAACTCCCTGATTACATGAGCCAATCTCTTAGGATAAATCTTTTTGTGTGTGTGTATGTTCTATTGGTTCTGTTTCTTTGGAGAACTCTGACTAATACAAGATGTATTGCCCTTTCAATACATTCCTGAATTTATTTGTCAGTGGTTTATTTATACACTGTTAACTGCTATTGTTCTGTAGTTTTTGTATAGATGCATACTACTTTAGCATAAAGCTTTGGCATTGGGTTCATGTTAATCTTATAAAATTAATTGGAAATTTCACCCTTTTTTTCTTTGCTTGGGGCAGTTTAAATAACAAAGAAAGCAGTATATGTTTCTTGCAAGTCAGCTGAAATATTCTTTAAAAAGCATCTGAGCCTACCATGCTTGTTATGAATAATTCTGTGACAGTTTTAAACTTATTATTATTATTATTAACTTCTTCCAGAGTTATTTTTCCACTCAGATTTTCACCTTTTTGAGTTGATTTTGTTAATTTTTTAAAATTTCCCCAGGAAATCATCCATTCCATCTGTGTTTTAGGATCAAGTTATACATTGTGTTTTTTTTACAAAAAAATGTAATCTCATCTTTTTACATTATGATATTCCTTAACATTGCGGTTATGTGAACTCTATTTTCTCTCTATCACAGGTTTGTATATCTGGTTGAATTTACATAACTGGTTGAGTTTATATAAACTAATATTTTGTATAAAACTAATTTCTGCCTTTTTGCTATTTTTAATGGTGGTATTTTTTTAAAATACCACTATTTTTGCCCTCATTTATCTTCCAATTAATTTTTTAGGCCTAATTTCTAGAATTGAAAACTGATATTACTTTCAAATTTTCCCATGATCTAAAGCATTTCTGGTTCTATTTATGCCTGTGGATTTGCCCTAGGTTCAGATTTGGTCATGTCCCATAGATTTTAATTTACAATCTTCTCATTGTTCCTAATTCCTAAATAGGCTGCATAGAATTAAGTTTAGAAAAGTTAGAAAATGCTTGAGAAATCCTGGGGCAAGAAAATGAAAATATTATGGATACCTGTTTGGAAGAGGAATGGAGCCAGGAGTTGAGAGATGGGTCAGGGAAAAAGGGCGAAAAGAATATAAATCACCATATCAATTTTGCTACCAATAATTGTTCGGTAGATGGGTAAATGTTTTGTCTATACTTTAGAGCTTGATTTTTAATCACTTCTTATTCCATTACAACACTTCTTTTCAGGCTATATAGTGTCTAATTTGAGAATCTTCAGGAATTGGCCTAAGAATCCTTTCCTGTTGCCTTCTTATTTGAAGGGGATAGAAAACCCTTGGGTCACAAACTCACTCAAAACTTTTTAGATATTGCTTTATCATTTTCTGGCATTTAGTATTTTGGATGAAAAGTCCAATGACAATAAAATTTTATTTTCCCTTTTAGGTATTATTTTTCTGACTCTCTATTACAGGGTGTATTTTTATTCTTCCTATTTTAAAAAATTCACCAGAACTTTTGAATTTCAATGAGACAGACTTCAAATTATTCCCTTTTTATAAACATAACGTTCTCTCTAATTTCATAGGAATTTAAAATAAAGATTTTCTTATATTTATTCTTATGTCTTAGTACTAGTCAATATCAATTGTACTTTTGCTCTGGCCCCCTTTTTCTATGATTATAGGTCTTTTCATAACGTTGATGACATTTTATTGCCCATTCTCACAGAAAAGGAAAATTTATGCTTGCCCAATATTGTGAGTGCAAATGATCTTTGTCACTGTTTCAGAGGAACCTGTTTCTGTTATTTTAGTCTCAGAGACTGTGAACATTTTTATTTTCTGGAGTTTCATTATAGAACATGAAGAAATAGTTGGTCATAAAAGGTATGGCAAGAGCCACTTTTCCAGTGGTTTCTTTTCCAGGTGGTGTGAGTGGCCACCCAAACACTCATGGATATGTTCTGCCCCTTCTCCAATTGGCATGGCTGCAGTACTCAGGACTCTACTGGCTCCTGCAGAAATCGACTGGCATTGCTTACCATGTCATCCATGCTAGCTGGTGTCTAGGGATGAGTCCCACTGTCAGTAGCTTAGAAAATATCCTCATTCCTTTATGAAATGCTTCATGAGTACACATGATGTAGTAGTAACTGGGCTAGATATTGGGATAGAGCAGTAATGAAGAGACATACCTACCAGCTCTTTCAATAGAGAAGACAGACATTGAACAAGTATTTATTCAATCATTTTTAACAATATTTTTAAATTCTGGAGCTTATAAGGGAGTTCTTGGATGAGGACATAAATTTTGGAGTCATTAAGTTATAGGGTAATTAAGGTTATGGGAGTAGATATTATTGTCTAAGTAGAGAGTATAAAATAAAAAAAAATAAGAGGGGCTAGCACCAAGTTTTAAGGAATTCTAACCCTTAAAAGTCTGGTGGCGAAGAATAAATTAGAAACTAAGAAGGACTAGTCAGAGAAGTAGCAGAAAACGTTTGAAATATATTTCAACTAAATGGAATGCCTGAGTTGGATGCTGTTATTTGCTTTCTTGATTCCTATTCCCTACTTATTTCCTCGTTAACAAAGCTTAGCTTGATTTGGGGTAGCCATGTTCCCAGTCTCACTTTCTCAATCTCCTTTGTGTATAGGAGTAGCCATTAGACAGTTCTAGCCAATGACAATGAAGTTTCCTGTATGTTTTTAGAAAAGCTTTTTGATTCTGATTTTTAAAAAGAGGGAAAGGGGTTTCAGATGTAGTTGTTCCTGCTCATCGTCCTTCTCTCTTCTTCCTGTTTTGAAGACAGACTAGCTTTCTGGATCTTCAGCAACAACCTTGCCACCATGAGGTAATATGCATGGAAATAAAAGTCTACTCATTAAAACTATGAAGGTTCAGATATGTTCCCAATGGGATTACTTCCCAGCATGACGAATGCCAACAGCCACCCACCTCCAGGTTTATTGTTAGATGAGAAGATTAAAGTTATTTTTGTTTTAGCCATCATAATGAGCTTTTCTATATTTGCAGTTGAACACGCTTCTAATTAATAAAATTGTCATCTTAAACTTAAAATGGCTTCTCTACTATAAATATATTTGATTTTGCAAAAGTAAAAAAAATAAAGTCTATGTAATCTGAAATATTTTTCTATGCATTGCTCAGTTCATAATAAAAGAATAGCAGAAAACAAAACAAAACGAAAACAGTCCTCCTGTTTTCATCTGATTTTCTCTCATCATGAAGAAGAAAACTAATTTCTTTTTTCAGTTTTTCTACCAAATGTCCAAAACTCAGTCTCCTTTCAATAATTGAATGTGCATTGCCCATAGAGGGGGGAACTAAGGAAAAGTTTTCTGAAAAGGGAGATCACAGAGAGGGAGGAGCTCAGAAAATTGACTCCTTGAAGTTGATTATAAAATCCTGAGCTTACCCATGAGAGATGCATGTATTGATTTGACCCTAAACAGCATATCTAGACTTTGATGACAGACTTACAGAATAGATTGCCATCCAGACCCCAGGCTGGCCACAGGGTAGCACACACAGGACAGATCTGAAGAGTACAAAGGCTTTTTAAATTGAACTGACATTAGAACTACACCCATAGAAGGCAAACCTGAAGATGTGGCCTCAATTTAACAGAGTCACTTGCCTGCTAAGACAAAAATATCAATATTCTCCACATGCTTTAAACAAGATGCTGAATTTCAAAATATACTATTAAAATGTCCAGAATACACGAGAAGAATGAGGGAAATCTTAACTTACATGGAAAAGGAAAATCAGGACACCAATGCCAAGATGACACAGAGATTGAAATTATCTGACCATGATTATTATAAAAATGCACTAAGATTTCCACTTCTGGGAAGGTGGAGTAGATGTACTTCTCCCCATTCCCCACACTAAGTTCAGCCAAACACCCTGAACATTATATAAAATAACCTTAAGTAGACTAAAATGTGCAGAAAACAAATAAAATTAGCCAGGGACCGAAGGTGGTAAGTTCCTTGGGTTTTGCTTTGCCTCATATATCCCACGGGGTATTAGAGAAGTCAACAACCTGGAAATGCCAATGGGCACAGACAAAAACCAACAACAATGACAACAAAACCCTGCTCTCTTTAGCCAAAGGACCAGAAACACCTACAGCTAACTTCATACTTAATGATGATTGACTGAATACTTTTTCCCCAAATCAGAAATAAGGCAGGGATGTCTGTTTTCCTCACACTACTATACAACATGGAACACCTAGCCAGAGCAATAAAGCAAGAACAGCAAAGGAAGAAATAAAACTCCCTATTTGCAGATGACATGAATGTTTACATAGAATATCACATGCACAAAAAAGAAAAAATCTACAAAAAAAATATCTAAATTTAGTAAGTGTGCATTCAGGAAAGTTACAGGATGCAAAAATCAATTGTATTTCCATACGCCAGAAATGAACACGTGAAAACCAAAATTGAAAATACAATACAATTTATAATCACTCAGAATAAAAGGAAATTCTTAAGTATAAATCTAAAAAAAAAATGTACGTGGTTTGTATGCTGATAAAAGAAATGAAAGATTTAAATAAATGCAGAGACAGACCCTGTTCATGAATTAGAAGATTCAACATACTCATAGAAAGGACACCAATCCTCCCCAAATGATACACAGTTTTAATGCAATTCCCATCAAAATACCAGCCAGATTCTTTTGTAGTATAGACAAGATTATTCTAAAATTCATATGGAAAAGGAACTAGAAGAGTTAAAACAGTTTTGAAAAAGAATAAAGTGGAAGGAACCACTCTATCCAATTTCAAGACTTTTTATGTAGTTACAGTAATCAAGATTGGTATTGGGAGAGATAGACACATAGCTCAATGGGATCTGCTACTTGCTACAACCAGTGTTGGTTGGAGAAGGTCTTCAGGGGGATCTGAGACCAAAATAAATGATACCCTAGTCTCCTGCAATTCTTGGCAGCAAACTCTGTATCCTCTAGCCCAGCTTTCTTAATGTACCATCTGCACTACGATCACCAGGCTTTAAGCAGAAATCTTCTGCCACTGACATTTGTATCCCTTAATTGAAGAAATGTTTATGAACAACTTGCTCATTCCTGGTGGTGACAGAAGAGCCTCCAGTCTTTGAGCCTATCAACTGGACCTGCCCAAGGGCAAGGCCAAGAACACCAGGTCGCAGTGAGGGTCTCTGACTTGGCCTACTCCTGCTGAGCGTCCCTTATAACCTACATGATTCCCCAGGTCAGCTGGTCTAGGTGCTAGGTGAATCTAAACAATGCAAACTGATGAATAAAGTTGCTCAGGAAATAATAATGGAATCCACGTGTCATAGCACGTAGTGTGTATGTGAGTGGTTAACTACTTGTGTGAGTTTCCTATTGCTGATATAACAAATTACCACAAACTTAGTGGCTTAACATAACTCAAATTTATAATCTTATAATTGTGGAGGTTCCAAAGTTTTAAATGAGTCTCACTGCGCTGAAAACAAGTTGTCAGCAGGGCTGCATTCTCTCTGGAGAGTCTAAGAACGAACCCATTTCCTTGTCTTTTCCGGTGTCCAGAGACCTGCATTCCTTGGCTTACGGCCCCTTCCTCCATCTTTAAAGCCAGCATCCATAGCATCTTCAAATCTCTCTCTGACTCTGACACTATCTTATCTCCATCTTTCATTTATAAGGAACTTTGTGATTGCATTGGGCCCATCCAGGTAATCAAGGATCATCTTCCCATCTCAAGGTCAGCCAATACGCAACTTTAATTCCATTTATAACCTAAAATTCTCTCTTGCGAACCATTATTCCCCCCAATATGTTCCCCCCAATATGTTCACAAGTTCTACTACCATTATTCTGCCTACCACACTACTAATGGAATTATTTTGATAAATTTGCTCCACAGTTACATAATACTATTTTCAAGTACAATGCTATTTTCAAATATAATGATCAAGTAAAAAGCTGAGACTCTTCAGGGAAGAAGAAATGGAACAAACAAAGCACACATACCGCAAAGAAAAAGTCACCAAAATTTTAACAGTTAGTGCTTTCTGGGTGGTAGAATAATTGATTTTCCCCCCACTGGGCTTTATTATGTGTCGAAATATTTTATATTAAACATATATTATTTTACAGTGGATAGAAATAGATCACAAAATGGAAGGAACAATTTGTAGTCAAAATACAAACATTCAAGAAAATACCAAAATCCTCTTCAGCCATATCAATAGTCAGGCCTATCGAACAGTAATATTAATTTGGCTGATTCTTTTTTCATCCCTGATCATTGTGTGCAATAGCCATGGTCTTAACAGGTCAGTATAAAACAGGACAAGTCATTTTAGAAGAGTAGAAACATCTAGAGATCCTCAGAGGAGAGAAGCCAAACCTCCCTAATGCATCCAGTCTTAGATGGGGTGGCCAAGTCACACAAGTCTTCACCTTTTCTCAGGATGCTGATAAGCCCAGGACCAACAAACTCCCCTCAGTCCCACTCAGTCTAGCAACACACTTCACCCCCCCACACCCCAGATTTTTTTTCCAAAGCAGACAATGTGGTATTGTGATTAGATATAAACTGAAAGTGTATTTTCTGCCCTTCAGTAATTACACTGCCTTATGGTAGCATTATTCAGTGTGAAGCCTTATTATGCTGCAGAATGAAATTCTGTATAATTTTCTTCTCCAATGCACAAATGGAAATCATATTTTGGTCTGAGTTGGGAAGAAAGGCTCAGTTATCACTTGTGAGCGTGGTGTTATTTTCCCCAGAATTAAAAAATCCATCTGGGTGTCCGACCTCGCTCACCCCGCTGCCTCTCCATTCAGCCTTTTGTATGCAGATGAACCTTATCAATTTCCACCGCCTCAAAAGCCCGCACCCAGCTTGGTGCCTCCCCCTGGTCTGCGAGGCTTTAATGGAAATGCATGAGGCTTTTTTTTTCTTTGATGTCTGTGCAATATACGCATGTGGATAAAAACCTGTGCTTTTATTTAGGGGGAGGGGAAGGGGGTTCAAATCAAAGTTAAAGTCTCTACCCTATCGCGCCTGGCTGGCGATTAGCGGAGGAGAGAAAGGAACAGCAAATCCAACACAGAAGCTATGAAACTGGGGTTATTCAGATTATTGACTAACAAATAAAGGGGCATGGGATGTCACATTTGTATTCTAAGGGTTTTCATCCCGCCACAGGCCTCATCAACAACTTAGTGGAGTGCGGCTAAATCCCCTGTGTTAACACGCGGGGCTCCGGGGGCTGCGTGTGATTAATGCATTAATTGCAGCTCCCTCAGGCCTAGCGCTGGCTGCGTCAGTAATTCACTTAAGGCCAGTTGGCCCTTTAGTTATTCTAAAATCTAATGTAAACAACTCGCAAATAACACCACTCAGCCGTTTACCCAGATTCGATGCTGTTTCCCAGGCTATTAGCAACTTCCAATGAATGATTCATCCGCCAGTGACAAAGCCTGGCCACGGAATTGTGTGACACCGCCAGGACTACAGGCGTAGATCAAAACAGCCTGGCTTGCACCCCACGAAGAGACAGACTCATGCACCGCTCAGAAATGCAGCTTTGCCAGGCCAAGTATACACAGCACATAGTAAACGGTTGTTTAAAAAATGCCTACAGCCCATTCTCTTCACCAAGGTAAATCATTTAGGAAGAAGGAGAAAAAACAAGCAAACACAAATTTTCTTCGGCTCTAAGTATCTCACCATCTCATTACATTTGTGACAGACAAGTTTGATTCTGTTGACCGAGATTTTATATTGTGACCTAATGATGCAATTCACGTGAGCCTTGAGTTGAGAGTCAAGAATGTAATTACCTTCCCTAAGCTAGGGAGAGCTGGGTTTTGTGAAAGAGTGAGCAGCTTAGCTGCTCTGACGCTGAAGTAGAGATAATATTTGTTTTGTTTGCCTAACAAGATTGTTATAAGTATTTTAGAGTAATAATAAATAGACTTGTAAGTTTTCAAAACTTACTAATAATGTAAGTACTAATCAAATGAATAATTAAGGCTCTTACTGATTAATACGCTAAAATAGCAAATCTTTGTTTTCGTAGCACTTTAAATTTTACAAAGAGTAGTCATAGGCATGAGTATTTATAGAGAATTTCAAGTGTACAGAACTGGCACAACAAGGATTAACCTACTTTTTAGATCTGAATGATCAGGTTTAAGGAAAGAAGCAGAAACCTCAGGGTTAAATTGTTTACCCCTTGCTGGACTCATCTAACTTCTGCCTGAAGAGGAAACAACTGCTTCAACAATCAACAAGGTTGTTGAACAAGATGTCTTTGGCTATCTCTAATTTGAAGAAAGTTTTCCTTAGAGGGACATCTCCACCGGTTCCTCTACTTATTCTTTGTAGCTCTGCTCCTTGGGATCCCAGAAAACAAATCTTTCTCCAAGTCAGGAAGACACTTGACCCCACAAATGAGAGAATCAAGTCTTGGAGAGGGTTCTGGAAATCAGATCCTAGATCAGCAATCAATCAAAACCATTGCATTCTTCCCCCTTTTTTTCTTTTTAAAATTTAAACGTAAACACACAGTCAAAAAGAAAAAAGTCCAAACAGAACTCACAGTATAAAATGACAGTATATATTTCCACTACCCCACCCCCCAAATAGTCCATTTCCATTGTCCAAAAGTAACCTCTATTAACAGTTTTTTGAGTAGCCTTCTGGCAATTTGAATGCAATTCATAAATTTACAAGGATGCACAAACACAAAGTTGGATAACTGTGCATATTTTTCTGCAGCGTTTTTGCTGACCAATATCTAGAACATCTGAATAATGTAGCACATGTAATATACAAAGGTGTATACTGGAAAAGTGTTTGTAATAGAATTTTGTGTCTAAATTCGTATGTGAGATTGGCCAATAGTTTTCTTGCACTGTTCTTGTAGGTTGTTACTGGGTTTGCTAGCCTCATAAAATGATTGGATAGGTTCTCCCCATCTCCTTTTCCTTCCCTATGTTTTAGAACACTTTATATATGATATGAAAGTTCTCTGTTCTTTCAAAATTTGTAAAACTCATCCCTAACACTGCTTCGACGTAGTGCCCTTTTTATAAGTAATTGTTTTATTACTCTTTCACCTTCTTCTATTATTGTCTAGTCAGTTTTTCTATTTCCTAAGCAAATTTTTATTTTATGTTTTCCTTTCCTAAGCATTTTAAAATTTTGTCTATATTTTCACTATATTGGTATAAAGACATAATTTTATTTCCTAAATATCTGTAATCACATCCCTTTTAAATTTATGTTTTTTATCTATGCCTTCTCTCTTCTTTCATTAATTGGGTAGAGGGAAAATTATTTTTCCTCCCCTATAGTACTTGCCAAATATTTGTATATTTTAGTAATCTTTTCAAAGAACCAGCTTCTGGTTGTATTCATCTACCCTGTTTTTGATTTTGTAATTTAACAATTTCTTTTTATTTTTACTAATTCTTTTTTCTTAATTTATTTGGGATCATTCTATTTTATTTTTTCCCTAGATTCTTAAGTTGAAATCTTAGTTCATTGATTTTCATACTTCTTGTGTTCTAGTAAATGCATGCAATGCCATGCATTCTCTTCTGTCTCTGTCTAACCCACAGACTTTGATAGTTGTGTTCTTAATTTTGTGCATTTCCAGAGTTGGTAATGACCATTTGTTTTACTTCTTTTTCAGCTACAAAATTATTCACAAGCATGATTTTTAATTTCCAGGGACAAAGCTTTCCTTTGATTGTTAATTTATGTTTCTATTGCCTTGTGATCCATAAATATAAGTCATATGACTTTTGCTTTCTGGAATTTATTGAGTTTCTTGTGTAACCTAAAACATGGTCAAGTTTTGTGAAACACCTGTTTGTGTTTAAAAATAATGCTTTCTCTGTTAGAATAAATCAAGATTTTTAACTATGTCATTTTATTTTCCTACATCCTTCAATTCATTTTACTTCATTTTTCTGCCACATCTAATAATAGAATGCAGTAAGTTAAGGTTTCTCACTATGATTATGAATTTATTGGTTGATTCTTGTGTTTCTGTTTGGCTTTGCTTTGTTGTAAGGTAACTAGTATCTCTAATGACCTAGCCCCCAATTCCTATCAGATGTATTGGAACATGTGCCATATGTCTTAATTTTTCTTGCACACTTTGCTTTGTAGGAGAATTTCTAGGTTGGTCTTGTAGCTTACTATCCCACTCTTCAATTGTTTCCATTCTGCTATTCAAACTGTTAATTTTTATTTCACAAACCAAAATTTTAATTTCCAAATCTCGAATTGATTATTATGTATGCAATATCCCTTATGACTCTCCAATGATTTTAATTAAGCTTATTCTAATGCCTCATTCTTTTTGCTTTTAATTAGCCCAACTTCCTGGTATCAGTTCATCCACTTGTTGAGCCCGGTGCCTCACTTGCATAGTTTTGGGTTTCCTCATATATTTGTTGAATCTTGTTTGTGTGCTCATGTCTATATTTCTGATTCCCGTTAGACTACAGATGAAAGCCTGCCTCCAGAGGTTGTTGGAAAGGCGTGGAACATGTGCTGGACATGTGCTGTAAGCCCGTAGCTGGATCCCTGAATATCAGAGCCTCTATGGTAGCACCAACCTCCTGAGGCACTATCATTCATCTCTGAGCAAAAGCCCACCTTCCCCATCTGCGTTTTATTGACTGCTTTGACAGAGGAGAGAGCGGTGGGAGTTGAAGACATGTCTTCTGCCAGGTGAGACTCCCACTGTGCTCCCCAGCAGCCAAACTCTCCTTTGTAGCAATGCTCTTCTGCAGACATTTCCTGCTTCTGTCTGATTTCAACTGCCTTTCGTCTCTCTGAGATTCCCTGTAGTTTTGGATGCCTCGGTGACACCTCTTATTTTCCACTCTTGTAATGGATTTCCCGCCCCAAGAACTGTATCCCTTTTCTATGATTTCCACAGATTTGGGAGTGAAGAGACGAGTCTGCAGTGTGTGCTTAGCTGGCCTCTTGCTCCACTCTCCGACACTTAATTTTGAATTGCTTATTGACTGTTTGCCATGAAATGGGCACCTTCCCTAGACAGTACATACATGTTTTTGAAACAAAGGCAAAAAGATGGGTTTGGGGATTGATGCTGGATGAAGTATGGGAAGAATTAACTCTTATGGTTGTTGGTATTAATTCTTAGGGAAAGTATTTGCATATACCAGGAATACTAGTGTTTTTTTAAAAAAAAGTTGAACACCAGATGATTGGTATTCATTTCTGTTCTCTGGTGACTGCTGTAGGAGGAGCCACAGAGAGCTGGGCGTCATGGGCTATTCTAGGAAACAGCTGCGTCTATTTGAATAAGAGAGAGGGAAGGGAGGGCCCATCTATTTACAGGTCAACAGTAGCCTCCATATCTGATGCCTTGTGGAACTAATTCCTAATTGGGGCAGTGTTTGTCAACACTGACAGGACCCTAATACACTGTAATCGCTCCAGCCACAAGCTCTGATAGAGATCTTAATCTCCACACTGTCCCCTTCAGAGGCAGCAAGCCTGCTGCCCACCCCCTCCTTCCCCATTCTTGGCTCTGTCTCTCTCTCTCTTTCTCTCAATCCCTTTTCTCTCCACTCTCACCCTTTTTTGTACCATTTTTGTATTTCTCTATTACCACTGCCCTTTGTCACTCTTTCACAGCCTAGTTCAGTCCTTCTTTCATCCTTTGTGGGGTCTTGGGTCTCCCTCTCCATCCTTCTAGCTCTCGTGTTCCTTTTTCTCTCTCACAAACACCCATCAAATTTAAACCCTCAAGAGTTCCCAGGGAGTTTAGGCCACATTTAATCTTAATATGTGGATAGTTATTCATTCAATGTCCACAATCTCTGAAATCATTAAGAAAGTTAAATTACACTTTCGCAAATTTTCACAAAAAGAAACAGAGGGTTAAATGTTTGTGGCAAAGAAAGAGTGACTTTTTTTCTTGGTGTCTATATTTTGCTAATTTGGCAAAATAATTGTCTCACCTTAGCTCGAGTCCTGGTTGGTAGGTAATATGTGCTGTACAGTCTGAACCACGCCTGGAGCAACATGTTTACATAGAGCCAAATAAGCAGCAGGAACCAGTGAATCGGGATGAAGCCCTTCTGTTAAATACCTGTGCCGGGAGACCACATGGGTAATGTCCCATTTCCACGAAGATCTGGAGAGACCTGGGTAGAAAGCAGTGGCCAAGCGGGTACCCTTTCATTCCATTTCATTCAGTTTTTAATTGTGCCTCCAAAATAGCTGGTTGCCATTTGAATCACATTGTTGGTGCTGAGTCTAATGCATCATTACTTCCTCTCTCTTATCCTTCAAACTCCTCCTCGGAAATGTTCTCACCCTTAGGGTCTCAATTCAAACATTTTACCTCTTCAGAGAGGTAAAATCCTCACCACTCTAAACAGAGTTTTAGAAGCTCTTCACACATCAGTTACTCTCTATCCTAACCTGTTTGTTTTCTCCATAGCACTTATTATAAACTGCAATTATTTATTTATTTCCCTCCAGGATCATAAGCTTCATGAAGGTAGGGGATATCTCTTTACTTGCCCATGATGTCCCCATTATAGTGCTTGGCACATAGTAGATCTTCCATACACATTTGTCAAATGAAATAATGGATGAATGAAGGAATGAATGAAATACAGAGCACAGAATGGGGAGACCATCCTCTAATTTCTCTCCTTCCTAACAATAATGATCAAAATTTCATTGCCTTAATTTCCTCTCTTCTTAAAGATTCTTAGTGACCAATATAAACAAATCCAATCTTCTGATTTTCCCCTTTGAGTCCTAAATTTTTGTCCCAATCTCTCTAGCCAGCCCTGTTGATATATTTCTTAAAATTTCCTTTGGCAAACCCTCTAATGGGACTCATGCTCTCTCCTACATGCCTTGCATATTCTCACCTTTGCTCAAACTGTTCTTCTCCCAGGATGTCAGCATGCTGAGAGCAAGCCATGCTTTGTCCTTCTCCGTATCACTAAACCCAGAGCAGACTTTCCAAAACCCCTCTCTGTTCTGATTATTGGCACCAATTCTTGTCTGATTCTTTAGAGCTGGCTTTCCACCTGTATTATCACAGTCTTCAGAGAAGAATATCCTTTTTTCACCTATGGGGACTACAGGTGGCATGGAATTGAACTTACAATCAAGTCAGCCTCTACCCAATTCCACTAAAAACTCCCTCTGCATTAGTGAAACCTCTGGGTTTTCTTAGGGCCAGGCTACAGGAAGGAATTTCTGACCTGAAGCTGCAGAGATGTCTGAAGAGTTAAGAAAAATGTATGAGGAGGTGGGGGCCGAGGGAGGGAAGAATAGGAATCACTGAAAAGGAAGAAAAAAAACATAAAGGAGATTCTAGAAGTGGAGGAGACATAAGCAGATCCCCCAAAGCCAGGGTCTAGTGGTGGGAATTGGCGAGCCAAGGAGGCAAGCAAAAGCCGCTGAGGGCTAAGAGTCAATAGGGAGTGAGCCTGAGAGTGGGACTGAGCCTCTCGCAAGTGACTGTGGCCAACTGAGGCCTCATCAGAGGTAAGCCGGGCGTGAGGGATTCTCCCCCCTTTCCGCTGTCTCTTCCTCTCTTTATTCCTCTGTCTTCCTCCATTCCCTCCTCTTCCTTTTATCCCCTCTCCTCTCCCTCCTCCTCCTCTTTCTCTTCCCACTGGTTGTCTCACACTAAGCCCCCTCTTTCTTGTCCATACGAATATTGTTTCCCCGCTTTTGTGCACTTTCTTCTTCATACACTTCCTCTCCTCAGAGAGGTGAAACTCTCCAAATGTTGCAGAGTTGAAGGCACATCATCAAACCCCTACAGAACTCCCACCTCCTTTGAATGGATACCGTAGATGCTCTGTTTCTGAGAAATCCCCACAAGGCCCCCAACAAAGTAAGTTCTAAAAGTCCAGCACTCCCCGAAGTGTCAACTATCTCACACTTTTTGTTTTTCCTTTTCCCAGTAGCTCCTAAAGTCTTTCTGCATCGGTCCCAGCCATGGATACGCTTACCTGTGATTTATTGATGATAATCATAGGGAAGCCATTTGTAATCAAACATTAAACAAAGACATTCTCTCGCTGAGAGGGAGTGATAACGCACCATTTAGTAATTTTTGTGCAGCTGGTAATTTGGAAAATGAATGATAATTTCTGAGCTTTGAAAAACTACATTGACAATGCCTGGTGTTATTCACCTAGTGAATAAAGACACCTTCCTCTCCATGTCTTGTGATAAATTTCTTTTATTAGGGCCACTTACGCGGGACTTTATCTTAATGGTCTCTTATATGGAGCAGTTGTGCTTAGGCCGTTAGGTTGTTTTTCATCACGTCTTAAGCACAGGGCTCAGAGAAAATAAATAGCAATAGTGGTTCCAGGCAGCTCAGCTGCTGTAGAAATTAGGCCCTGAAGCTAACTGGTTTACCCAATCACAACTCACTGGAAATGGACAGAGAGTGTTTGCTCTTCTCTCTCCTGTATGGGCCCTTCCTAAGTGACTCTCACCTTCCCTTCTTGATCTACACTCCCTAATTAGTTCCCCTATTTGCACTTTTCCAGGTGTTAACTCAGTATTTATTTCAGTGTGGAAGGAAGTGGTAGTACATAGAGTAACTAAATAGATATTATGTTGTCCTGTACAGGTTCTCTGCAACCTGCGTCCACCAAAGAGAAATCCTGGTAGGTGGTCAAGAAAATCCGGGGAGGGACAACAGCCACCCACTCTACACTGCACACCAACATGGCCTATGACAGCCACACTAATGTCCCATCAGTGATTTGCTTCAGCTACAGGTTATATAGCTCACTGCCTTCTGAGACCCTTCTGAGACCAGGCTGCCTCTTAGTGCTGTTCCTCTGAGTACTATTCATCTGAGTGCTGTACCTGACAGAGGCGGGCTGCTTCAGGGTGCCGTTCACAAACTCAGGGCCTCTCTACAGGCATTGCAGCCTGCCTCCACCAGGAGGTCCCTAGGTTCTGTCACGCTGGGGTCTCAGAAGGCAGTGAGCTATATAACCTGAAGCAAATCACTGATGGGACATTAGTATGGCTGTCATAGGATGTGTTTAAATGTCAAAAGATGTCAAAGAATACTCATGAATCCTATCTTTAGGTGATTTCCCCTTTCCCACAGTCCCCCAGTCCTTAACCCTGTCTCCAACCACCGCCATCAGTTCTCACCTACAACTGTATCACAGACCTCAGAAAAGGCTGTCAGTCATTCTCTGGGGAATAGAGAGAGGAACAGAGGGAGGCTATCTTTGTAAGCCAGTGGCACATCTAAAAGTCCGTAAGACATCGCAACTTGTCTTACTATCCTAAGAAAGTGTCTCCTTCTCAGCTTTGAAGTGAATTACAGAGCCCTCTTTTGTTGCTTTAACCTAGGACACACACAGCTCCAGGAGGGAGGGGGGGATAAATATTATTAACAGCCGACATTTAATTCATATTTACTATATGCTAGGCTTTGTGCCAAAAACTTTGCATTGATTACCTCATTTAACCTTCATAAATCCTTAGTATGTAGGTACTGTTATTTTCTTTCTAGCTTTATTGAGATATAATTGACATATAACACTGTATAAGATTAAGGTGTACAATGGGATGACTTGATACACGTATTTATAATGAAATACTTTAGGTACTAATATTGTATTTGATTTTTTTGCTGTTGGAGAAAAGGAAGACAAGGGGACCTAAGCTACTTGCCCAGAGCCACGAAACTGGAAAGTCTTGGAGTTGGAGTTGGAACCCAGGCCATCCGACCTCAAACCCCTTACTCCTTTCCTCGCTGCTCTCCTGACAATAATAATCCCATCCAGCCATACTCTTGAGTGGTCTGAAAAGGGAGAATATACACCCTCTTCCACCACAGGTGGATAAAGAGAGATGGTATGTCTGAGTCCATTCCACTGCTCCCCACACACCAGGCAGCTTATAGCCCTAGGAGAGCCCATCCCTGGAATTCCATGCCATCATACATCTGAGACGCAGGGTGGATTTCCACACACCCTCAGTGGGCAGCTACACTCATTCATCTTCCTCAGGAGATGGACCAACCCCTGCTTAGAACTGATTATCATCTATTTCTCAGTAATACCCTTCTCCTTATCAAGAAAGTACTGGTCACGTCCCATGGGCTCAAATACCACTCTCTCTAAACGTAGTTCAACCGAAGGGAGTCTGTCATCCAACTCAAGGAATCTCTGTCTCCCCCACGTCAAAGAGTGACAGTGCAATCACTGCCCTCTACTCTCTGTCCATCTCTCCTATATCTGGCCACAGGGTTGCTTTTTGGTCCCATTTGGATATGGTCTAAAATTTCTGTCTTGAGTTTCAGAAGCAGTGTCCCATAGGAGGGCAAATTCCCTCCCACCGGTTCCTCAGTGGAGAAACTACTGTGATGTTCTCCCCTACTTCTTACCTTGACAGATCCCCACCCCACCCCATCTAGGCTGTCTTATAAATTAGCACAGATCCTAACCAGACTACTTCCAAATAATGGATGTCTTTTCAGTGTCAAGAAACTGCAAACCCCATAGCTCTCTCTGATCTGTTGTTCCTGGTGCAGAACAACTGGATCACAATGTCTTTTCTTTCTTGCAGTGTTGTGTTGAACCGTGGATTTAAAAAAGAGGTTCTTTCTATGGAAAGTAATCTTGCAGGGTGATCTGATCATAAATTCCTAACCGGGCAGGTCATGGTGGGTAGTCACATCCCAGGCATATAACTTCTTTAGTGAAAGGTTTTCAGCAAGCCCTGTTTATTGTTCTTGTGCATCTAGGTTAACACACCTTTGGAATAAACCATAACCACCCTTAAGAGAGCACGTAATCTTAACTATTCTGTAATTCCTTCTTTTGCTTTCTCCTATCCTCATATCATCTTCCTTATGTTCCCTCCTTAACGTCAAATGCATAAAAAACAAACAAACAAACAAACAAAAACCTTCAAACTTATTCTCTGAAGCATTTATCTCAGTCTGTTGGGATCTTGTTTCCAGGTGTATCCTCTATTTGGCTCAAATAAATTTTTATAAAAATTCTCTACAGGTTTGGATGTTTCTTACATCAACAGACTACCGGAGCACCAAGCCATCCTTCAGCTTATTGACCCGTTTACCCCTTCTGCTTCCTTGTCTGCCCCAAATCAGAGGTCAGTGGGCAGCAGGACTCCTGCTGAAACACCAAGAAAACAGAGACCACATAAAGGTGGCATTCTTACTGTTATTACGACCATAAATATGAATCCCATGTATTATCCCTTTGGCCTTTACTGGTCTGGGTGCAGAATTTTAAATATTCTTATTAATGGTCTATTAAATCTCTTGATTCATTTATAAATCATATAATTCCCTATTATATTTTGGGAATAATAGGGAATTTCTTAACATGAACTAGGAATGACCCATCATGCTCCACCACATTCAGAGCTCTCTTCAGGATTCCTATTTGAAACAAACAGAAAGACAGACAGACGAAGATCCTCAGACAAAAGGAAAACAAGCAGCATCAAAAAAATAAAAAGCAAATAAAACAATATGATTGTCTCACCCAGTGTTAATCTCTGAATGAATTATGTCTCAGAACAAATATACAATCAAGATTATGATAGTAGTAAATCCTTTCAGTTGGTCACAAAGGCTCAGAGAGATGATGATAGGGTATAACTTTCCTACCTAAGCCTGATAGACTCACGATACTCACATTAAAATTGAGAGAGAGAAGAGAGAGAGAGAGAGATGGGGAGAGTTGAGGGAAGAGAAAACATGTAAACATGTTTGTTTGTTTTTTAATTGTGGGTGTAGGTACTGGCATACAATGCAGATTAGAATCAAATAGATAAGAAACTGGCTAATTTCTTGAGAGTGCTGTGTTTATTTCCCCATTCTCCCAAATGTGCCTGGACCAAAATATTGAGGGTTGCTAAAGACCTAAATCAACCGCTTCCGATATTCTATGGGAAGGAAGTGGGCTGAGAATGCTGCTGAAATGCTAAGGAGGACAGGAACACATATTCTTCAATGCCCACTTCAAATGTAGCCAAGGAGGATAGGGGAAAGGAAGAACCTTAGAAAACAATGGCTGGGGAGCTCCTCCCCTAGCACAGAACCAGGAACATCCCTCACCCCCAGGAGTCTGGTTCCACACAGCATCTACCAACAAGATGTCAGGATTGCTATAGACATGTGTCTGAGCTGTCTTCCAGTTTTACCCCTACTGAATGACAGCTTATATTTTGGTTGTCCTATTTGTGTTCCATCATTGTTAATTGGGCGTAGAAGGGTACATATTTCTTTTCAGCTCATAGGTCTCTGAATGAAGAGGCATATTTTAAAGCAATTGATAAACTGTAGTAGTTTGTCTTTACCTTAATGTTAGAAGCATCCTTAATCTAAGAGCTCAGTGATTTTGCATGGAACCTACAGAGAAGGAAATAAAATCCTAGGCCACTACTTGGCCCAGCAAAGTTTGACATTTATAATAGTAATAATATGAGCAGTGTTCATTACTTATTGTTTTAGAGTCACTCTATGGACAAAGCACAGAAGACTTGCTTGTGATTGCAGGATGAAATGTAAACATTAGCAAATTTAACAATGAAAAAGAAAAAGTGAGCTGCTGGAAGGCAGTAGAATTGGGTAGAATATGTAAAAGAAGTGTAGGGTTACTATTATCCATATTTTCAATAAAGTTGGTAGTAGAGAGAAACTGTCACCTGTTGACAGGACAAGATATGACAGTTTATTACATTATTTAAAGTAATAATACATTAACAGATAATAAAAGTATAAACTGTTGGGTATAGTGAAGGGAGAAATTGTGTATGTGGTCAAAATCTTTTATTTATAGTCAAAAATCTATATGTCTTAAATATAGAAATCAAGAAATTAAAATGTAAAAGAAGAAATTGAAAGAAGAAATTGTTTTAAAAAATTGATCTGGCAATTAATATTAGAAATAAGGAAAAAGTGCTACATATCTCATTGCTGAATATCACTATAGTCACCTTCAAAGTACTCCCCTTGGGAAGCTATGCACCAACACCAGCACCCAATCCACCCTTCAAAGCAATTCTGGAACTCTTTTTCTGGAATGGCCATCAGAGCTGCTGTCGTATTACCCTCGATGTCCTGAATGTCATTAAAATGTCTCCCTTTCAATATTTCCTTTATTTGGGTAAAGACAGAAGTCATTGGGGGCCAGATCAGGTGGGTAGAGAGGGTGTTTCAATACAGTTATTTGTTTACTGGCTAAAAGCTCCCTCACAGACAGTGCCGTGTGAGCTGGTGCATTGTCGTGATGCAAGAGCCATGAATCGTTGGCGAAAAGTTCAGATCTCTAACTTTTTCACACAGCCCGTTCAGCACTTCCAAATAGTAAACTTGGTTAACTGTTTGTCCAGTTGGTACAAATTCATAATGTATAATCCCTCTGATATCAAAAAAGGTTAGCAACATCGTTGCAATATAGCTTGCAAATGAATTGTCAGACCAGAAGATATAAAGTATCTCCTACTTTGTGGCATATCTTTTCAGTCTTACAATGTCTTTTGGTGAACAGAAGTTCTTAATTTATTGAAACCCAACTTATCAATCTATTTGTGTGGTTACTACTTTTTGTGTCCCATTTTGGAATTTTTGTCAACCCAAGGTCATGAGGATACTTTTACAAATAGTCTTTCGGAAGCTTTACTGCCTTACCTTTCAGATTTATGGCTATAATGCATCTGGAATGTCTCTTTTTAAATTTTTTTCTTTTTACTGAACCCCAACAGGCTTCTTTTGGGGGGAAATCCCAAGACAGGTGGCATATAGACCATAAGGGAGAGAAAATGTGTCCTCTACCAGCTTGCCTACAGCTGCTGCACGGACAACCCAGGCTCAGGCAATCAGATGATCCTGTCTGAGCTGAGTTGACAGCGAGTGCCACAAAGACACGGGGAGAATCAGAGAGAGTTCATTGAGGCCCTGAGGCACCCCAAGGTCCAGAATAATGGGAGTTTCTGGAGGAGGGCAATCCAATGGCCAGAACTAGCTGCCTGTTAACAGTGGTGCCAGAATGGTGTCATTAGAGGACTCACTAGTGTGGCCTTGTTGCAAAGTTCTCCAGTGTAGTTCTCCAGCCTTCCTGTAGATTTTGTGATCTACCCCATCTCCTTCCAATAAATTCCCTTTCTTTGCTTAAGTTAGCTCGGGTTTTATTTGACATCAAGAACTCTGCCTGGTAAAAGCAACAAATTTCAAACTCCACAAAATGTCATAAAGAAAACTACATGCCCACTGGAAGCTTAAGAGTTATACATATCCTTATTCACTGGGATTAAAGTATTTCTCAACTTTTCCTTAAGTTTCCTTGTGGCTAGAGACAGCTAATGGGAAGCCTGTCCGAGGGTTGGCAGAGGCTACAGCACAGTGCTGACAAAGACCTCTGCAGCACTAGTTTATGGGCTTCTACCCACGTGTGAGACAGGGGCTAATTTGGAACAGAAAACCCCATTCGTGACCCCATGCCCACCCATCCAGGGATTGCTGCAGACATTTTGCTGCACCTATTCTCCCTGAAGAGAAAATCAGTAAAGTAAAATTCCTTAAATGACAAACTACATTAAAAAATTAACGGAAAATTCTAAATGGTGTGGAAATTATGTCTTAATTAGAAGGCCATTTTTAAACTTCTCTTTATAAGACTTTGGAGCATTAATATCAAGCAGTAGGAGGTGAAGAACCTTGTGAGGGAAGGAAATACCCCTGGAGTTGTGGTATTTTTTTTTTTCCTTTTTGCTAAGGGATTCTCTGCAGCCTGAGATGTGATGTAGGTAAAACTCCAAACTTTGTAAATGCCATATTGTTTCCCCCACTTCCCTAAACCATTACTCTAAATATATGGACCTCATAATACCAGTGTTTTCCTGGAAGCTCTTCTGAAAACCTTCTGTCCCCTCCCCAGATCTATCTTTATGCTTCAGTCCCCTCACACATACCCTCGGGTAGAGCTCCTTCCCCTCCACTCTCTCTCCTCTATATTCCTGTGGTATCCTGGGCTAACCCCTGCACAGCACTGATCACACTATTCTATAATCATCAGTTTACTGTATGTCCCATCCATAAATTTCTTGAGTGGGGATTACATGTTGTTCAGTTCTGTGGCCTCAGACCAAATGAATAAACAAATAAATGAAGCAATTCAACCAGCCATCTATGCTCAAACATGAGCCTTAATTAAGGTGATCAAATAATTTGTTCTAATGGTGACCCTATTGAGAGTGAAAGGGGTCACTCATTGGACAGATCACTGGAACAATATGCATTATCCAGGACTGGTCTGAACAATCAAGGACAGATGGTCACCCTAGCTTTAGCTCATCTTACCCAGTCTGGTTTTCCCTCCTCCGCCATTGTTCAGTGGGAGGGAATCACTAACACTATCCTAGGTTGTTTCTGAAAAATGAAGGTTGTGTCCCTATCTTTGATACTGAGCTCTCTGGGTAGTGAGGTAGTAGTGACATTGGATTAGAGGTCAGAATCAGAGATGATGATTGAAGAGGCATTCTTATTCATGTAGAGGGGGGAAATGAAGCCAAAGAAAAGGATGAGATCCAAAAGACAGGGTGGTGGCTGAGATGTCAGAGGCTTAAATTCAGAGACCTGGACACACGACATACTTAGAAGGAAGAAAAAGGGGTAGAGTGGAGGGCTCATTACATTATTTCACATATGTTAGCGCATTTCATCCTCACACTACGAGGCACTGTTAGCTAGGGTGTAATGTTATTCCTACTTTTTGAATGAGCAAAATGGAAGCACAAAGCTGACGTGGCTGCTTCCTAGCTCATAAAGTAGCAGAGCAAGGATTCAAACTCAGTTTGGCTTGACACTAAAGCCCATGAGCTTAACGAGGACAAGAATGCAAGAGAGAAGAAGGGTTAGGAAGAAGGTTTGTTCTTCACTGTCAGATGCTCCAAGAATACTTTGGAGAACATGTCCTCTGAATAATTCAAGGACAATAAAGAACTGGAAAGCATTGCATTTGACAACTGGAAAATTAGTCGTGACCTTTCAATGCTCGTATGACAGGAGATTCACAGAATGAATTAGTGGGGAGGAAGTAGAGATAATAATTCAATTAAAGACAATTACAGGGTTATACCTTCATAAAGCATTATATTTATGAATATATTTATACATTATAGATATCTGTATATATGTGATATATACATGTATGTACATATGTGGTACATATGTGTACATATGTGTATACATGTATATTTATATATGTCACATATACACAGATATCTATAATGTATATGTATATAACATATATACATATATTTAACATATATATACACGGATATCTATTTATATATATATAATTCTTAAGCTAAATTAACTAGCCTCATGGTAGGATTTTGTTGAATACTTCTTGGATAATACTTCTGTCAGGAAACATTTTAAAAACTGAATTATAATATGAAATCAAGGGTCCCCAGAACATGCACTATTGAACAGATGCACCTTTTGAGATAGAGAACACTTACCTTACTGTCAGGCACTTAGCAACAGAGAAATCAAGGAAGGGATAATTACTCTATGAATTTGGTGGTGGGTCCCAAACAAGCAGAAATGGAAGACCTTAAATATAGTCCCAGTAACAATGAGTGAGAGGAAATTGACAGAAACCAACTCTTACTAAGATAACACATGCCCAGAATCAATAAAAGGGCAGCAGGAATTAAACAACTAAGCTGATAAAAGACAGATCACCAAGGAGTCTGGGTTTTGAAAAAATCTCTAGGGAATGTAGCATATTGAAAGGTACTGGATGGATCTGTTTTTCTTAGAAATAAATAATTCACCTTATTTAGTACACAGCTCTCTATAAACCCACTTCTTCTACCCCCACTCCCACCAGCTCGGCCTAGGCCAACAAGATCTTTTTTATATAGTATTTATCAATTTGCTATTTATATAATGTTTTTAGGTAAAACACTGTACTGCAGGTCCTGCCCAAGAATGTTAGTAATTAGAAAAGATATTGGAGGGAGGAGAGAGGGGAATAAAGGAATATGGGAAAGTAAAGCAGGTAAACTTCTCTAACTTTCCTATTTTATTTAGCCAAAGGGTGGATTTGATGGATACGACTTGCCTTGGGTCTTATTGGGGCCACCAATATCATTTTATATGAAACTTTATAAAAATCTTCATATAAAATCTAACATTTGTGAACACCTCCTGTCCCAAAGCACATTCACAACAAAAGCTACCATGGTACTACCACTAATAATAGCAAACACATATAGTACTTACTATGTGCTGGGCCCTGTCCTAAATGGTTTATATTATATTAACTCACTCTATCCTCCCAATAACCCCATAATTGTCTCCATCTCACAGATGAGGAAACTGAGACACAGAGAGGTTAAATTATTTGCCGAACATCACACAGATAGTAAATCTTGAATTTGGAAATTCAAACCAAGCATTCAAACCAAGCCTTTGCTCTATATTATGATTAAGGTATGGTCCAGAAACAATGTTTTTCTTTTCGTACAACTTCCCTCAAATACCCCATATTAGAACTTCCTTCCCAGCCTCTGGGTAACATCACAGGAAGATTTCACAGTCTGCTATTCATTTTCATCTATTAAAATTCTCATTTCCCTATTGGAAAACCTAGTGAAACTAAACATTTATGCATACTTCCTGATGGAAGTATACGACATGTGTAGTGTTAGGAAAATCAAACTTTTTGGGAACAATCAAACCTGAATGAGATCAAGCCTCTTGATCTGACTACCAGTTTATAGAGAAATGTACTAAATGGCACTATGGGAATGCATAGGAAAATTCAGAATGTGAGAAGCTCTATGGAACATATGACTCAGTTTCTTTAAGAGAAAAATGTAAAGAAAGGAAAAAAAAGGATGAGAAATCAAAACTGAAAACATCTTAAAAGTCTATTATGTTGCAATAATTATGTATAGTACCAGGTGGGTACTAGACAAATGACGGGGAATCACTGAATAAATTATATAGATGCCTAACCATTACGCCGTATATCTGAAACTAATATAAAATAATTTTGAATGTCAACTGTAACTGAAAATAAATAAATTTTTAAAAAGGAAATAAAAAGACTATTATGGATTGAATTATGTCTCCACCCCAAAAAAGATATGTTGAAGTCCTAACCCCTGGTACCTGTGAATGAGACCTTATTTGGAAATAGGGTCTTTGCAATATAATTAAGTTACGATGAGGTCATGATGGTGGGCTCCTAATCCAATATGACTGTGTCTTTGCAAGAAGAGAAGCAAAAAGACAGAGACATAAGGAGGGAGGACAACCATATGAAGGTAGAGATTGAATTTAAGTTGCACCTGGGTCTACCAGAATCTGGAAGAGGCAAAGAAGGATCCTCCCTTACAGGCTGTGGAATGAGCAGGGCCCTGCTAACGTCTTGAATTGGTATTTCTAGCCTCAGAATTGTGAGACAATAAATTTAATAAACGTGAGACAATAAATTGTTGTGTAAGCCACCCAGTTGGTGGTACTCTGTTACAGCAGAACTAGGAAACCGATACATAAGTAATAAAGACCAAGAGACCAAATACAATATACGGACTTTGGATTCCAATTCAAACAAACTCACTCTACAAAAAATTATAAGACAGATGAGAAAATTTAAACACTGACTAGAAATTGGATGTTATTAAGGAATTGTCAAGTATTTAGGTATAAAAATGATATTGTAGTAATGCTTACATAAAGAGTTCTTGTATCTTAGACATACTTGAAAACTTTACAAGATAAAATGGTATGATGTCTAGGATTTGCTTCAAAATAATACAAGAGATGAGGAGTGGTTAGGATTATAAATGAAACCAAATTTACCACAAAGTGATAATTATTGAAGCGAGGTGATAAGTACTTGAGAGTTTATTATAGTCTTCGTTCTACTTTTGTATATGTTTGAAATTTTCCACAATTAAAACTAAAAAGTCAAGTCCAATTTAAATAAAATCTTTAATGCATTTTAAATGATGTTATTTCATTTACATCTTTTCTTCTACCTCCCTGCCCCCAAATGCAAGCTCAGGTCTAAGCTCTGTATTTATACATATACATACATATATATATATATATGTATATATATATACATATATATACATATATATGTATGTATATGTATATGTATATATATGTATGTATGTATGTATATATAGATATCTTGATCCAACCCCTCTACCTTCTAACCTCCCTGGAGTCAGATCAGGAATTAGAGGAAAAGTAGGCAAATACCTTTCTAACTTAGGTAGGACTGTTAGTAAATCTCCTTTGGTTGTTAAATGTCCCTGTGAATACAGAAGCTCAAATCCTGTCTCTCTTTTTCACAGAGGGCCCAGCAAACAGGTGAGGACTGTGACACTGTCTCATTTCCTGATGAAGACAATGTTCTCTTTAGCTGACCTCTTGCAAACTAAGCTCTTGCTTCAATTATGAAGTCCTAGGGTGTTCAGTCAACTCCCTGTTCAGAAAATAGCTCTCTTGCAGTGGTCTTTTCAAGACGACGCTTGCCTGGTCACCTCCCAAGGCATCCTGGTAGCCCATAAAGAAGATCATTAACCCTTGGCCACTGAGTGAAGTGAAATTCACTCACTCAGCTGTCCTCTGTCCAGCCAGCCTTCCCTTTCATTTCTCTGGGCAGCAGTTTCCAGGCCTCTTGAACTTCAGGCAACATATGAGGGTCTCCCAAGAACTCTCTGAAGCCATACTCTGCCAGTAGCACAGGGAATGGAATGAGGGTCTCCCCTTCTCTTCAGCACCCCGAATCTTTCTAACTCATTCTTTTGATTTGTTCCTCACTTGGCTAAGGTTGGAGAAAAACATTCCTGACACTCCCCTCTCTATCTTCTCTGCCTACAAATTTCAATCCAAGATTCTTCCTCAAGACTCCCTCTAAGCTTCTATTTGTATAGGCTGTTGGAGGAGATGGTGACGACATCAGTTTGGCCACCTCTTAGCAGCAAGCCTTCTCAGATCTTTTAAAATATATCACCCATTTTCCCCATCTTTATCAACCATTCAACATCATGCCACTCTCAGTTTCAATCCTCATCACACCCTGAAAGGTATTTTTCACAGGTAAGTAAACGTACTCAGAGACTTGCCCAAGATCACTCGATTTGCAACGGATGAACCTTGGACTTGAACCTGAAATGCCTGACTTCAAACCCAGTACACTTTGCACTACGCCTCAAAATGTTCTGGCTCACAAATTAAATCAATCAAAAAGCATTTTATTCTTTATTCTCAAGATAAAATATTGGACACACCCCCAACGAGCTGCATAGGACTGCTGTGAGTCCTGTCGCCAGAGAGACATAGTACCCAGAGTCCAACTGTCCAACTACTAGAACGAAAACAAACAAAATAGTATCTGCCAAGGAACACAGCAGCAGATTAAGGGCAGTCATTTCTGCTATTTTCACAACATCTGTATGAGCAAGATATTGAGAATATTAACCTTCATTCTATAAACCTCTACCTGGAAATTTGCCTCATTTTTGTCCTAGCTGTCTTGCTCTGCCTTCATAAACATGCCTGGTTACATGTCAGAGAGATATTCCAAAACTAGAGGAAGCACTCTCAGGGGACAAGGGGGCTATGATCCCCATGTTTTCATTACAATAGCCCATTTCTTGGCCCACAAGAGATTCACAGATCTTGACCCCCAAACTCTGTAACTCTGATCACTGCCACAGCTGTCATCACCCAGCCATCCCAGACCACTCCCGTCAGTCTCCCACCTTTAGACTTCCAAACCAAATACAATATCTTTTACCCCAAACTGTTGCCATTATGTCCTTTCTAAGTAAATGGCACACAAAATTGGCTACATAATTTGTAGGGCCTGGTACAAAATGAAAATGCAAGGCCCTTATTCAAAAACTGTTAGGAAATTCAAGATAGCAATAGCAGAACATTAAACCAAGTATAGGGGGGCCTGTGTGACTTTAATTATGACCTTCACCTGCTCTGTGATGGGAGTTTATTGTCTGCTCATCAGTCGCCCTCACTCTACTGTGGGTAATGCAAAGTCAGAGAATGTGCCCAAGTAAGCTTTCAATCTGGATTGAATGAATAAATAAAAAGAGAAAGAGCATCACGTGTCTTCTAGAACACCAACACCTCAAGCTCACTCTGCCTTTGGAGAAGAAGGAGCAGAGAAACCCATCTGGAAGTTTGCCGGGATGGGGGCCTATAGAGGTACATGAAGCATGCCCATGGAGCTGGTCCTGGGCACCACTGTCCACCAGTCACTCAAGCCAGAAACCAGACCTTCTCACCTCCTCCCTCCCCACTCCCCCACTCTTACTCTCACACATGCAATAAACGACCATACTTTGTCAATTCTAGCTCCTTAAAGGTATTTAAATCTGGATCCTTCTTTCTGTCCTCACTGCCACCACCACACTTCAGGCCTGAATCATTTTTTACTTAGTGTATTAGTTAGGGTAAGAGGCTGAGAATTTTAAAACCAGATTTGTCTCACTCCACAGCACAGGTCCTTAACCTATACCAGTATTTTCTAAGATGTTGAAGAAGTTCTTAGAAGTAGGAATACAAGAGTTTATTGGTGGTTGCTGGTTAGCTCGATTGGTGCTCTTATCAACAAGGTTGCCGGTTCAATCCCCACATGGGTCACTGTGAGCTGTGCCCTCCACAACTAGATTGAAACAATTACTTGACTTGGAGCTGATGGATCCTGGAAAAACACACTTAAATAAAGAGATGTTTTGAAAAATAAGGGAAAGAGATACCCATAGGGAAAGAGTTTATTATTCAAGGCTCATTTAGATGCAAGTGATAAAAACTCAACTTAAAAAAAAAAAGAGAGTGGGAGGAATTTATTGGTAGCCATAACTGAAGAGTCTAAAGGATAACTATTTTCAGGGACAGCTAGGTCCAGAAACAATGTATTCAGGGATCCAACTCTTGACTCTGCTTTCCTTTGTTTGTTGGTTTTGTTCCTTCCTTTTGCAAATGGATTTCTTCAGGCAGCAATGAAAGATGAAATACAAGCAGCTCTGGCTCATATGATCCTTTAGGCTCCAAAATCTGGTCATCAGCTTTGCAGACTTGGATATTTGATCTGACCAGGAACAGGAGATGATGGGCTTCAGGGAAGCCACGTATGACAACGACATGAGAGTCACTAGAATGTTGCTACCTTAATTTACAGTGGGCATTTCAGATCAAGACTCCCAGTCTGGAGGTATAAGGTACAGGCCATGTCCACTTCTCTGACTGAGCAGTGGTCCCTGATGCTGCCCTATAAGTCCGCATGTATTTTCCCGATAGACACCCCCATCCCTGGCAGGCTAGCAGGCGGGCTGCTTTGCTCCTTCCATTCTCTGAAGACAGCATGAATTCGCAATATCAAAAACATGTGACACTCCCACTCATTTATTCATTCATTTAACCCTTATGGAAAGCCTACTGTATAAGGCATATTCTCTGCCCCCAACTTGCTCATGGTGCAGGGGGGGAACCGATGAGGAAACAATAAACTCCAATACAGAGCAGTTGAAGGTCTTTAAGTACAAGATACAGTGGGGAATGCTCAATGTGATGAGGTTCTGGGTTGTTCTAATATTTACCACACTGAGCTGTATATCACTATATGTTCATCTGTCTGTTCCCTTATGAGAATGTGAGCTTTCTGAGGGAAGGGACCATATCCTATTTTTCTCTGTATCCATAGCATCTACTACTCAGTATAGACTTAGTAAATGCTAGACCCAAATAAATGGGAGTAAGGCTGTAAGACAGGAAAGATTCTTTTCAACATTTCTTAAATACCCATTAAGTCCAACACGCGGAGATGGTTGTAGGGGAAACACAAGGATGATTAACTTCTGGTTCTTATAGGGAGAGGGTCCAGGGGCATGGATTCTTGGGAAGTCAGATGAGACTTCTTAAGAACTGGATCTTTATGTCTAAAGACCAAAAGTTCCCTCCTACTGACTCCTAGAAGAGTGGAGCCTGAGCCAGTAAACTCATTACCCTTCTCTGCCCTGCAACTGAATAGACAAATAATTCTTTAGTTAGTCATTATGTTCTAATCAGAGTAATTTACATACAGAGAGTGGATTGAGTTTGTTCTCCAATTGTAACATTTGTGAAATTTAACCACAATTCCACTTATTAATAGTCATTAGTGGTCTATAAATAAAGCACATTCTTTTAGATAGGGAAACCAAGCTATGAGCTTGTTTGAAATGTAAACAAGATATTCATGAATTTGCTAATTGCAATTCCGTGCTTGGCCTTTGGCCAACCTTCCTTCTCTGGAAGTGGCCACTGATTGAAATGTTGTATGTTGTCTGATGATAAGTCCTGGGGGGTCAGAATCTAAGATTTGTGAGTTTATATTCCAGAAGTCTGGAATATTCTTTCACTCATATACTCACATATTTACTGAGTCCTTGCAGTGTTGGGTCTGTGGGTTATCCAAATATCTAAATATGAATACAGCACAGTTCCAGCTAGGTGAATATATAAATTCTGATGTTAGATGTGGACCCAGACATTAGCAATGCTGGGCATGACCATGAGAATGGCTCAGGGAGTTCTACAGGATGAGGGGTGGAGGGTAAAGAGGAAGACTTCCTGAAGGGAGTGACATCTGAGAAAGATGGATGGAAAGATGAGACAGATGGATTTTATTGATAGGATTAGAAGTGTGAAGAGAAGAAAGATGTTCTGAATGGAGGAAAAGTTGACATCAACAGTGTAAAGTGTAAAAATTGAACACTGTAAAATATTCCAATTTAAAACTGGGCAGATTTTTACATAAATGTCCGTATTTCTAACTTCTCTTGCAAAGTCAGGAGATCCAACAGCACTATACCCACCCTCATTCCTTCTGGCAACAATAAGCTGAGTCTGAGTTTCAAAATTTCTCGTAGATATTTATCTTTGAGATTCAAGAACAAGAGAACTTGGGGGGGAAAAAAGGAAAAAAAAAGAAAGGACTTGGAATTCCTGGGAATTCTCAGAAATCTCCCCCAAATCATAAATTACTCTTAAAATATCTTCAAAATTCTTCATAATCATTATTATTGCAGATATTTTAAAACATTTTGTCTAATAAGTAATAAATATTAAACTTAGCAGTACTTACAAATAAATGTAAGCCATAGTAAACACTGGGAAAAACCAGGGAAAATCACTGATAACATTCAAATAGATTAGCTAGCAAGGTTACTAACACTACAGAGTCATATGTCAAAATTGCCAACCGAAGGGCTGACTTTGCTTCCAAACATGTTCATTTTTGAAACATTATTCATGTAATTTATATTAAATATACTATTAGTATAAATTTAATATTTATTTTATTTGCAAACCTGACTCACTCTAAGCAGAAGCCCAGGCCACAATAGCACACCTAAAATATGGTGACAAGCCATAAGCAAGACCAATTGATTAAATGATAAGTAGTAATTAGATCTTGATCAGTTCTCTCCTACATGGTCCTGTCCTGGTTCCCTGAAAAGTCAACCTTAACCTTTAATTTCACACGTCAGCATTTCCTGCTCGTTTTCAACTTGACATCAGTGGATACCTTTGAACCAGTTATGTCTTCCTAAACCACATACTTTAGGAAGATAAATCTGGTGCCAGAATGTAAGATGGCCTCAGAGGCCATAAACTCTAGGCAGGAGGCTCATAATGGGGTCTTTTGAAGGAGGAGATGAGACCTTGAAACAGGCGCAGGCAGTAGATGTAGAAAGGCAGTGATGTACACCAGGTACATTGGGAGGGAGAGTGGACAACACCTGGCCCCTCATTGGAAGGTAGTGCTAAGAGGATAGGCTCTGAGGTTTTTAAATCTACCACGTCTGAGCCATCCAGCTGGTTCAACAATAAGGACATCAGGAAGAGTGCCAAAGCCACAGCAGAATACAGGTCCATTTGTCCAGCGTCCCACTGAGGCATGTTCACAGGCAGAGGAATGAGAAAGATGTTCTGACATCTTCTAGGACCTTGTCCCTTTATAAAACTCTCAACTTTCAATCAACTCCAGCTTCACATCTGCCACCCATAGGAAAGGAGATAAACTTTGTTTCAAAAAAAGGTTTTTAAAAATTGCTCAAAATGTTTTTTTTTTTTTTTACTACGGTCTCTGTTCCAACCAGGTGGAAACATAAGATTCTCTTCCCATTGTAAGAAGTTGTCTTGTCTAGATTTTTGTATAAAACTTCAACCAGCATGTTGCCCTCCAGACCAGATCACCAGGTACCCTGCTTCCCGCCAGGCTGCCCCACATCAATCACGCCCTCTGAGCATTCCCTCCCCTCCCAGCCCTGAGTAATTCCAGTCCTCCCCACAGCCCAAACTGCAGCTGCCCATTACCTGGGAGAGTTAATAAGAAATTCACCTTCCCTCCCTGGCACAAATGAATTCCAGTCAGTTCGTTCTCACAGGAAATAAATTTTAAAATGGAAATTAAAGAAAACAATTGCTAGGAAAGGTAATAACGTGTTGCCCCTGAATGCTGCCTCTGAGAGGAATTTATTACCATTCCCAAGATTGCAGCGGGCTCAGAGAACCCCCTGTGGACACCAGGGCTTTGCAGTGTTGGGATGGGCAGGCTCTCCAGTCCATTCACTGTTGTCCCATCAGGCTGTTAAATGGGTCTCAGAACCACAGCTCTACCCCTCAAAATGCATGGGCTACACTCACTTCAGAATTCTGTGGTCTGGAGTCACCATGCCTTCGTCCCCACACCAATCAAGACACTGTGTGCTTAACACAGTGATTAAGAGATAGGCTTGAGGAGGATACAGCCTCTTGCATTTACTACCTGTGTGACCTTGGGCAAATTACTTAAACTTTCTAAGCTTTGGTTTCTTATCTGTTAAATAGGATAAAAAAGGAAAAAAGAAAAAAACTTTTCTCATAGGATTACTGTGAAAGCAAGTAAATTAATGCTTGCAAAGACCATGCCTCACAGATCATAAGTGCTCAATAAATGTCAGCTTTTATTATTATCCTACTTTTTAAAGGTCTTCAGGGGTGAGATAGATATTTTACAACCTAAACTAGGTCCTATGTGATTTATTGTTTAGAAGTGCATATTCTGTTTAAACATTTAATGTGTTTCTTTAAAAGGCATTTTATCTTTAATGAAAACTTAGAGTTAGAAATCTGAGTCAGGAGTTGGTAACAAAATGAATAGAGCTGTTCATTGAATAGTTTAGATCGCATTGGCCAGAAAAATCACAAAATTCTGGATTGAAAGGTTACTATAGGTGGTTCAAGGCTACATACATGCAAATGTGCAGGCAGGACACTTCTTTTTTGCTAGAGGAGAAAACCAGACATGATACTGTGGACCCTAAAAATGAAGATACCTACCTACTAAGCCGGGGCTCCTAGTGGCTAACTGGGCTTAAATTTTAAAAAAAGAAAAAGAAAAACAGAGCCTAGCAGCCATTTCTACGCAGGGTCCTCTTATGTAAACTGCACTTCAGAGAGAAGCCTACACTAAGCCGCCCGCCACCCGCACTGAACTGTCTGCCTGCACTGTGTTCCTGCCATCTGAGCCAGCCCTTATAAAAGAGTTCTTGGAATAGTATTTCAACCAATAGGACTGAGGCTTTCCCTGTCTAGTTGAAGCTGTGCAGCTATATCCCCATCAGCATCTTTATGGACCAATCAGAGCAGGTCCATTCTGACCAATCAAGAGAGTGCTTTTGGACCAAACTGTGAGGATTTGGAGTTCTCATTTACATAAATATGGATCAGTCAGAGACCAGGAGCTAGGACTTCTGCCTGTATAAGTCAGTTCCCCTCTGGCTCAGAGAGTGCACTTTCCCCTTCACCAAAGACTGAAGACTGTGCTTCCCAGTTGGAGATGAAACACCAAAGATGGAGTACCAAAGATGTCTCACGGAAGCAGAGTGGAGCAGACCTAAGCAGTGCACAGTAGAGGGAACCAGAGCAGATGGAGCAGAGCCCGATCAGGTCCTGGCCCCAGGGCTACCTCGAAGCCATGCTGCTTCGTAACTGAGTTGTAACACTATTGTTCCACAACCCCATGCTGTATCACAATTGAGCTATTGGCGCTGAATAAACTTTTCCTATCCACTGCACCCCAAATTGGGGATTCCTGTTGGTGTTGAACTGGAGCCAATGACCGTCAGTTGACATTCCTTATTAAAAAAAAAAAAAGACAAAAACTATAGTAAAACAACTACCTGGGAGTACTAAGAAGACAACCTAACTCCTACTCATATAAGCAGCTAACTAAAAAATATTGAAATGGTAGGAAGACTCTTATAAGGAATTTAGATGTTAAAACTTCCCGTGTTCCACAATGCCAGGCCTGTGAATGTTTTTATTCTCTTGTGAAGTTTCATCATGAATCAACATTGCTTTTCACTTAACCGTGGGAGAAAGGATCAGAGTTAGTTTTAGGATAAAGGTTTAAATAAAAGCTAGATGAAAACCTTGAAGTTTGCATTCGTATATCTCCACCTTGTGAAGGAATGCTATGCAGGCACTAAAAATGATGGCAGACCTATTGGTGGGGCTGTACATACAGATTATCTGGCAGGCAATTCAACAATGTTTATTTAAAATTCTTATAAATTTGGACATCCTTTGATAAAAGAATTCCATCTCCATTACTTAATTTTAAGGAAATAATCTTGACAGTGTAAAAAGACAGAAGTATAATGATATTGAGATGTTTATCAGTGTGTGTTTATAATAGTTAAAAATGTCTTCTAGTTAGATAATGAACATTAAAACATATTATGAACTGTTCAGTTCTCTCAGATGTGCTTTTATTGCTATTACTTGCTAAATGTTCCCCAGTCATGTATTACCTCTTTTTTTGGGTTTCCTCATTTCTACCAAGTGCCAAACAAGGAGGCATTTTAACACAGTGGTTAAGAGCTCAAGCTGTGGGGTAAGATGGCCATGGGTTTGAATCTTGCCTTTACTTTTTATGCTAAGCTGTCTTGTGCATGTTCCTTAACTTTTCGATTTCTTCACCTGCAAAATGGGAATGACAATAATACTTACCCAATAAGATTATTATAAAGATTAAATGACTTAATCTAATACAATTACATAAATTAGGGCCTGATGTTTAGCATGCTCTCAATAAATGTTAACTATCGTCAATAGAGCCCATATTTCTGGCATCATCATACCACGCACATTTGGACTCTTAAGTCCCATGAGCCTTCAATTGACAGTCAAATCTCTTGTAAAAATCATCAGGAACATGAGCCAGATGGACCTGTCACCTTTAACTACAACCCTGATGATTCTTCAGTGCTTAAAGTGATTATTTAGAATTAGTGATACTTGACAGGAAATCAAATGTGACATCCCCTTCTCCCCCCCAATATGGAGTTCAACCTTCAGAACAACCTCAGGTATTCCTCAGACCAAAAGACACAAGCCTGCAGTCTACAAAGCATGGACAGCCAAGGGACAGAGTGCTCAACCTGCCTCTTCTAGGAACCTTCTGCTGGACCAAATTCTGGAAATACGTAATCCTTTAAAGCAGGGACCTAAAGGTAGAAGACCCAGCCAGAATCCATCCTGCCATTTAGCCCATGCTGTTTTTAAATTTTTCTAAACTGATTGTCAATAATTAGTTGGTAGGTTCCAAATTAAAACTTCACGGCTTCTCTTAAAGCAGCAGAAGAGTTGACCGCATTGGACCCAGGGTCCCAAAGGCATCATTGCTTGGAAGCTGGATAACAACTGCCCCCTTCAGGCAGGGCATGGGATCTCCAGTTGGCCAATCTCCATTCCACTTACTTCACTCATCTCTGTTTCCTGCCTGGTCTTGTGGGCACTTGGTTTTCTGACTCTGCTCCACTGCTCCATTGTGTGTGTGTGTGTGTGTGTGTGTGTGTGTGTGTGTGTGTGCGCGCGCGCCTGCCTGTGGGAGCCGGGGAAGGTGTGGGCTGGAGGATATTTGCTGGGACTCTCTTGGGATTCAGGAATGTTTTAAAAGACGGAGGCAGGCTTTAGCAACACCAACGGAAGTGCTTTTAGGTAAGCAGGATGTTTGGGGCTGTAGTGTTTCTGAACACTATTTACAGGCTATGTCTGTTTGGACCAGGTCATAGGCAGCCCCACAAGGCTGGTTAAAAGTTACAGAATTCTTGCACTGTCCCCTGTCAGCAAAGTGCTGAGACAACAAACTTAACCTCTCTGTCCAGCATGAGCCTATCAGCCATGGTTATTAAATCCCACAAAAGGGAGAAGAGGAGAAGTGAATAGGGCTGAAAGAAAAAGCACTTTCCCCATTTGGATAGCTGTGCAGAACAGGAGCTGCTGGAGAAAGGCAGGGAGTGTAATTGCTGGCCTGAAAGAAAAAGAAAAACTATAAAAGGAAAGAAAGAAAGGGGGGAAAATTGATAATGAACAATTTATCCTCACAGCTAACAGTTAATTAATTCTGAAAATATCTGTCAGGCTAATAGAAGTGGGGTGGGGGGGAGGGCTATGCCACATACACAATTAATAAAATAATAATAACAAAAAAGGAAAGAAAAAAAGATTTTTTAAAGGTGTTACTATCTTCTTACAGGCTGGGCCCTTGGCTTCCCAATGTCATTTTCAACACAATTTTTTTCCCCTCCGTCTCTTTTCAGAAATTGTTCTCATGAATGATTTATATATGTCTAGTTATCTGGAGTGATTTCTATGGACCCCGGCGCATTGCTGCATAATTGTTAATTTTAACGCCATAATAGCTTCAGATGGAGGAAGAGATTAGGCATTTATTGCACAATTAAATGAAACATACTTGAGAATCACAAAGGGTTCCGTAATTATTTCAGACCATTAATAAAATGGGCATTAAATTATATGGGACACAAAAGGGAAAGGAAATAGATTTTCATTACAGCAATAGAAGCTGAGAGTAGTAATAGATCCTTGTTGAATTATCTTTCTCTCTCTCTCTCTGAAATTAATTGTTGCCCAGCTTATTTCAAAGCAAAATAAAGGAGGGAAAAAAAGTGTTTTAAAGAACCTCTGATGAAAGGGCTTTGTTTGATGGGGACAATAGCCAGTGATACACTCCAAAAAACAAGGTAATCTTTGATTCTGACTCCCTGCCTTTGGTTCCGAAGACTTTAAAGGCAGTTTTGCAGCAAAATTGGGTTTCTCCACCCCTCCTCAACTCCTAGCACATGAGGATTCAGGTGGGATATGGGAGGGTGGGGAGGTCAAGGAAGGTGGGTCACTGGCTTCTCTCCAAACTGCTCCTGATGGGAAAATTAGGACCATTACACACAATCCCACACAGTTTGACAACATTAAGACCATCCAGCTTGAACTTATTGAAAGGGAATAAAAATGGAAGGAAACTCATTTAATTCATTGTGTAATTCATTCAACATGCACTTATCTCTAAAACAACACTATGAGGTAGGTACTATTATTATCATCCCCATTTTATAAGGCCCCACAGCCACTAAGTGGGTGCAGTCGGGATTTTAAGACAAAGAAGACAGTGTCCCTGCCCTAAAATTACTCTTATTCTGGTGGATGAAGACAGACAAGCACACAGAAAAGTTTGATACCATGTCATTTACTGCTGGACATGTGAGCTACACCCAGACACCAACACATCTCTACTGTTGCAGTTGCAGAAAAACTTCTTCTTTTCCTCCCCTTTACCAATGTCATATCTTCCCAACAGAATTCAAGCAAATGCTTCCTTCATTACCTTAATATTTCCTTTGGGGGCCCCGTGAGCAGAATCCCTGCCTAACATTCTATGGCAACAATGACAAGATGACAAGAGGGAGCCAGGGTCCCTGGAATGACCAGATCCTCTTGACCCTCCCTTTGTCCACATAGGCTGCCTCAGCTAAGGAGAAATGACCATGAGGAAGCCAGTGTGGCCACTCCTTTAAACCAGAGGCACTGGAGCGAAGAATAAAGCTTTAAAAATCACTAGCTTAAAAGCTGCATCAGGCCTCAAGCAGCAAAGAAGCTCCTGCCTGGGATGTTGTGCTATCACCTCTGCAATCAGGTGGGACTGAACCTCAGAGTCCAAGACCACAGTCTGAACTTCTTTGTCCTCACTCTGCTGCCAAGCTTTGCGGGGAAGGCTGCCCACCCCACCCACACCAGTAATTTATTCCTAAAGCTTCAATTCTTGTGGCCCAGACCATATTTTATAGCACTTAGCAGGAGCCTCAGTTTGTAGATCAGATCCAAGAGTTCCATGACTCCACCAGCAAAAGAGAAAGCTTGGCAATGGGACGCAGGCATTGGGAGAATAGAGCAAACTGTGCTTTACGATAAACTCACCCAGAAGTAGAAGGGACAGCCCAGAACGGGAGGCCAGGGTCAGCAGATGCTCCAGAAAACCACCCAGATATTAGCGTAATGCAAAAGGTCAAGTTAGGAAAGACACACACCAACTTAGATAACTGAGTCATATGAGCAAAAGACCTATAAATTTCTCTTATCTGCAAGATGAGCCACTCAAAAGCTATTACTTCATATGCCAACTCTTCCACAATTTGTGTATTAACAAGAATTCTACCTTTTCTATTAAAAAATAATCTTCAAAATTACGAATAGAATTACCATATGACCCAGCAATCGCTCTCCTGGGTATCTACCCCAAAAATATAAAAGCATTTCTCTATAGAGACACGTCTACGCCAATGTTCATTGCAGCTTTGTTTACGGTGGCCAAGACATGGAAACAACCAAAATGTCCTTCGATAGATGAATGGATAAAGAAGTTGTGGTACATATACACAATGGAATACTATTCGGCGTTAAGGAAAGATGATATAGGAACATTTGTGACAACATGGATGGATCTCGAGAGAATAATGCTAAGTGAAACAAGTCAGACAGAAAAAGCAGAGAACCCTATGATTTCACTGATATGTGGTATATAAACCAAAAAGAACAAGACAAACAAATGAGAAACAAAAACTCATAGACACAGACAATAATTTAGTGGTTACCAGAGGGTAAGGGGGTGGGGGGTGGGTGATGAGGGTAAAGGGGATCAAATATATGGTGATGGAAGGAGAACTGACTCTGGGTGGTGAACACACAATGGGATTTATAGACGATGTAATACAGAATTGTACACCTGAAATCTATGTAAATTTACTAACAATTGTCACCCCAATAAAATTAATTAAAAAAAAATAATAATAATAATCTTCAAGCAAGTTGTAATAAAAACTGAATTCCAAGAGCGACAAGGAGATAACACGAGAATACTTCCAGATCCAAATGGGTCATATAGAAGGGAGTTAAGAAAACAGAGGTGAAAGGTTAGCTAGGTTAGAACGTGGTGCTGGTAGCACCAAGGTTGACAGTTTGATCCCCACCTGGGCCACTATGAGCTGTGTCCTTCTTTAAAAAAAGAAAAGAAAAGAAAGAGAAAGAAGACAGAGGTAAATACCAGTTTTAACAATAGACAATTTTTATGAAATCATGGAGAACAGGAAAGTTGTCAAGAGATTAAAGATGAACTTATATGGTCTCAAGTTTGACTAAAAAAAATAGATCACGGAAACTGTAAATCAGTGATTTTGAAATTATTTCATCCACATACAAAAATTCTAGATTGTTATTTAGTTTCAACAAAGAAACTATTAAGAAGATATGGTTTATTAAATGAAACAATCTAAAGCAAAAGACTTTCCTTTAGACAGCCTGGCAGACTAGAAATTCCAAAATGCCTTCTCATTGTAATATGACTAGATCCTGAATATGTTACAGTAAACATATATTTAAACATAACTGAGCTCAAAATAAGGAGAAATACCTTCCAAAACAAAATAACACAAGCTGAAATTAAAAAACAAACAAACAAAACAGAAACAAAACTGTGATAACCAAGAGCAAAATCTGGTGAAGCCCAAAGAGAAAATGCCAATTCAGGAACTAAAGTTTTGGGGGTGAACTAACATGCAAGGAAGTTTTGGGGGTTAACTACCATGCAAGGAAATGAAGAATAAATCTTAGGGTCAAGAAAAATGTGGGAAATATGCCCAAGATTCTCACATCATGCCAAAAATTCTTGAAAGGAATGGTACCATTAGTGAAATAAGGGGTAAAATTATCAATCTGCCAGCAAAGGGAGGCTGGAAGAACTCTGCTTGATCTGATGGTTCTGGGTAAAAAGGAGCAGCAGCAGCAGCAACAGCAATAATCACAGTAATTATACCAATTTCCCCAGAAAATCTGCTACCCTAAGGCCTCTTACACTTAGATCTGGAATTTAAATTTATAATACTCATAGCAATCCACTCTAGAAATTAAAGTAATCAAGATTAATAAAACCCTGTGGCACCTGATAAACATAAAAGGAAACATTCTCTAACTCCTCAGGGTTCATGCAGATTAAGTTGGACCAAACATGAACTCATCATTTAAAAAAAAAAAAATTACACAAGGAAATAAGTCACCATGAGGGAAATTCAGCAGAACTAACAAACCACATATGTAAACATTCTGCTCTCACAGGATCTTCAATTATTGAAATTTTGAATACACTTATAAATTATCTTGTATGAAATGTTTAAAAAAGGAGATAGAAATTTTAAATGATCAAAGAACAAGAAATTATTTTAAAAAGATTTGATAAAAGAGTCAAATAAGTCATTAAAATTTGAATATAATCAATTTTTAAAACTCACTAGATAGATTATAAAGCAGATTAGCTGAAAAGAAACTGAATTAGAAGATGGAACTAAAGAAATTACCCAAATTGCAGCACAGAGAAACAAAGGAGGTAGAATTTATGAAAAAGAGGTTAACAGATATGGAAGAGAGAACATGTTTAACCAGAGTTCCAGAGTGAGAAGAGAATGGAGAAGAGAAAAGAAAAAGACATGAATCTATAGATACAGGAAGCCCAACAAATACCATATAAATAAAAAGTTCATTCTTGGACTGAAATTACAAAGCACCGAAGATAAAGAAAAGATCTTTAAAGCAGCAATAGAAGAGAGATCACCTTCAAAAGAATGACAGACAAATAGCATATTTCTAAATATCAACAATTAACCCAGAAAGCAGTAAAACCAAACTTTCAATGTGTTCAGAAAAAAATGTCTCAATCTAGAAATGAATACCCAGAAAGACTATTCCAAACATGAAGACCAAATAAAGACATTTTCAAATAAAGACATTTTGAAAAGACATTTTCAGATCCATGTCTAAGTATGGATTTTTTATTTGTAAGACTTAGTATATGTTGGATTGCCTGTGTCTGTGGATTATGTCTAAAATTCTTTCAGTTGAAGGTGATCTGCCATTTTTCTGTGGCTGCTTTTAAAATTTTCTCTGTATCTTTGATGTTTTGTAATTTCACTAGGAAGTGAAGGTAGAAAGGAAGATTTGATATGTAAGAAGAAATGCTGAGTGAATAATTACTTAATATGTAAATAAACCTTAAAATTAACTCTATGAAATGATGATGTTTAATTTGTGAGGTTGAGAAAAAAACACGAAACATAGTAAACTATTTAACATTAATAGCAAGCGTGTCAGAAGTGGGTGAATAGAGTTATTTTTCTAAATACCAAGAGGACAGTATAGAACAGAAATGGAGTATTTAACTTTCAAACCAGTGGAGAGGACAAGAAAGAGGAGATGAGGAAGGCCTTGATTGATCTAAAAGAAGGGAAGGAAGGAAGAAAGGAAAAAAGATGGGAAAGAAATTGGGGGGAAAAGAAAAAACTAAATAATATAGCAGAAATTGTCAAGAATTATGAAAAGTCTGAGATTTTCCCCTACTTGATTTAGCCTACCACAATTTTATGGATTCTGGTAGAGAACACAAACTCATGGATCAAAGACCAAAAATTATTTATTGCTCATAGCAGTAGCAGTAGCCAGTGTATTAACATTTTTGTGTCTATCCTCCACACCACAATTCCCAGAGCATAACACGAAGATAACCAGGTGACACTTGCACAAGAAGTGGGTTGTGTTACAGGAGAGAAACCTTGAGCATAGGAAACCTAGATCTTTTATGGATAGTAAGCATTCTTGCTCTTTGCTCTGAAGAGAGTTACCATCTTTATCTCCCAAGGCTTTAAGTAAAACTGTCCTCTGCTCCAAAAGAGACACAATCTCTGTCTTCTGAGGCTATTCACTACACAAACATTATAGAAAAGATAATTAAGAACAAAAGGCACTCAGGATGTCTCTTGCAAGATGTCCATAAACTGATGTAGCATTACCTCCTAGCATAAATAAATCCAAATATATTAGTAACCACAATAAATAAATTTAAGAATTAAATACAGGGATTATCACACTAACTAGAAAAAAAACCTCTACTAGTATTACTATTTTTTATTAGTTTCAGATGTACAAAACAAGGTAATAGTTAGACATTTATACCCCTCACAAAGAGATAACCTCCCTCCACCAATCTACTACTCCTCTGACATCGTAAATCGCTGTTACAGTTCCATTACTCTGTTACTTACGCTGTACTCCACATCCTGTGACTATATATATGTAAAATGATAGCTGACATTCATTGTTATTCAGCTTCAGCTTCAGATGTACACTGCAATGGTCAGGCACCTACACTGTCCATGAAGTGGTCTCCCTAATAAGACAAGTGTCCATCAAATACTCTACAAAATCTTTGCAACATTATTGATTATATTCCCCAAACTGCCTTTCGTATCCCCATGGCAATCTTGTGGTTACTGATTTTGCTTTCTAATTCCCTCACCTTCTCCCTCATCCCCACCCAACTCCCGTCTAGCAATCCTCAGTTTTTTCTCTACATATCTGAGACTGTTTCTGATCAGTTTATTCATTTACTCTATTGTTTATATTCCACATATAAATAAGATTATATGTCTACCAAAATTATTTACAAGAGAAAAAACACAATACATATGGCTCAAAACAGCTGAAAGTATAAGGATGAGAAAGGGCATTACAAGAAAATTCAAAACAATTTAAGCCAGAGTAGTTATAGTAATATCAAATGAAATAGACAGAAAAATTTACTAGGATCATATGTATCTCACTACATAATGATGACAGGTTCAAAGATATAACAATTCTGGCCATATATGCACCTAGCAAAGTATGCTCATATTATATAAATCAGAAACTGACAGAAATATAAAAAGAAATTGACAAATACACTATACTATCATAGGTGAAGATTTTGTTACACATCTATTGATTAAAGACATGTCAAACAGATTAAAACATCTGTAAATACATAAAAGATACAAACTACACAATTAACAAAATTAACATTAGACATATAAAGAACCCTACACTCAATAATTAGAATACCAATTCTTTTCAGTAACACATGGAATATTTAAATATTGACTAAATACTAGGTAATAAAATGTCTCAAAAAATTTCAAAAATTGATATTATTTAACCATAGTGTTTGTCACAATGCAATTAAATTAGAAATCAATAACAAAAGACATTTTACCAAAAGAAAGTACACTTGGAAATGTAAAAAGATTTCTATAACTAACTAGATAAAAAAAAATTACAATAAAAACTGAAAACATTTATAACTGAATAATATTGTAAAAACTACACATCAAACTTGTGAGATGAAGCTAAAAAAGTACTAAAAGGAAATTCTGTAGCCTTCAGTGATTACATTAGAAAAGAAGAATGAAAAAAAGGTTAGAAAAGGTTAGAATTTAAGAAATTTTATAAAGAACAGATGAATCCAAAGAGAAATGATAAGTCCAAAGAGAAATGATACAATAAAGATAGGAGCAGAAATAATGAAACAAACAAAAACATAATATAGAAAATGAACAAAGCCAAAAAATGTTCTTTGAAAATACTAATACAAAACAAATTTATGTTTAAAATTAATCTAGGATGGGGAAGGAGAAGGAAAGCACAAATACTCAATTTTAGTAATAAAAAGGAGACACAACAGAATCTGCAGACATTTAAAATGAAAATATACCATTGAAATCTTAACACCAATAAATTTGTAAGCATAGCTAAAATATACACATTTTTTAAAACTATAACTTTCAAGAAAGTTTCCAAAAGAACCAGAAAGTCTGACTTGACTTTATAATTACTCTATTAAAGAAACTGAATCAATAGTTTAAAATCTTCCCACAAATAAAACATGAGACCTGATGCTTTTATAGTTCACTCCTACCAACCATCTAAAGAACAGGTCAATTATACAAATTCTTCCAGAGACTAGAAAAAGAAGAAATAGTTCCTACTTGATTCTGTGAGATTATTGTAACATTGATAGTAAAACCAAGCAAGGAAAATAAAAAAGAAAAAAAGAAAAGGAAAAATAAAAATTAGAGAGAGAAACTAGGGATAAATCCAATAAAAGATGTGTAAAATTTGTGCATAGATCATTGTAAAATTGTATTTAAAAGCATTAATGGAGAATAAAATATATGGAGAGCTATACTATGTTCACCAACAGGAAGATTAAATGTAAAGATTCCAGCTCTCACAAAATTGACCTACAGATTCAATTAAATTTCAAACCAAGTCCCAAGAAAGTTCTTTCTAGAACTTGACAGTCTTGTTATAAAACTTATATTGAAGAGCAAATGTTCACAACAAATGTGGCTAAGACATTTCTAAAAGCAAGGTAAAAAGACTTGCTCTATCAGATTTCAAGATTCTAAAACAAGAATTATTGAAAGGGCATGCCATTGGTTCAGATACAGCCAAATAGGCAAATAGAACAAAAGAGAGAGCTCAAAAACAGACCAATGCATACCTGGAAACTTGGTATATGATTAAGATGTCCATGAGAATCACTAGGAAAAGGAAGTACTATTTAGTAAAATTCAATCCCTTACTACACACACACACACAACTCAAATTAAAGATGAAAAACAAAACTTTTAGAAAAAGTACGGAGAAAAGATTTGACTTCCTTTTTAGTTGATGAAGGTCAGCCAAAGCCATGATTTGCCACTAACCATATGTTTGCCTATCTACTATTTACCCTATGGCATGTCTATAAGAATTCCAGAGAATAGAAGATGGATATAGATTTCAGACTTCTCTCTGCCTATCTGGCCTTGAAAACCACGGAGTAAAAGGTCTTGATAGACTGGCATTCTAAAAAAGACAGTATTTGCCTTGAGTCACCATCAAAACCTGTTAACATTTCTCAGTCTGGTCTGTGTATTAGAATTTGGCTTTGTGAGAGCTCTTCTCTCCTACGCTCTACCTGCAAAAGGCTGCTGATTTCTTGAGTCAGAAATTAGGATCAACGTGATCTTAGCGTCAAACCCACTGTCAGCAAGGTCTGTTAGTAAACTGTGTTACCTCCTGGAAGAACTTTGACTTATACATTCTCATTCTTGCATTTATCTTTCTAAATGTTATCACTTCAGCAAGGACAATTTGGAATTGCAGTGGCAACCAGAACTATTCATTGGAGAGATTCTGCCACAGACATGAGAGTGAGGTGCTCAGATCTTCCTTGAAGAGAGAACTGCCAGGAGGTGTGCAGTCAGCTGACCTGCCCACTTTGAGAACCCACCATATTTATGTCAAGGCCACGCCTTCCATAGGTAGCTTCTAGCCAGTAACTTAGCACTGCAGGGGTACTGGATCTGGGAAATTCCTGCCATAGGAATTTCTGCCATAGGACTGCTCTAACAGGCAATCTTTGCTTTGGGACTTGCCCCTTGCCTGGCTGACATATTTCTAGAGTTGTACTGTAGGCTGAGGCTCTTTATCCCCAATTTCCCCACCTTTCCTCCCTCGTTTCACAGGTATCAAAATTACACTATCTGTTCTTGCTCTTCCCTCACTGTTTAAGAAAGTTTCCCCCAGTAAATATTTTTTACTTCTAATTCACTTGTGCTGTCTGCTTCTCGGAAGACCAGAAATGAAATGGGTGCCTTAGAACAAAAAGGGAAGAAACCCCATGAGGAAATTCTCTGCTTTGGCTGACTAAAAGACATATCACGTTAATATGAAAGATCACTCTCCTTTGGGAATTAATAAGTATCAGATATTATTCATATGGTTCTCAAGAAATTATCAAGGTCTTGAGTTGTTTAAACCAGCTGTAGCTTCACTCTAAAAACATCTAAGCCAGATAAACGTACCCAATATAAATTAGGAAAAAAACAGATTACGAAGTTTCTTAAAACCTATTGGGGCCGCTCTGTTCCTATTGACTTTTAGGGGGTAAATGATATTAAATATTCACATCAATTTGAAAAAAACCACAAGGGTTCCCCAAAGGAAAAAAGTTTACTAATATTTAATATATTTTGGGTCTTCAAAGGAAAAATTTCTGTTTGTAGTATAGCTCTGGAAAATAATAAAAAGTTTACCTGTGAATTAAGTTAATGGCCTTGATTACCAGGTTACAAGATAAGAAAGAGAGGTATGCCAAGCTTTTTAACATGATATAAATATCGGGGGATCATTTCATAAATTATATAAATGTCTAACCATTCGCTATGCTGTACACCTGAAACTAATAACATAATATTGAATGTCAACTATAATTGAAAAATAAAAATAATTGAAAAGGTAATAGAAAGGAATTTAACATTTAAAAAACAGAATCATTAAAATCTGGTTTATAAATTCAAATATATTTGAATTATATTAGAAAAAGTAACAGTCTCATCAAGATGCTTTGGGCAAATTAGACTAATAACTTTAATTTAAAACTAAATTCATGTGTCTGTTTTTAACCACCTTATAAAAATAATATAAGTACAATACCTAGATTGTGCAAGATACAGCTTATTTTCCCATAATTAAAATTTTCTGTATTGGTTTTATAAGTCAAAATTAGCATTGCTTCCATAAATTAAGATTACAAGAATGTGTCTAAATGAAGTTGTAACTACAGAAGTCTTTTAAAAGCATTACGCTAGTGAAAATTTTTCACCTTATGTGTGAACTCAAACTTATAATTTTTGAAATCTTGGTTAATTTTAAAATCTTGAATTAATTTTTTAACTGATAAATAATGTTTGAATACATGAACAACATAATTTTCACTTAACTATATTCTTTTGTCTATGTAATAAAGTGGACATTAGTTAATATGTCAAAGAAGAATGCACAAATATATTTGAGTTTTATTAATATTCATGTTCATTTTGGAAGAAATGTAAAAGGATGAGTATACTCTATGGAGATATATATTCAAGCTAATGGATGTGTTTTTGTTTATGAAGAAATAGGAGAGAATAATTTTGCCTTAAAAAAGAATTGGATGGTTATACACAAAGCATGAAAGATCACAGAAATGAACTTTATTTGCCTGAGTTTCAAATATATATAAAAAATAAGCTTTAAGGGATAAATAAAATGTGTAAAATTATTTTAAAAATATGCTGAATGTAATGTATTTATAAATAAGAAAGAAAGGACTAGGAACTTTGTTTACTGCAAATCATTAGAAAGATGACTGAATTTTCCTTGTGTTGAAATGATTTATAATATTTGGTATCTGATAAATCCAATATTTGGTCCCTCTCAGAGACAGTTTACTGAAGATTTTTTCTCAATATGGACCACACTTTCCTACTTCTTTGCATTTCCATAATTTTGGTTGAAAACTGGACATTGTAAGTAAGATAGTGTAGCAACTCTGAATTTGGTCGAGTTTAGAAATTGTTGGATTTTTTTCCATTAATCAGTTAACATGTCTGGACTCAAATGGCAAACTGTACCCCAACTCTGCACTATACTTGATATACCTTTGTTCAATTTCTATGGCTTCCTGCTATTGCTTTTTTAGCCTGGGGTCTTTGAGACCATGTCTGAAACTCTGTAATTTGGAATATCAGAGAAAAATCAGCAAGCTCCCTCGCATCAAACTCAAAGTTTATTGAGAAAAACAAAAAAGTAAGCAGACAATATCAATATAATGTGACTAATTGTATGATAAAAATATGTGCATATTTTTATCATACAAGCAGCGTAAAGCAGAAAGCAATTCTGCTTTAAAGCAAAAACTCTCAGCACAACCAATAATCCAGAAAGACTTCATAAAAGAGGTGACTTCTAGACTGGGTTTTGAAAGATAGTGATTTACAGGTGCATGTAGAAAGAGAACATTTCAGGCAGAGGAATGTGTAAGGGTAGATGAGTATGATATACTGTGACATGTTCTAAGAATTATAGACCACTTGTTGTAGCTGGAGCATAAGACATTAGGGAAAATAAAGATGGGAATGTAAGCAGGATGTAAATCATAAATAGCCTATACACCAAGTTAAGGGGTAAATAAATGATCCTAGTGATACTAATGAGCCATTGAATGGTTTTAAGCTATGTTAAGGGTGGAATAGGGCAACCACGTAGGAGACAATAATGGCACGGTCTACAATGGTAGTTGTGAAAGTAAGTGAACAGCAATGAAAGGTGAAACAGGAGGCAAAATAGATGGAGCTTGGGGAGAGGAGTGAAGTATGATACTAAAGATCTTTGCTTGGGCAACCAAGTAGAGGATAGTGCCATTATCCAATATACAAAATGCAGGGGGAACAGAGGTTTGAAGTGGAGAGGAGAGCAGATGGTGTGTTTAGCTTTTGACGTGCTGAGGTCAAAGTGCTGGGACACATCAGAAGAGAAGTCTGACAGGCAGCTGCATATACAGTTACCAGCATGCCTTGGAAACGAAGTGTGTGAGTAAGAGTTCCTGAAGAAAATACACAAGTTGAGAAAAGAGGTGGTCTGAGAACAACACCTAGGGGATGCTGAGATTTAAAGTGTGAGCCAAAAAGGTGACTGACAAGAGAGGAAGAAGGAGTCGATGGCAATAGACACAATGGAGGTGATTGTAGTACGAGAGGGAGCCGTGATCTTCCCTTACAGACACCAGTCCTGCTGCAATCTTGACAAGGGCTGGCCCCACCAGCATCTTTTCCACACCTATTATTGACCCCTCTAACTCTTGCTCCTAATACGGACTATATGTCAGACCTCTGCCCTTACTAATTAATTAGAAAATTCCTAATAGATACATTATCCCCAGAAGTGTTATATAGTCTTGCTAGAGACTTTTGTCCAGTTGTAAATCAATTGCACTTCTTTAAGCTTCACAAAACAGTCCCCTGGTAACTTCACTCCATCCATCAAGTGTCATCCATGAGGTACTTGTGGTGAAGACCTGCAGAGGCTCAGGGTCAGGCTCATTAGCCAGAGCTTCTTTCAGACTAATTCTCTATGGACTTCCCTTAATATTAGGTTGGTGCAAAAGTAATTGCTGTTTAAAAGGTTAAAAATAATTGCAAAACCCACAACTACTTTTGCACCAACCAAATAGCTTTCACCAGAGGGGCTTGCCGCCCTGGGCCCAGAAAAAGGTGATAGTATGTCCTGTAGAGGATTGACCAACTATAATCCCCTGCATTTCCCAGGAACCAGAAAATGGAGGGATGTTCCTCCCCTAAGAAACACATTCACGCATGCACACAAAGCAACATGGGAAATACACTTAAAGAGAGAAAGTAAAAATCGGACTGGGTATGGATTTAGACAAATATTCTTGAAGGATTCAGAATTCACTTATATCAGTCATTAAAATTACATGAATCTCCAAACCAAAAAGAGATATATGTTTTCTAAGAGAAAAATGAGTTACTAGGTGACAATGAAAGATTAAATGTTGAGCCATATTGTACTTCTTAAATTCTAGAAGAAACAGTCAAAACTTATAACCAAGCAGGAGGATTTCAGTAAATATCTGAATAATCCTAAACTGGAGACAGAATAGACTTTGAAGTAGGAACAACAGAGCAGTTCAGTAGAGGGTAGAGGAGAGGCTAGAGACAGTTGTGTATGGAATGAAAGATGGAATTTTAGAGAGATTTGCAGCTTTTATAAAATTTGAGGATCTCTATGGGCAGAGAAGATCTCCCCCACCCCACTTTGTTGAGGTATAGTTGACAAACAAAATTGCATGTATTTAAAATGTAAAATGTTATATGATTTGATATATATATTGCAAAATGATTACCACAATCAAGTTAATTAGCACATCCACTGCCTCATGTGTTGTTTTTTTTTTGGGGGGTGAGAATACTTAATATCTATAGTCAGCAAATTTCAAGTATACAATATTGTTAACTCTAGTCATCATGCTGTACATTAGATTCATAAAGCACTCACTTAGCCTCTCCAGAAGTTTTTAAGACACTTTGTCTCCAAGGTTTTGAAATTTTATGGTAATACAACTTTGTATAATCCCATATTTCTTTTCTTTCACTAAAATGGGTTCTCAAATGACCGTTTCAACCTGGAAACTTATGCCCTGTGGTCATAGGAAATTTTGATTCATTTCTTTGATCATTTCCTCATCTCTGATTTTTCTGTTCTCTTTCTGAAGAGGCTTTTCTTTGAATATTGGATATCTTGGCCTCCTTCTCTAATTTTCTTTTCTTTTCTTCTATTTCTTTTCTATTTTCTATCCTTCATGAATTTGTGCTACTATTTTATCTTCTAAATCCTCTATTGAATTTTTCATTCCACTTTCACATTTAATTTCCAAGAACTTTTTTTCTTTCTGAATGGCACCTTATTATAAGCTTTCTGTCCTTTTCTGTTCTGGTATCATGAACACAATATCTTCCTTATCTCTCTGAGAATATTTAGCCACATGGTTTTATTAGTCAGTCTCCTTTGGCTCACTCTGCATTGTCTCTGTGTCTTACACTTCCATTTTTCTGTTTCTTTACGTTGATCTTCATATTTCACATGAAAGGTTTTCCTCAAATACCTGGTGATCCTTGGCTACATTCTCAGATTCAAGAGTAAGACAGTGAGATGCTGATAGGAAGCCCTGTGTGAAGGGGCTGGGCTTGTCCAGGGACAAGATAACTCCCAGTTTTCACTATCTATGCATCTGTTTTCCTAGGCAGGTTGTTCTCGTCTAGTCTCTGGCTGGGACAGAAATTCCTGGCTGCCAATGTTCTTGGAGTTGGTGTCAGACGTGTGGAGCCTTAGGGACTAATACAGTCTTCTCCCTGCCTCTATCACATACCTGCAGTCCCAATGTCCAGAGCCCTGAAACCTTCCATTTTCTATCCTGTGGGGCTGCAGATGTAAAACCTTTCCATCTTTGCAGAAAGTTCTACTGGATAGTGCTGTTGTAAACCATCAAAAACACTTTTAAAATATTCAGAAGGAGAGATGAGAGGTGCTACCATTGTTTATTACTTATTAAAATGTCTCTCGTTACCAAAATGTTTCTCTCTCTCTCCATATACTGTGTTTCCCCCAAAATAAGACCTAGCCAGACCATCAGCTCTAATGCATCTTTTGGAACAAAAATTAATATAAGATCTGGTCTAATATAATATAATATAATATAATATAATATAATACCGGGTCTTACATTAATTTTTGCTCCAAAAGACACATTAGAGCTGATTGTCCGGCTAGGTCTTATTTTCGGGGAAACAGTATATGGAGAGAGAGGGAGAGAGTGAGACATGTATATATACATACATATACACACACAGAGACATGTATGCACACACATTTTAAACTCTAATAACATATTTAAAAATCACTTTTATTTCACAAAGAATTTTCCCACCCATAATATTATTTTATCTCCACAGGAACCTATGGTCACACAAGATTAATTATGTTCAGGTGACGTGGCAAGCAAAATAGGTAGTATTATCTCTTTTCACAATTGAGAAAACTAAACCCCAGACAGGTTAAGTGACCTGTCCATGGTCATAGAGCTAGAAGTTGGAGGGGTCAAGATTTGAGCAAAGGTTTTCTAATTCCAAATGCAAATCTTAGTTTAATATGTCACACATTCATACCATTTATTCACACACTTATTCACCAACATTTATTAAGTATCTATTATGAGCCAGCCACTGCAAATTCTAGAATACCAAGACAACTAAAACATAATCCTATTCTCAAGGAACTCACAGTATAGCATATAAGATAGACAAGTAAAACTGGCAGTAACAATCCCCAGGGACGTGAACTACAGAGCGGAAGTGGGAGATGCTATAGGAACACATAAGAGCAGCCAGTAGGAGTCGGAGGTGGGGAGGAAGGGATCAGAAGAAACTTTCTGGAGAAAATATTTAAGCTAAGAACAGAAGGGAGAACAGATGTTGGTGAGGTGAAGATAAGGGTGAAGAGTATCCTGGAAAACAAAATAGCATGTTCCACGGACTAGAGACAGAGAAATATGCAGGACAGATTCACAGAATTTGAATTACCAAGTCAGATTTTCTCATGTACTCTGATTTAATTTCTTTCCCTCATCTCATTGTTCTCTTTTATTTCCTAGTATGTTTAATCCACAAGGCAAGTTTTCTTTTTCCTAATTTCTCCCAAATGCAATTCCCCTGCTCCACTGTCTCCAAGTTGCCCAACTCATGATCCCGCTATTGCTTCTGCTGCCTTCATTCTTTTTAACCCCTGAATTCTCGGTGTTGACATAGACTTCTGGCATTCTCCTCCTCTTACTCTTTGCCAGATGATCTCGAAAGTCTTCTCCAAATATATACACAAATATTTGTGGATATACATAATTACACTACCCAGACAATGGACTAGTGCACTGTATGTCCTTGTTATTTCAATCAGCAATTATTTATTGAGTGCCCATCATGCCATAGGCACTGTTCTAGGCACAAAATATCATCCCAGATTTCTTGGAGTATACATTCTAGCTGGGAAGCACACAATAAGGGAAGAAGTAAACATATCCAGGAAATTATATGTATTTACATATGTGTATGCACATTAGTACATAAATGAGATCATATCATACATGATTCTATAACTTGCTATTTTTCACTCGACTGTATATTAAGGGTGTCTTTCTTCATCAATACATAATCTATGTGGTCTTTTTTAACCCCTAAGGGGACCTTGAGCTGTATGACGAGGCAGCCTTATTCTTCCTTCATTGTATCATTTTCTGGCAGAAGGCTTAGGCCCCCAATTTCACACCACACATCATTGCTTGGCTCCTCTTTGAACACAGATGACATTGTGAGACACTTATAGAGCGCTCTCTCACATATTCCAGCTTTGTTTGTCTATGGTGGGTAGGGGTGCACCTGGCAATGGGCAGGTGTACCCTCTATCTTTAGTCCCTAATTCATAGAAATCAGGAGGACCATAATATCTTTGACTAACTGTTAGCCACATCCAAGCAAGTCCACACTCATGTTTCCAGCCAGGGATCACAGAGTGTAGAGTCCGTGCTTGTCCTTTCAACTCCCTTTCTCTGGATCTATCATGAAGACATTTTAATTTTCTTACTGAGTTAAACAATGTTTCTTTGTTGTTTGTAAACTACTTTAAACAATTAAAAATAAGCTTCTTTTGTTTTTCCTAAATGATCGATAATTAAGGTTTATAACCTCCAGCCATCCCCAGACTGCACTTCATATGACACATGCTCCAGGAGGCAAACATTCACTTTGCCATCAGACTGAACCAAATCCCCATTAAAGAATCTACCACCTCCCAGCTTGGTGACCTCGGGCAGATTTCTCTATGGTTATTCTCCCACATCTGATCTACCTTCTAGATACTCTAAATTACCCGCTTCCTGAACATGCCTTACTTCTTCTCACACATAAATCTTTATACGTTGTTGGTCAATCTATCTAAAATGACAACAATAATGGCCATCATTTATTGTTCATCTGCTATGTGCCAATCCCTATGTCAGCCACTTTATAAACATTGTCTCACTTGATCCTCAGAAAAACCCTTGAGATAAAATAATGGACTATTTCTTATAACCCAAGAATGAATCCATTTTCTTTTTCTACACTTTTATTAAGATATAATTTACATACCATGAAATTCACTCATTTTAAGTGTGCAATCCGATTACTTTTAGTAAATTTACAGAGTTTAGCAACCATCACTACAATTGTAGAACATTTCCATTACCCCAATAAAAGATCCTTCATGCCTATTTGCCATCACTCCTTATTCCCAAACTCAACGTCAGAGATTATTTTCAATCTCTGTAGATTATTCTTCCTGGATAATTCATATAAATGAAATCATACAATATGTGCTCTTTTGTGTCTGGCTTCTTTCATTTAACATAATATTTTTGAGGTTCACTCACATTGGCAAAAGCATCAAAACTCTATTCCTTATTACTACTGAATAGGAGTTCATTCTAGGGATATGCCACATTGTATTTATCTATTCTCTGGCTGATAGACATTTAGGTTATTTCCAGTGTTTTGTGACTAACGCTGCATACATGTCTTTTTGTAAACATCTGAGAAGTTGAAATTACTGCTCTCAACTCTTCACTCTCTTACAATAAAATAACACTTTCACATCCTTTGCCATGTAAGCTTGCAGTGTCTCTCCCTGTGAGCAGAGAATACTGCCTCCCATTAATATTGGGCTTGGTCATATGAGTTATTTTGACCAATGGATTATTAGCAGAAGTAATGGTATGACTGTTCCGAGATGAGGTGCTAAGTAGCATGAGAAGTGTCCACTCACCCCTTTTAAGTTTCTGCCATCTCCCATGAGAACATGCCCCCATTTATGAACTTGTGGTTCATAAATGAAAAGACATATGGAAAAGATCTGAACCCAATCCCCAGTCTCTGACATTTAACCCAACTGAACTCAGCTGAGTCCAGCATTGGCTCTGCCAGGTGCAGACCTATGAGTGAGAAAATTATGTGCTAATTGTTTTAAGCCACTGACTTTTGAGAATGGTTTGTTATGCAACATTATTTCAGCAACAGCTGACTAATACATCTAACTACTTTCCCAGTCCTAATCCAAATTACAGTTACCTGTCCTTACACCACACAATATCTATCTATCTACTTATCCATCTATCTATATCTATATCTATATGATATTTAACAGGACTTCACATATAATTTATTAAAATAGCCTTTACGTCCATCTCTGTGATAATTTCATGACAAATATGAAATTCCAAGGGGCTGTCTTTTATACTACAGAAGTTTCTTAAAATGTTTTTGGTATATACAAAAACACTGAGCATTATCTTATGAACAAAATAAACTCTCACTTTTATTTTCTCTCCTCTCTCTTCTCTTTTCTACAGTCTACGTTCCTTTATAATTTTAATAACCTCTTTTACATCAATTCTCTCTGGATCCTCACAATAACCAAGTTTTATTCCCAATTTATAGATTAATTTATGGGAGAGTATGTGACCTACCCAAGGTCACACAACTAGTAAGGAGACTTAGAAGGTTCATGCCTAGGTCTGACCATAGGTCCAAGACATTATTCATACACCATGGGCCTCTTGTCATCTCTCACCCACATCTTTGTTATGCACATATTTTGGCTTTTCTGCTCTACCAGGCTGTTCATCTGTCAGTGGGATTATAAACTTCTGCTCTTCCTGTTTCCTTTCCTATAAATCTAATTTTGTTTCCATATTATTGGGCAGCCAACTTTCAAAGTATTCTTCTATATTAACACTCACAGACTGAGTGTTGACATGTTTCTCTTCTCCATATCCTTGCTTTAGACTCATGGTGTTTTTATTACACAAAAATCTGATTCTAGTCATGTTTTTATATACAGATGTTTTGATGTAAAATAGTCCGTGAGACTTCTCTACTTGACCAAATTATTCTATTTCCTGTAGCCTCTACAAACCCTTTTTAATAACCTCATCTACTCCTCCATCAATTTCTATTTTATGGGTATGGATCTCCTTTGACATTTCTTTGTGTATAATGTCCTTGGGTCTTTATAGGTTTTCAGCCTTAGTCCTCTCCTTTTCCTTTTCCCCGACACTTCCTTTTCAAAGACTAACACTTGCTACATTTTATGTAACACTTTGTGTATGAATTATTTCCCCCAAAAAAATAAACTCCTCCATCCTATATATGCTGTCTTGGTTATTTGTTTGAGAATTCAAGGAGTTCACAACTCTTGAAATAAGTTTAAATTGACAAAATCTGGGTCAGTAGAGAGAGGATAATAAAGTCACTCTTTCCTTCCACTTATAACACTCTTCAGAATGAATTAAAAATTATGTGTTGAATGTTGAGTCAAAGAAGCTAGGAAGGGCTGGCCCAGTGGCTCAGGCGGTTAGAGGTCCATACTCCTAACTCCGAAGGCTGCCAGTTCGATTCCCACATGGGCCAGTGGGCTCTCAACCACAAGGTTGCCAGTTCGATTCTTCGACTCAAGCAAGGGATGGTGGGCAGCGCCCACTGCAACTAAAATTGAACACGGCCCCTTGAGCTGAGCTGCCGCTGAGCTCCTGCAGTGGCTCAGTTGGTTGGAGCACATCCTCTCAACCACAGGTTGCCGGTTGGATTCCCCCAAGGGATGGTGGGCTGTGCCTCCTGCAACTAGAAACGGCAACAGGACCTGGAGCTGAGCTGCACCTTCCACAACTAAGACTGAAAGGACAACAACTTGAAGCTGAACGGCACCCTCCACAACTAAGATTGAAAGGAAAACAACTTGACTTGGAAATCTGGAAGTACACATTTTTCCCCAATAAAAGTCCTGTTCCCCTTCCCCAATAAAATCTTTAAAAAAAAAAAGAAGAAGAAGAAGCTAGGAAGATGGCAAAAAATGGTAAGAAGCACTCTTTTGAAGATTACAGAAGCTTTCTTAGCACCGTTGAAAACATGGAAAAAGTAGATGGTTGATTTGACAATATTTATGGCAACAATCAGCACTAATTCCTATTGACCTTTCTGGAGCTTTTATTCATCTATCCATTCAACATATATTTGTTGATGTACTACTACAATTTAGCAATATCAAAGTACCAAGCCCATAAATTAGCATTCAATAAATATCCAGTGAACAGGATTGAATTGCTTATGCAATGAGAATGCAGAAAAAATGAAGATCGTATGGTCTCTTAGGCTTACAATCTGGAGGATTCAGAAGAGGCTTAATATTTACTAGAGAATATATTAGGTACTGGAAGATTTTAACCTAATCTCCCATTTGATCCTAATAGCTCATACTTCAAAGATAAGAAAATTTGAAAGTAAATCACTTGGGAATGCATTAGGTAAAATAACAGTATACCCAATCAACAATGGCCTAAATATAAGAATTTATTTTTTTGATATAACATGAATGTAGCTGAATTGCTAGAGATGACACAATAGGCTAAAATATCAGGATCTACATTTCTGTGGTTCTTTTGATCTTTCTTTTCTTCCTGTAGCTTCATGGTCTGCTGCAGCTACACATATCACATTCACATTAAGATATGAATAATGTGAAAAGAAGACTGGTGCTAGGAATTTCTATCCCATTTAAGAGTAGATAAAAAGCAGATTTAACATCATCTAAATGCTTCCCATGCATTATCTTATTTAATTGTCTTCTTTTTAGAGTACATCTTTTAGAAGTTCTTTTGGTGAAGATCTGTGGTAGTAAAATATCTGAGTCCTTACTGTCTGAAATTTTACTCATTGAACATGTGCACTTGAATTACAGCTGGGCTGGGTATAAAAATAAGTTCAAAATTATTTTCTATCAGTGTTTTAAAGATACTGCTCTACTGTCTTCTTGAATTCAGTTTGTTGAATAGAAGTCTGGTGTCATTCAGATGATAGTTAGTATGCCTTTTGTAATTGTTATTTTTTAAATTTTTTATTTTTCCTTAATGTTCTGAAGTTTCATACAATGCCTCTAAGTATAGGTTTATTTTTATTTATACTGTTCTGCACTTGATGGGCTCCATAAATTTGAAAAATTGTGACCATCTTGGGGATAAATCGGGGTAATTTGTGACAACAAAGCCATAAAAAGGTAGCAGATAAAAGGGAAATGAGGTAAGGTGCATGCAGAAGCAAAAGGACTAATGTATATATGAAACTTTATTTTACATAAACTTAATGGTAACCACTCAAAAAAATCCAGAACTGAGGCACATATCACACACAAAAAAAGAAACAAGAAAAAATCATAGAATACCACTAAACTAAAATAGACAGACAGAAACACAAAGGCAAAGAAACAATGGCGACATGGAGCTATGAGAAAACACAGGATAAAATGGCTATAGAAAATCCTCATCTATCAATAATCACCCAAAATGTTAATGGACTGAACTTACTAATAAAATGACACAGAGTAGCAAATTGGATCAAAAAACACAACCCAACCATATGCTGCCTTCAAGAGACACATATCAGCATCAAGGACAAATAAAGACTCAAAGTGAAAGGGTTAAAAAAATGATACTCCAAGTAAAGGGCATCCAGAGAAAAGTGGATTTAGCCATACTTATATGGGATGCAATAGACTTCAAGATAAAAATGGTAACAAGAAACAAAGATGGATATTTCATGATGATAAAGAGGACAATACATCAAGAAGACATAACACTTATCAATATATGTGCTCCCAATCAGGGAACACCTAAATATATAAAGCAATTACTAACAGAGCTAAACACAGAACTAACGGAAGAAATTGACAAAAACACAATTATCGTAGGAAACTTAAATATGCCATTGACATCTATGGACAGATCATCCAAATAAAAAATCAATAAGGAAATATAGCAGCCATAAATGACAAATTAGACCAAATGAACATAATTGACATTTATAGAGCAGCAGATTGTACATTCTTCTCTAGTGCACATGGAACATTCTAAAGGATAGACCCCCATATTGGGACATAAAACTAGCCTCAACAAACTTAAGAAGATTGAAATAATACCACGTATATTCTCTGACCACAATGCTTTGAAATTGGAGAGCAATTGCAAAAAGAAAGTGGGGGAATAAACACAAAGTGGAGATTACACAACATGCTACTAAAGAACAACTGGGTTGAAGAAATAAAAGGAGAGATCAAAAGATACATAGAAACAAATGAAAATGAAAATACAACGTATTAAAATTTGGAAGATGTAGCCAAAGTGGTAATAAGAGGGAAGTTTATATCATTACAGGCCTTTCTCAAGAAACAAGAAAAATCCCAAATAAACAGACTAACATTACATCTTAAAGAATTAATAAAAGAAGAACAAATAAAACCCAAAGTCAGCAGAAGGAAGGAAATAATAAAAATTAGAGCAGAATTAAATGAAATAGAGAACAAAAACACAGCAGAAAAAATTAATGCAACAAAGAGCTGGTTCTTTGAAAAACAGATTAAAACTGACAAACCCCTGGCTAGACTCACTAAGGAGAAAAGAGAAAAGACACAAATGAACAGTGTCAGAATTGAAAGAGAAGTTATAACAGATTCAACAGAAATACAAAGGATCATACAAGAATACTATGAAAGACTATGCCACTAAATTCAATAACTTACCATGTTTCCCCAAAAATAAGACCTAGCCAGACAATCAGCTCTAATGCATCTGTTGGACCAAAATTAGTATAAGACCCGATATTATATGATATTGTATGATATTTATGATATTATATATGATATGATATAAGACCTGGTCATACATTATAGTAAAATAAGACCAGGTCTTATATCAATTTTTTCTCCAAAAGACACATTAGTGCTGATTGTCTGGCTAGGTCTTATTTTGGGGGAAACACAGTAGAAGAAATGGGCAAGTTCTTAGAAATACACAATCTTCCTAGGCTGAATCACGAAGGATTGGAAAATCTAAATAAATTGATCAACAGCAAGAAAATTGAAATAATCATCAAAATCCTCCCAAAAGCAAAAGTCCAGGACCAAACGGCTTCACTAGTGAATTCTACCAAACATCAAAGATGATTTAATACCTATCCTTCCCGAACTCTTCCAAAATATTGAAGGAGAGACAATACTGCCTAACTCATTTTATGAGACCAACATTACTCTGATACCAACATTTCATAAGGATAACACACACACACACACAAACAAGACTAATATTTCTGATGAATACAGATGCAAAAGTCCAAAACAAAATACTAGTGAATCAAATAAAACAATACATTAAAAAGATTATACATCACTATCAAGTGGGCTTCATCCCGGGGGCACAAGGATGGTTCAACATATGCAAATTGAACAATGTGGTAAACCACATAAACAAAATAAAGGATAAAAATTATATGATCATATCAATAGATGCAGAAAATGCATTTGACAATATACAACATCCATTTATGATTAAAAAGCTTAACAAAATGGGACTAGAAAGAAAGTACCTCAACGTAACAAAGGCCATTTAAACAAACCATCATCTAATATTACACTTAATGGTGAAAAACTGAAAGTTTTTCCTCTCAGATCATTAACAAGACAAGGATGTCCCCTCTCACCACTGTCATTCAACAAGCACAGAGTTTACCTACTCTGCAATCCTGCCCAGAAGTCCTCCTAATCCTTAAAAGTATCCAAGTCCTTTGTTAGGAAATGACAGTAGGTAGTAGCTGTTTCTAGATTTCATGTATTTAGCAAAATAAAAAGTTATTAAAGTTATGTCTTTTAATTTTGGGGTGATATATTTCTTGTGCTTTGTTTGCAATTAGACTGCTCCACATGGGGGAACCCCTGCTCTGGAGCACATTGAGAGCCCAGTCAAGAGTTTCATGTTAGGTTGCAAGAAGATGAGAATGGGGGAGAAAAAGAAGTAGAAATGACATAGAGGGTGTGAACATGAAAAAGAGTCCAATGAGGATTCTCAATGCAAATTTGAAATATAATTTCTATTAAGACGGTGTGTTTTAGGTAAGTTAGCTATCCAAAAATAATAATGATACAGCTGTGGTGCCTATTTCAGGGCAGCTATCATGGTCCAACTCCCTTAGTATTGGTTCTGGTGTACTGTCCTGAGAAGATCCATCTTCACTGGCTTGAGGGCAAGAAGCCAGCTCTTATGAGTCACTAGAGACTTCTGAAAAATGTGCAGAAATATTATTAGGATGAGGGTTACAAAGTTAATTGCTCCTGTTTTAAGCACATAATTTTAGGTTTATTATAAAATAATATTTTGAAAGTTTCCTATCATTCTGCTGCCTAATAAGTGCCAGTTAATAGTTATAAAATCACTTTTTTTTTTGCCTGGTGAAGAGTTTTTCCAAAATGGTGAGATATATCTTTTGAAATCATAGGATAAGAAGCTGCTGGTTTCAAGCTGTCACAGTTTCATAGGCCACATCTATCAATGATACTAAAATACTTCAAATATAAATGAGGTTTGATTATAAGATAATGGGATTGATTTATATGTATCGTTGATGAAATCTTTCTCATTTCTCTATAGTAATATTTAAAAGACGGAAAGTAGAACATAGTAACTTTGGAATCAAACTGGTTTAACTTTCTCAAACTTAGGCAAGTCATTTAAACTTTCTGAGCTCAACATATTACTGGAAGTCCTAGCCAGAGCAATCAGGCAAGAGAAAGAAATAAAAGACATCTAAATTGGGAATGAAGAAGTCAAATTGTCACTTTTTGCAGACCACATGATTCTTTATATAAAAAACCCTAAAGACTCCACCAAAACACTATCAGAAACAATAAACAAATGCAGTAAAATGGCAGGATACAAAACCAATGTACAAAAGTCCATTCTTATGTACTAATGATGAAATCTCAGACAAAGAAATGGAAAAAAAATACTTTTGTAATTGCAACAAAAAGAATAAAATACCTAGGAATAAATTTAACAAAGGATGTGAAGGACCTATACTTATTAAAAGAAATTAAAAGATATTAAAAGATATTATTAAAAGAAATTGAAGAAAACACAATTAAAAAATATTATTAAAAGAAATTGAAAAAAAAACACAAAGAAATGGAAAGATATCTTGTGTTCATGGATTGGAACAATCAACATAGTTAAAGTGGCATTACTACGCAAAGAAATATACAGATTTAATGCAATCCCCATCAAAATCCCAATGGAATTTCTTAAAGAAGTAGAACAAAAAGATCATCAGGTTTGTATGAAATTACAAAAAAACCCAAATAGCCAAAGCAATCCTGAGAAAAAAGAACAAGGCTGGAGGTATCACACTCCCTACTTTGAATTAAACTATAAAGTGACAATAATCAAAACAATATTGTATTAGCAGAAAAACAGACACATAGACAGACCAATGGAACGGAATTGAGAATCCAGAAATAAATCCACTTACATATAGGCAAATAATTTTCGACAAAGGAACCAAAAGCTGGAGAAAAGAAACTGGAGAAAAGAAAGCCTCTTCAATAAATGGTACTAGAAAACTTGGAAAGCCATGTGCATAAGAAATTGGACTGCTATCACCATACACCCAAATTAACTCAAAAATAGATCATAGACCTAAATATAAGACCTGAAGCAATAAATTGCAAAGAAGACATAGGTACTAAACCCAAGGACCTTGGTCTTAGAAAGGATTTTATGAATTTGACCTCAAAGGCAAGGGAAGTAAAAGCAAAAATAAATGAATGTGACTATATCAAACTAAAAAGGGTTTGCATGGCAAAAACAAAACAAAACAAAACCATGAACAAAACAAACAGACACTCAACTGAATGGGAGAAGGTATTTGCAAACAATGCAGCCATAAGGGGCTAGTATACAAAATATGTACAGAACTCATACAACTCAACAGCAACAAAAGACAAAACAATCCAATTTTTTTAAATGGGCAGAAGACCTGAACAGACACTTCTCCCAAGAAGACATACAAATAGCCAACAGATATATGAAAAAAGGCTCAACTTCACTAACTACTAGGGAAATCAAGTCAAAACCACAATAAGATACCACCTCCCACCTGTTAGAATGGCTACTATCAACAAGACAAGCAATAACAAATATTGGAGAGGTTGTGGAGAAAAAGGAACTCTCATATACTGCTGATGGGAATGTAAATTGTTACAGCTACAATGGAAAACAGTATGAAGGTTCTTAAAAAAATTAAGACTAGAATTACCATATGGCCCAGGAATCCCTTTCCTTAAATGTTTCCAAAAAATCTGAAAACATTTATCTGTAAAGATATATGTACCCCAATGTTCATTGCAGCATTATTCATGGTGGCCAAGACATGGAAACAACCAAAGTGTGTTTCGGTAGATGATTGGATAAAGAAAATATGATCCATATACACAATGAAATATTTACTCAGCCATAAGAAAAGATGAATTACTGCCATTTGCGACAACACGAACGAGTCTTGAGATTATTATGTTAAGCAAAATAAGTCAGAAAAAGTCGAAAAGCCTATTATTTCACTCATGTGGGATATAACATTGAAAGTAACAAACAAACAAGACAAGCAAAAACTCGTAGACACAGACAACAGTTTAGTGGTTATCAGAGGGTAAGAGGGGAGAGGGGAGGTAGAAGAGGGTTACGGGGGTCAAATATATGGTGATGGAAGGAGATTTGACTTTGGGTGGTGAACACACAATGGAATATATAGATTGATGTATTATAGAATTGTACACTTGAAACCTATATAATTTTATTAACCAATGTCACCACAATAAATTTAACTTTTTTTTCATAAATTTAATTTTTAAAAAAGTAAGAAACCTTATATCTACTTTTAACCTAGAGTTCCCTAAAAGAATTGGGCTTCAGGACCTTTATTTGTTATAACACTTAGTAACATCTAATGGATGCCAGTGTCTATATACTTTGGAAAACCTGGGCTAAGCACCAGATCTGTCATTCATTCCATTTTCACCCAATTTGGAGCTCTTCTTAGTTCTATTAGTCAGTCCATATGGTGACAACAGCAAAATTTCCTCCAGGTAGAATTGTAAGGTCTCAATATAATCTGAAGAGCAACTAGCTATTGTTTTTCAGATACTGCATTTTCACTCATGAACATTAGTACCATGTGTCATGTAGCATCATGTGGCATCTTATACATGACATAACTACTCTTGGACTTTGACAGCAGAAGTGTAAACTTCGCAGGCAGCACCAACCATGATGCTTTGCACATATTAGATCTCAGAACAAATTCATTGAATTGGGTGTAACTGACTTGAATTTTCCACCATGAACAGGTCACTCCTCATCTTTGGGGCTAGTTCTACACTAAGCAGTTACACAGGCTCCCTCTTGTCCTTCCCATAAGAGCTCATTAAATTCTGAGTGGCTATCAAGAGCCAAGCTCCGCTTCATGCAGTGTCCACTCTGCCCTCCTCTGGATAAGCCCTCCCACTCCCACTGGCAAAGGTAGCCTGGCAGTGCCCTTGCTAATTCCTTCTTATTTCTTTACCTTGAATATTCTCCAAGCCCTTGGAAGAGCAGAAAGGAAGAAGGAGCAAATAAGAACTAAAAGAGGAAGTGTGCAATAAGTTTGAAAGATATTCTAGAACAGTTGTTCCTAACTCTTTAGTGGATGCAGACCTCTTTCTAACATGCAAATATTTCACAGACGTCAGCATGATTGAGGATATGCTTTGACTACCTGTTAACTGAGAAAATGTAGAACAAAAATTTACACTGAATTCAGTAACTATTTGAAACAAGATGCTTTCAATGTCAAGATCCAGAAATCCAGACTCAACTGGGCTTTAACAATATGGATGGATGGATGGATATATATATATATATATATATCATTGACCCAGGGTCTTCTCATCCTGCCACTCAGCAGCCTCACTTTGGATTTTGTTCCCAGACTGTCAGCATAACAACTGTGGCACTCCAGGTATCACATTCAGACACACATCAGAAAGGTTAAAAAAGTCTCTCTCTTCCCATAGTTCTCTCTTTTGGAAAGCACATAGTCCCCAGAAACCACCTAAAAATTTTCTCCAACTTTCATTGGCCTAAATGTATACACATGCCCACTCCTAGACCAATTGTGAGCAGAGAGTAGGATTAGACTAAACTAAATCAGGTTCACTTTTGGAGCTGGGAGTGGGGTCAGCTTCCCCCAGGCACTTAACTGCAAGGGAAAAGGGTGGATACCTGTGGGGGCAGAGGAAGAGGGAGGAATCAGGGTTCTTTCTTGAAGAAGAAAGGAAGGATACATGTTGGGCAAGCAAACAATAGTGCCTACCACATCCTTTTAAATAAATTTGGAATTCATGAGCATACATTTGAAAAATGAGTGAATAAATATGTGTAGTAGTATTCTATATTCATCTACAATCAAATGGATTTATGGACTGTGTCTTGTTAAAATACTTTCAGCTGCAAATTCCATGATATTCAACTAAAAGTGGTTTAAACCATTGTAGTTTACCTTTTTTACATAACAAGTATCTGAGGTAGATTATTCCAGGGTTTGTTCAGTGGCTCACCAACATGAGCACTCTGGATCAGCTTCTGAGCAATTCTCTTGACTTTCTCCTCATAGTCACAAGGCGGTTGCTGTTTCTCCACACACCTTATCCCCACAGCACAAAAGGAAGGAAAGGGAAGAGTGGGAAGGGGAGGGGAAGTGGGTGGAGGAGATAAGAAAGGATGGCAATTCTCTTTAAAAGATTCTCTTAGTCTAGGCTTAGGCTTTTCTGAATGAAGAACCTGAGACAAAGACTTGTGTGCAGGTAGGTGGTTAGAGAATATGATTCTCTAATAAAGAATAGGAGTTTAGGATATGGACAGTAAAATAAAAATCGAGGGAAAGGCAATGTAGGATGCATTATTTATGTGGCCACCACTATGGGAAACTGGTGCTCACATATATTGGGACTTTCTGAGGAGCTTATGAAATGAATTTCATAACTGTCCATTCAAGAAACAAAGGAGAAACAATTTATCACCTGTGACCTCCCAGTAGTTAAGGTTTGCCTCACAGGCATCAAGGTCCCCCACACCTCCAGGTTCTGCTTGCATGAGGGCAGAGACCAGGTTCCGTTGGATTTCCAGGTTGTGTGTCAGAGAAAGTGCAGAAAAGGAAGTGAGAACTACACTGTGTGGGCACAAGTGAGGCCCCCTCAGACTGCACCTGCAGATAGGCACTGGCTTGCACAGAGCTGATCGCCCCAGTAGAGGGGCCCAGGCGATTCTAAACTGGTGCACCAGGGGTGCCCAATGCACGTTCTCTTTACATTCGGAAGAAAAATCATTCCACAAAGTGCTCAGCAGACACCCACTGTGTGATGTCTCATGGTTTCATTGTCCATGACTGGGTATCATGCTCACCCATAAATACAAAGGAGGCTGTAAATGAGTGTATTTGCCATTTTTAGCTTCTAGAATAAAAGGTGCGCTTTGCCAGCAAGACCCAGAGGGTAAGATATGTGTTTCTTGATTCATGTAAAGTATTCTTATGAACTCCTGTTTAAAATTCTGTGCCCAAGAAAAGAGAGAAGAGAAAAAACAACAACAAAAAGAAAGCCAAGACGATATATCAGAGGCCCCCGCTTGTCCCATAGCATCGACTCTTCTTCCATAGTAACAGAGTATTTGGGACAGCACTTGTCTGCCCGAAACAAAGATTGCAATTCCCAGCCTCCTCGACAGCCAGGTTGGTCATGTGACCCAGGTCTGGACAATGAAATGGAGCAGATGTAATGTGTGTAACTTCAAGATGAGAGTGAGGCCATGTGGAGACATAGTGAAGAAGAGAAATAATGGAGAAGTGATAACACTTTATTCTGCTCCTATTATGTTCCAAACCGGGGATGCTGCTTAGATGATATATATTTTTTTTTTTTGGACCCTCACATCAACCTGTGAGGAAGGCATTATTACCTCTGTTTTATAGTTTAGGAAACTGAAGCTTAAGTACACTTTTGAAATTTACTTTAAAGACAGAGGGATCACGTAACCTTTAAAGACACGGTTATTTTCTTTAGTAACTGTCCCTGTGTTTCAGCATGTTTCCCCCTTCCCTCCACTCTCACAAGTGTCCTGAGGGTCTTTTCCTCTCCGCAGCCACTCCCATAGTTGTGAGAGTCACTCACATGGAAAGCAACAAAGACCAAGTGCCTCAAAGCAAAAGTCAGAGGATTGGGGTGCTTGTTTGCCCAGGGAGGGTTTTCTACTCCCAGAACCCAGGATCCAACAGGAGAAATGAGAGGAGGAGGAGGAAGCCTGGGGCAACTGAGACACATGGGAAGGGGACATGCAGTTCTATTGGGAGGAAGATTGGTGGACACTTTGCACCTTCATGACCAGGAAGCTAATAGTGAGCTGCAACCTGCTCAATGTCACCAACCTGAGGACACTGCCAGGTCCTCCATGCCCCAGCTGACTCGGTGTCTACATAAAATCCACCACCTAACAATCCCAACACTTTGGGATGCAGATGGGCAGAAGGGAAAGGCTCTCCCTCAGCAATGGAAGATTGGGGAAAACCAATTGGATATTTCCCTGAGCCAGGAGAGCAGTGGATATCTCATCCATGTTACGAAAGGCACTTTAAAACAGGCATGACACGTGGAGTGTGAAGTCTGGTTTTAAAGTAGAAATGTGGTTATCTGCATTAGTTGGAAGCAAAGGGAGCTCTTGTTGGTTCAGGCATGGAGTGACAAAAGCTAAAAATGTGAAAAGAAAAGGGGAAATGAATGTGCAGGTATTAAAAACAAAGATTAGACAAGGGTCGGTGGTCGGTGGCATATGACAGAGAAGGAAAATGAAAAGCTCATGAAAACCCCAATAGTCCCAGCCCCAGTGAATAAAGCCACTACAGGCAGAAATAAACAAGAAAGAAGAGTGAGAAGTTGGCGTGGAAAGAAAGATAACTTCTGCTTTGGACAGAAGGAATCAGAAGCAATACCCAGACTCCTACATGGAAATGCCCAAGCACAGAAGCAGGACTGAAACTTGGTGAAGAGGTCAGAGCAGAAGACAGCTCTGAATCCATTCAGCAGATGTCTTTTGAGCTATTAGATACAAGACTTTGAAGTGTCCTGGGTACAAGATTAACCAGATTGTTCTTAGCTAGAAGCTCATCTGAACTCAGCTAGTATGTTTTCAGTACATGACTGGGCTCTCCCAGACAGAAAGTGAAAAAGAAAGAGGCAAATGGCTGAGGTCGGTGCCTATTGGACAAAAAAATTTAGAGGATGGATAGCAGCTCCAACTGCTTTAAATGGTAAAGGGAAAGCAGAGCCAAGCAAAGGTGATACATCTGCAATTATGAGAGACTGTCTGCTTTTGCAAGTTCCCTTTTCGTAATTCATGGGAGCAGGGAACAGAAGGCAGGGCCTTCAGGACCAGAGGTATAGGAAAGACATGGAGCCAAAGGCATGGGCTTGTCACCCTAGAAATCTGGAGCAGTACCTACTATTCCGAGATCATTAGAGGGAGAAACTCAGCACAACTCCTATTTCTTCTGGAATGCAAAAGAAAGGCAGATTCTGTTAAGGGAAGAGGGACTCTGAAATGGTACATTGAGGGAGCAGCACAGTTGGCTTGTCTTTTGTCCCAGAAAAAAATAGAATACATCCCTAGGCGGGGATGACATTTTTGTGGAGGTGTGGTAATATCTCCCTAGAACAGGAAGAAGATAGAGGAACAATGCAGTGGTAGAAGGAACTTTGGAGAAAAGGAAGGGTGCCTCTTCCTCTGAGACTGGGAGGCAAGGAAAAGATGGAAAAGAAATAGCCAAGTTTGAACATGGAGAGATGCTAAGAGAGACCGGAGAGGGGAAATGGCTACAGCCTGTTGGATCTTTGTGCAGCCCCACTAAAGGGAGTGTGGTCAGAACAATAGATGAACAGAGGGTCTGCTGAGCAGCCACACAGCAGCAACAGGACTGGCAAAATCAACGCACTCATAAGACTCAGGACAGGACCTAAGAAGCTACATTGTGTGGCCGGGGGGGGGGGGGGGGGGGGGGTAGGTCTCCAGACCCTCAGTCACATTGGGGCTAGCTAGCATCGTGTTTTCCAGCAGCTGTAAAGGAGTGCAGTATTTACTGTTCCAAGATCATTACAGGGAGAAACTCAGCCCAGCTCATTCCTATTCCTCCTGGATTGCAAAACTGAGGGGTCATTTATACAACAAGCAGAAGCCAACCCAAATAAACTGCTCAGTAACAATAGTCACAATTTGACTACATTAAAGTATGTGAAAATAGAGTTTCGCTGAACAGAAAATCCATAAAAAGAAGATTCAGATGTGCAGACCAAAAGACCTCTCACCTCTACATGTAAAAGCTTAGCCGTCGTTGTATAAATTCAGCTAAGTCCAATTCTAGACAAAACCTGAGCTAGTGAAGAAGGGAGGCTTTGCTATCACATAGGAAGCTTTTGACTGTACCAACAGAAAACCTAACCAGAAAGGACTTAAACTAAAATAAGGAAAATGAGTTCTCTCACATATCAAGAAGTTTCAAGGTTGGGTTCCAAAGCTGGTAATTCTGCAACTCTACAAACTCATCAAGAAACTAGATTCTCCCCCCTTTTACCACTCCCCATCCTCATCTTACTGACAACGTGTTTTCTTTGGCCATTCCCTTCATGGTCCCAAGGAGGCTGCCCTAGTTCCAATGGTGAAGTGGTAACACACAGACAACATCCCAAAACAGGAAAGCTGGGAATGATTTCCTTTTGTGCAACTCTTTTGAAGAGCAAGGAAATCTTTGAAAACTTTTCCCAGAATCCCACTCCAGAGCAGACTTCTGTTCATTGACTAGACTGGGTCACATGCCCACCTTTAAACCAATCACTGGCAGGTAGATGGAGAGTCCTTTATTGGTTTAATCAAGCAATTCCTGGCACCAAATATTGAAAACAATCAAGGTCTGAGTAACAAGAACAGGGGAAATGACTGCTAGCTGGGTAGTCAGCATTGTCTGTCACAAGTCAGAGAATAATGAAAGGATGTCTCACAGATGAGGTGGGGATTCTGTGCCACCAACCAGGACCACAAAAGAACTTCAAGGTATCTGACCTAGTTACTCAGCTCAAGTCCATATTCACATGTCCAATAACTATGCTCTATGTTTAGTCATCTTTAAACAAATATTTCAGCATGGCAGTCTGGTAGAATAGGATAGAGAGACCTATGTACCAATCCTAGCCCAGTGACAGGCATGTATATCTGTGACCCTGGCCATGCCATTCCAAGGTGGCTTCTTTCTCTCATAATCTTGTGTCTATTGTGAGGATTAATAAACAAAGAATCTCAGGGTGTAATAAGCACTGTGAAATACAAGGATTGAGATTATCTTTTAAATGATAATCCAAGGATTATAAATAAACTGCCCTGATTTATAGTGAAGACTAATCATTGCTAAAATTATCCTACTGAATGTAGCTCTTGAACATAGTTTGATAAGGGGATCAATCCACTCTAGCATAGTAAGTTCAAATCTAAAAATATTTTTAGCCAAGAACTGCTGCAAGATATATTTGGTTAAAACCATAATAACAGACCAAAATAAATCCTCATCAGCAGACTGGACATTCTGCTTTCTGATATAAGTAAGAATTTAGAGGAATTTATTGAAATAAATGTTGCATTAACAGAGACATTGCAAATGCTTACCCAGAATAAATAGGGACAGTAAAGAAGTACAGGGTAACTTCCAATTTCTCCCCATTTCCATCCTTCTATATAACACTTTCATACTGAACTTCATGCAGTCCAATTTTGAATCTTTCACTCCTCATCTCCAAAACATACTATTATTGTTGCCCATCTAATAGATTGACAGCCTTTCATTCTGGCATCCAATGACATAGATATCTGGTCCACTTTATCTTCCACCTTTTCCTAGTTTACACTGAGTCATTCATCCCATCTCTACCTGCCCCAGTGCACGCACCTTTCCCCCTGAACTGCCTCCTTCTTTCCCCTCAGCCAGTACAATCCTTCTCATCTTTTCATTAAGGAAAGAGAGTCAAGGCCCCTGCTGAAGGGACCTTCTTTAAGATGTAGACTTCAAAGATCCACGCTGTCCTCCTCTGCCTTGTACCATGCTTAGGGTCCATCTAAGTTCACACCGGGTCATTCTGAGGGGAGTTGGGAGAGCAAGATAAGGACTCTTGAGTCAGACAACATGAGTTCAAAGCCTGGGTACAGCACTTACTCGCTCTTTGACTTGTGACAAGTTCTATATAAATTTTGGGGGCCTCAGTTTCCTTATCTTCAAAATGGGGATAATAAAAGATTTCTCCACCTGGGTTTATTGAGTATTAAATACAACAATGCCTATAGAGAGTTTTTGCATAACACCTGGAACATGGTATAAAAGAAAAGTTCAGTGATTGTTTGCTGCTACCTGCTATAATTGTCTGCATTCACATTGCTTTCTGAATCTGTTTTGCCTCACTGGTTCAACTGCAACACCTTTGGACAATGACATGGAAGGACAGATCCCTTACTCTGCTCAACTCCTCCATCAAATCCTGTTGGACCCTTCAACACCTAGGCTGGGGAAACTTTGCTAAGTTTGGGGCATGACTGAACTTTCCCTCTCACCACTACTAACTCACAGGAGAATCAGAGATGCCAGAGATATTCAAGATGGTGGAGCAGATACACACTGTGCCTGCTACCTTCCATGAACACATTAAAATTACAACTAAATTATATAACAATCAACCTGGAGAACCATCTGAAGTCTGGCTGAACAGAAGTTTTCTAACTAACAATATAAAGAAGAAGCCATGTCGAGACTGGTGCAAGGAGTGGAAATGCTAACGGGCCGGCGGCCGCAGATCTGTGTGGCAATTGAAAACAAGGAGGAATATCTCGGCCACAGAGATTCCCCCCGGAGGAGAGAGGGACCCCAGCCCCACACCAGCCTCAGCAGCCCAGAGTACTGGTGCCAGGAAGAAGAGCCCCCACATCTGGCTGTGAAAAACAGTGGGGATTCCAACCATCCAGGTGGGACAGAAGGCTGCAGGAAACCCAGATTTCCTCTTAAAGAGCCAATGCACAGACTGTCTCACTCGCAGGCACTCACCTTGGGCTCCAGCGAAGGCAGAGTAACTCGCGGGGCATCAGAGGTACACCAAGATGTCATGCAGGGTGAAAGGCTGGTTCTCTAGTCCCGCTCCCCTCATAAGAACGCAGGACACAGTGAGGCCAAACAGGAACACCCATGGAGCCATAGATAGGGGAGTCATACCACTATACTCTCGCTGGCGGCTGGGCTGGAGACACAGGAGCCACACTATCTGCAACCTGTCATCCACTTCTCTCTGCCAACCAACCTCACTTGCTAACTGCAATCCGCTGTGCTAGCTATAATCCGCTCTTGCTAGCTCAGCCACCATCTTCTTGCTAGCTCCCATCTTTCTGCTAGTGTAGCCACGGCTGTTATATTAGTGCCCAATGGCTCACTGGTTACAGCTGGCGGCCTACTAGCCACAGCTGATGGCCATCCAATCACAGTTGATGGCCAGTTACTACCTGAGCCAGCACCTTTCCCTATGAGGCCAAGAGCCTGGAAACTGCACTCCTGGCTCTGTCCCCACACAGGAGCAGACTGAGGTGTGTGGCTTTGGAGTGAAGGGTGGAGGACAGTTGTTATTTTCCCTGTAAAGAGGCCTCCTCCTGTGCAGGCCAGCACCATCTTTCCTGTGTTGAGCCCGCCTTCACAGGCCAAATCGGAATCTGATTGGCCTGGTGAGCTCTGCTGCTCCACTCTGCTGACTCATCGGGACCCCACCCCATCCAACACACCTAACACCTGAGGCAATTTCTCCCAGAGCAGCCAGCCCACCTGCATTGCATTCTTTCTTTAAGAACTATCAGAGCCTGCAGGACCCTGGCAGATGGCAGCTGAACCACGGTGTGCTCTGAGAATTTGCTGAGTAGCTCCAGGCTCAGCACCAGCACAAAAACAGACTCTACATTAACCTGTTGACCATAAATCTTCCCTAAGTGATTAAAAATTCCCGAAGACCCTGCCTCACCCAACTTATCTACCACATGGGCTTTATCAGGGTCTGAACCTTGAAGAAGCTGGCAGGAGGCAGCAGGCCTTGGGATGTCCTGGGTTTTTGTGGAGCTATCCCAGGCATGGTATTGGTAACAACCATCCTCGGTTCATAGCGTGGCCTCTCCCATGCACCTCCAGGGTTAGCACAGGCAGCAAACAACCACGGATTGGTTTGTAGCTCCTACCAGGTAGTCCCTGGCTGGTCACAGGCAGTGGGTGACCTGGGCCAACACTGGAGCCCCTCCCAAGAGGCCCCAGAACCTCAGGCTCCTCAAGTCATTACATCCCCATGACGATTTTGTAACTACCAGTTTGTACTTCTGTACAAAAGTCATCATGGGGATGTAAAATAAAGCACATGGAATATAGTCAATCATATAGTAATAACTGTGTATAGTGCCGAGTGAGTACTAGACTAGTCAGGGGGATCATTTCCTAAATTATACAAATGCCTAATCACTATGCCATACACCTGAAATTAATATAAAATGATATTGAATATCAACTGTGATTGAAAAATTTAAAGGGGGAAAAGGTGAAGGGGTCCAAATTTCAAGGTATAAAACAAACAAGACATGGGATGTAATGTACAGCATAAGGAATACAGTCAATAATATTGTGATAGCATGTTACAGTGTCAGATGGTTGCTGGACTTATCATGGTCACTTCTTTAGGTATATAAATGTTGAATTATTATGGTGTACCCCTGAAACTAATATAATATTGTATGTTAGCTGTATTTTAATTTTAAAAATCTTTTAAAAAGAATCATTTAATTAATTATTTTTTAAAAAGAATCAGAGATGCCAGTTCTCCAGAACTCTAGTTCAGGGCTGTTTCAGATATAACTCTTCCCTTGTATGTTTTCAGAGAGTGTTTTAATAAAAGTAGAAAAGCATGTGTTACTTTTCAGAGGGCAGAACTGCCACAGAGCAGTATGAGGGCACTGGCCCTCGAAGGCAACAGAGAAAGAATGCCAAGAGGTAAGACAAGAGAGAAGCTTAGAAAGTTCAAGGTAGGGTACTAGAGCCAAGCAGAGGAGCAAAAGTGAGGGCAAGACATTCTTGTAACTCAAAAACACGAAAGATGAAACCTCAGAGGGGATGACACAAAACAAAAACTGGAGCTCCAACACAGGAGAAATAAAGGGAATATTCTGGGTGAGAATGAAGGTGTGGGGACGAAGCCCCAAAAAGCAGTTTCCAGGCTCTCGGCCTCACATAGAAAGGTGCTGGCTCGGGTAGTAAATGGCCATCAACTGTGATCAGATGGCCAGCAGCTGTGGCTAGTTGGCCGTCAGCTGTAACCCGTAAGCCATTGGCCACTAATATATCGGCTGTGGCTACGCTAGCAGAAAGAATGGGGGCTAGCAAGAAGATGGTGGCTGGCAAGCACGAACTGCTGTTAGGCAGATTATGTAGATCCTGCTTCCTGTGTCTCCAGCCCAGCCGCCAGCGAGAATATATTGGTTTGACTTCCCTACCTATGGCTCCGTGGGTGTTCCTTTTTGGCCTTACCGTGTCCTGCGTTCTTATGGGGGGAGCGGGAGCAGAGACCCCACCGGACGCCCCGCATGACAGAAGGGAAACCTCAGGCACCAAGCAGAGAAGCCATTTCATATCAAAACCATTTCATATCAAAACAGTGGGACTTAAAGAGACTCATGTTGAGGACAAACATTGTCTTCAACCTGATAAAAATACTGGAAGTTACTCTCCAACAAAACATAGGAGTAAACAAAAAAAGGGGGAAGATGTGAGAAATAGAAAATAGGAAAGTCAACCCAAAAGGAAAGGACCTCCAGAAAGGAAACTCCAAGAAAGAGATGAGAATAGTAGACCACCTGACATGGCTGATCTGGTGGGAAATTGTGAGCATGTATGGGAAGGTTGAGAATCAGTGATAGTTACAAAGCAAACTAAGTAACTGGGAAATAGGGCAAGTAGCTGAAAGTAAGAAATGGAAATGGTCATAAAAGACTACAATACTCAACTGTGAATATCTGCATAAGTATAATAATGTAAACACTGTCAATTTAACCAAAAAAGCTGTACTAGTACCACACTGGGAGGGTGAAAGAGGGGAAGCAGAAGAGGTGGGCGCAGGGTCAGAGAACTAACTCCTCATCTATTGAGACAATAGATAACAGTCTGTACATTCTTTAGAAATATGGAGATGTGAAGCGATTCTAAAAGAATGGAAAATGATTATTTCTGAAGAGAAGCTCTTTGGAGGACAGTGAAGTGTAGGAATGTCCTGTGGCAGGAGACTTACCAGGCCTTAGTATTATCTGACTTTATAAACTGTAGGAATGTATTATTTCAGCAAAAATAAAATTTAAATAACAGAAAAAGATCAAATTGATCTGCATATTCTAAATCAATGCACTGGCTTCTCATCAATTGATTGCTAATTAGTTTTTCATTTACAGATATTTTCACAGTTTTCTTCACTGTCTTTTTGGGGTTTTTTTGTTTTGTCTTTTTGCTTTTTTTATTATTTCACTCTTTTTCTTTAATTGGGAGGGTTATTTTTTTCTTTCTTTTTACCTTTTGATCCCCTGGCAACCACCAATCTGTTGTCTGAGTTTGGTTTTTGTTTTGTTTTGTTTTTCAGGTCCCACATATAAGAGAGATCATACAGTATTCATCTTTCTCTGTCTGACTTAGCATAATGCCCTCAAGGTCCATCTCTGATGTCGCAAATGGCAAGATTCCATTCTTTTTTATGGCTGAATAATATTCCTCTGTGTGTGAGAGAGTGTGTGTGTGTGTGTGTGTGTGCGCGTGTGTCACAGTTTCTTTATCTATTCATCCATCTCTGGACACTTAGATTGCTTCCATGTCATGGCTATTATAAACAATGCTGCAACCAACATGGAGATAGATATACAGTATATCTTTTTGAGCTAGTGTTTTTATTACCTTCAGATATATACCCAGATGTGGAATTGCTGTATCATATAATAGTTCTATTTTTAATTTTTTGAGGAAACTCCATATTGTTTTCTGTAGTGGCTGAACCAATTTACATTCCTACCAACAGTGCACAAGGGTTCCCTTTTCTCCACATTCTCACCAACACTTGCTATTTCTTGTCTTTTTGATAATAGCCATTCTAATAGGTGTGAGGTGATATTTCATTGTGGGTTTGATTTGCATTCACCTGATAATTAATGATGTTGAGCATCTTTTCATATACTGTTGGCTATCTGTATGTCTTCTTTGGAAGAATGTCTTGTCAGATTTTCTGCCCATTTTTTAATCGGATTGTTTGTTTGTTTGTTTATATTGAGTTGTATGTGTACTTTATATATTTTGGATATTAGCCCCTTATCAAATATACTCGTATGATTTGTAAATATTTTCTCCCCTTCAGTGGGTTTTCATTTTGTTGATGGTTTCCTTTGCTGTGCAAGGTATGATGTAGTCCCAGTTATTGATTTTTTTTTATTTTTGTTGCTTTTGGTGTCAAAAAATTGTCACCAAGACCTATGTAAAGGAACTTATCCACTATGTTTTCTTCTGGGAGTTTTATGGTTTCAGGTCTTACGTTCAAGTCTTTAATCCATTTTGAGTTAATTTTCGTATATGATGCAAAATAGTGGTCGAGTTTCATTCTTTTTTGCGTGGCTATCCAGTTTTCCCAACGCCATTTACTGAAGAGATTGCCCTTTCCCCTATTATCACATTTTATATCACTATAGGTATCAGGATCAGGACTAACTAAAGAGCAGACAGAGAGTGAAGCGGTATCATTTCAGGGCTGCTTCAAGGGACTCCCTGCCCAACAGTATTTTGCAACTCTGCCTATAATTACCCCATCATGGTCCCACTGACCTGGGTCTTCAGCAGTCCTCTTCTAAAACCCAGCTCCTCAAGTCCTTTATTAGCACCTTATTAATTAGTAAGCACCTTAGCTTGGATTCAACTGACAGAAGTTAATAGGACATAGTTCAGGGATGAGAAAGGTGAGGGACAGGATGGTGTTAAAGAAACTGGGGAACGGGCAACAGCCATCCCCAACAGGGCTAAATGTGTGCTAGCAGAGGGGAGTGGCAGAATTTAAAATAAAATGGGGTTCACTGTACAAATCTGCCAAGAGCTAGCTGTGGTTGTATCCAGAAGAAATAGCATCAGTGAGGATAACTTAGACTGGTGTTTCGCTGCCTACAAAGCTCTTCCCAGTGTGTTATTCAGTGGGAGCCTGTGGTCAGAAGCCCCTAGCACAGCCCCGAGTGATCTCTCCTGCCATTCTCACTCTTGTGTAGTCCCCTCCCACGCTGTACCAGGTTTCTGTCTGAGTTCCTCTCATATCATTTGCACAGTGGGAATCAAGCTACCACATTGTGACCATTCTTTAGGGAGAAACCCATGGGTGAGAAACTGAGGCCTCCTGCCAACAGCCCCCTGAGTTAGTCTGGAAACAGAGCCTCCAGCTCAATCACGCCTTCATGTGAGTAGAGCCCCAACAACATTTTGATTGTACTCTCATAAGAGATCCTGAATCAGAACCACCCAGCTAAGCTGCTCCTGGATTTTTGACCCTCAGAAACCATAGGAGATTTAAAAAAAAAAAAAAGTTTATTATTTTAACTCACTAAGTTTTGGGGTAATTTGTTACATTAAGGCCAAGATAAGTCAAGTAATTTGCCCAACGTCTCACAAGGTCTCACAGTAATTACCGTGTTTCCCCAAAAATAAGACCTAGCCAGGCAATCAGCTGTAATGCATCTTTTGGGGCAAACATTAGGATAAAACCCGGTATATTATATCATATTATGTTTATTATATTATATATTATATTATATTATATTTTATTTTATATATTATATAAGACTTGGTCTTATATTATAGTAAAATAAGACCGGGTCTTATATTAATGTTTGCTCCAAAAGACGCATTAGAGCTGATTGTCCGGCTAGTTCTTATTTTTGGGGAAACATGGTAGAAGCCCTACATCTTGAACTCCACTGTTATAGTTCTTTCTATTTAACTATCAACTCGCTCAACAACTATTTCAATGACTTTCTCATTAAATAAAATGTTAAGGTTGTTGGTCTTCAGAACATGGAAAAATGATGCTTTAAAGAAACACCAGGTACATGAAAATAAGTATGCTTAATGTAGCACATTTTGCAGCTGCTGAGTGCCCTAATATTTCCTGCTATTTAGGTTGTGGGCAAAAGCAGGTGCCACAAAAAGAGGAAGTGTTTTTCTGATCCTTGATTGGGGCTTGTTGCCAGAGTTTGGTCTTATCCTCTGCAGTGCATAATTTCTGATAAAATTGGCAAGAGAATGTATGCTCCAATAACTTGGCCGATTGCATTAGCAAACACAGAGCCTTAAAGAGTATTATTCATGATAAAAGCTGACCAAGGATTCTTACATTAGAAGAATGGAGGTGGGGGAGCCCTAATGCATGTGAAAAACCTGAACACAATAAAACCCAAGGCAGAGGCATACAATGTTGACATTCTTTTGGCTTTTATTCTTAGAAACAAAATATGTCTTTCCTGTTCTTATAACCACTGGGATTTTTTTCAAGCCTAAGAAACCTCATTTGCTCATATATTTCTCAGTTGGAGATATTGTAGATGCTTATATAGAAACTCAGTTTTTCCAAAAAGGGCCAATTTAGAGGCCTGGGGCTCTACACAGGGAAGTACGAGTACTCCACTTGGTGGGAAGTGGTAAGAGTAAGTCAGGGACATATCAAGCTGCTAATATTTATTGCATATCAATGGACATGTTTTCAGAATCATGAACAGCTATGACCATCTCTTGCTTTATTCCTTGGCTTCCTAGAGGTAAAGGAAAGAGTCCAAAGCATTCAGTAGGTATGGCCTTAATCCTTAAGGGATGGTCAAACAGCTGACACTAGGGCCAATAAAAATCTGTCCATTTATAAAGTTTCTGGCCCATAATTGCAGATGAAAGTCTTTCACAAGTAGAGTATCCAGTAACCAATATTTTTTTTGTGTGGTTGCTGGCACTGTTGTTAAATAGTTATGGGGTGTCTCATTCCAGTGACTTCCCAGCACATGTGAATAAAACTTAAACTCCTTATGGAATCTACAAGGCCCTAGATAATCTGAGCCCTGCCGATCTCATCCAGCCTTTTCCCTATATTTTCCCCAGGGTCATGGCAAAGTTTCAGCCACATTGGCTCCTTAAATCTTTCAGGTTCCCTCAGTTAGTCTCATCTCCAGCGTTTACTGCTTCTCCTGCTTTACCATCCCCACTTCCTTCATAAGGACATCTGCTGTTGTGTTCAGGGCCCTGACCAATGCAAAGTAAACACTTTCCTTATCTCAGCACCTGTCTTATCGCCCTGATTCACTGTTGACCACTTATCACTATCAGAAGTTAACTCCTTATTTATTTAATGATAACATATTATAATATAATCTGACCATTTATTGAGCGGTTTCACATGCCAAGCACTGTTCTAAAGGCTTTCCTCATAGTAACTCATTTCGTCCTGATAATAATCTATTATGACCATTACAGACAAGGAAACCAGGACACAGACAGGTTAAGTACCTTGCCTGAAGTGATGCAACTACTCGGTGGTAGAGCCAGGAATCACGACAGGAATTTGTTTCTTGTTTTTTGTCTGTCCCCTATTGGGCTATGAGCACTATGGGAGAGGGACTTTTGCAGATGTTGTTCACTGCTGTGTGCCAACACCCAACACAGGGTCTGTCTGGCACATAGTAGGTGCTCAATAAATAGGCATGTAATTGATTAATGAATGACATTTCAAAGCCCTGCTTCCTCCCTTCCATTTTCTGGGAGATGTGTGAAAGTGTTAGGCAATCATCTGTTAACTTGCAGCACATCGGTGATCCCGTGATCTGTGCTTCAAACAGACCCCAGCTACTCAAGTTAAAGCAGTCTGAACTATCAGACTCCTTACCTGGGCGCGCTCTGGTTGTTGAGACAGAAGTGTCCTTCCGCCCAGCCAAGCAGATCTGCCGGCTCTGCCTAGCAAACGCACTCTGTTGCAGGCGCTCCAGGCGTTTGTCCTGGGACGGGGTTTTGTGGTTTCTCATTTTTTCTTGCCGGAAGCCGAGCCCTCCTGTGTGATCTGTGTGAGGGCCCCGTGAGTTTTACAAAATTTCAAAACATTCCTAGTGGACTGGACTGGGTTCTGGAAAGAAGATTTTAGGGCACTCTCAAGAGGTGGGACATACAAGGTCTCTGAATTTGAAAATAGACAGCAAACTGGAAAAAAGGGAAGAAGCAGAGTTGCCAAATATTGAGATATTTTGGTAATAAGAAAAATTAAAAGTTTATGATTTAACCAAAGTGCAGTATTTCCCAAGATCATTTGATCATTCTCAATGTTGGCTCCTGGATTGTAAACGCTCAGAGGTGGGCTGGGTTAACGCTCCTGTAGCTGAACACTTCCGTGTGCCTCGCGCTCACACTCCCTGCAGAGAGCTGGAGCCCAGGCTGTGCGGAGCCCCCCTCAAGCCGGCACCTGGAACTTCGCTCAGCTCCTCTCCGGAATCCGCGAGGGGCCCGCACTGAGCCTGCAGGACTCTCGTCCCGCGAGCGCACAGCACCTCGGCCCGTCAGGACGCAGGCGACTCTCCTGGCCTCTCCAGAAAACCCACTTGGCGCGAGCCTCGTGGCAAGGTCCCATCTTCCCCTCCACCTCCTCAACCACATTCTCAAAGCAACGGTCTGCGCACCTTCCTCTCCGCGCTCGCTGTCGCTCAGCCCGGGAGGCTTCCGAGCCGAGATTTTCTGCCCACTAGAGAAGCGGATGGTGCGTGGAGGGCGAGCAGGTGGGTGCGGGCCTGGAGGCCCCGGAATTCCGCGCTTGGCTCTACCAGGCTACTTCTGGGGTCCTGTCCCCGCAGCTGCAAAGCGGGGAACGGCCTGGTGGAAAAGTTTAAGCCTGGGCACAGGGAAACTATGGAGCGTTTTTTTTTTGCGCTCGGAGTTGTACTGACACCGGGCGCTCATAGATGATCAACATGCAGCCACCGCCTTCCAGGAGCTCGAAGTTTGATGGACTGCAAGGGCTGCGACAGGATTCCACACGAGGCTGGGGCAAAGGGCATGAGATGGAGGGCGAGGGAGAGCATAGAAGGTGGTCTTACTCCAGCTCGGGAATTAAAGAAGGTTCCATAGAGGAGGTGAAGCCTTGAAAGAGACTTGAGGTACGCACAGGAGTTGGACCGAAGGAGAGAGGAGAGGCTCCCCACAAAGCCCGGGAGCCAAAGAGAGGAACCCGAATCTTGGACCTTGCTAGGGCGCCGAGGGATAGGGGGCGGGGCGAGACGGGGTAGGGTCGTGACCTCCGAGGTCGTGACATCTCCTTCACTTCCACAGGAACCGCGACTGTTCTCTGTCAGAATCTCTGATATTCAAGGGTCCAGACATTAGGCTTAGGCGGGCACGCTGAGTGCCTTGAGTAACTGCTCTGCGTAAAGACGCGCGTACTGCGGCTGTCCGCGGATTCTCTAGGCAAATGCCGAAGCAGAAAGGCCACATCCCAGGGACGTCTCCAGACCTGGAGAGTGGCCTGGTGGCCTGAAGCCTGAGCTTCGGATAAAAAAGGAGACGCGTTTAGGAGACTTTTTCCTAAGGCTTTTTCCAGCGGTGACCAAAGCTGTTGGTTCTCCCCAGGGGACACCTCTCCTGTACGTGTGCCCTGAGGTCTAGGCCTGGCGGAGAGACAGACAGAGCTCAGAGGGACGCGCAGTGCAAAAGAAAGGAGAGGCTAGAGACAGTACCAGGCCAGGCCCCGGGATCACGCGAACTCCTGCGAGGAGGCCAGCTCTAAGGAGTCCTGAATAAACCCGTGGCCAACCAGCACTGTGTAAGGGTGTACGCGGCGGCGCGGTTAGCCTAGGAAACGCCAAGATGACAGGCAGGAAGCTATCTCGCAGTTCAAGAGTTCAAGTCTCAAGGCCAAAAAACGCAGGGGGATACTGGCATCCGCAAGGGTCAGTGCAGCCTGACCCAGGCATCCTGGGGCTCCAGAACCCTGGGAGGTCAGGAGGTGCCCTGCCCACAGATTGCCACTCCATTATTTTGAGCCCTTTCTACTAATACTCTCCAGCCTCTTGAACTGAAAAGTAGGGCTGAGCGCGAGTTGTTTAGAGGGGAGTGAGCGCAGTAGGAGGAGTAAGAACAGGAGGAACTAAAGGGGGGGGGGAGGCGCCTGCCCCGAGTTGCTTCAGGGCAAGCGAAATGAGTTGACCTGGAAGCTGGGAAGAGAGAAAGGGGTCTACAACCCTGTGCCAGATCCCCTCCTCAAGCAGTTTCCAAGAGGTTGGTTTGCACTAACCCGAACCTCTGTGTATGGGTTTGGTGTCCCCTGAGGGTTGCAGTGTGAGAGTTTGGCGGGTCCCGGCTGATGCTGGACCTCTCTGCAGATTTGAGCATTTCTGTCATACCCCAAGCTGTTGAGATCTCCCGGTGGAATTCGAATCTCCTGACCTCTAGACCTCTGATTCCTAGCAGGCTCTGAAAGCAGTGCTCAGTCCGCAGGCTAGTTCCGCCTGAGTAGGTGTTGCTGGCGACTCTTGGAAACCCTCCCCCGACCGGACTGAAAGCGCTTCTACTTTCTGGTACCCCAAGCTAGATGAAACTTTTAGAGAAAACAGAGGTAGAGGGCAGGACGAGACGAAGCCCGGGGCTGAGGGGAATGTAAAGACCGTGCACGTGCTGGAGAGCCTAAGCCGAGGTGGCACCCTTGGCGCTAAGTGTATGTTCAAAGAGGCCAGGTCTCAGACCAGAGCCTAAGTAAATGAAGAACAAGCATGAGGATCAGTCTTCCAGTTCGGTTTATCTGCATGGAAGGTTTGGATGACTCCAATAGTCTCGTTGAGAGTTCCGCGTTTGGCTGCTGCACCATCAAATCCGCAGAAGTGGCGCTGCGTGGGGTGGAAAAAAATTAGGCGTTTTCAAATCCTATACACCTGGTGTCAGTACTTCCCACCGGAGTCGCTTTTTGCAAATCATTTAGCCTTTCTCAGCCTCAGTTTCCTAATCTGTAAAATGGGCATAGCGCCCACCTCTCTGAAGAGCTTGCTAAGGATGAAATGCCACGCATCTTTCTAATTGTAGGAAGGAAAAGCAAAGTCTTCACCTCAAACTTGATACACTATCAGCTAAAACAAGACTCTCTCCCTGCCTTGTAGTTCTTTGCCTGGATCTCCGCCACCCCCACACCCTGCAAGCCCGCAGAGCGGTGCGCGTTTCTGGTCGGTCCTCCCGAGAGAGGCTGGTGCAAAAGCCAATAAGCCTGGAACACACGCAGGTCCTGCTGGGCCTGGGACAATAGTTTCCATTTAATAAATATTTCCCCCAAGGGCATTTCACATTGGGCAGGCAATTATTCAAACGAAACAGGCGCGCAGGTTCGCTCTGCGGGTTATTTCGTCCTCTTTACCCGAAGAATACTCATCTGACGCAAGAAACGAGTCTCGCATTCTCGCCGGGTGGGAAGAGGCGCCCAGGGACAAACCGACCCTGGGTGCGAATACAGCCTGAATACAGACTCTGCCCTGGGGTCGCTGCAGAAGGGGCAACAGGAAAGCCCTCACGCCCCGGCGCGCGCCTGTGGGCCTCCAAGCTTCCCTTGCGTTAGGGCAAATGTAGAGGGAAAGTTGGAGGTTTAAAGACACTAAATAACATAAATAGGAATCGTGATGGAAACCCCATCCCCGCCCCCTCCAGAAAAGTGAAGAGCAGATCACAGTGTTCTTCAAGGCTCACCAACCCCGGTTTGAAACCTCTGCACTGCGGGACGCAAGCAAGGCGTTTCGGCTACGGCTTGGAACGCACGGCTGAACTAGCCTGGCGCCCAGCGTTCCGCCCGGGCGTCGCTTTGTGGGGCAGGGGTAGAGGCGGAGCCCAGGGGCGTCCCATGAGGACACCGCCCAAGGACCGCGGAGAGGACGGCGCTAAAAGTTTATTTCGCTTTTTAACCTGAGTTTGACATATTCTTTTTCTATTCCAAGCATCTTTGACGAGAGGGGAAAGTGCTGTCCTTGCATTTTGTGGCGAGGCTGTCCTATTTATCAACACGTGCTCTCGGCTCGCTCCCGTGCCTGCCCCCTCCCCGGGTCTTTGTATTCGAAGCCTTGATTCTCCTTTGCACGACCGGGAAAGAAAACGGGCATGAAGAGTTTTATTTGTTGACAGTGCCAGAAACAATGTGCAATCCAAGTCCCCAGTCCTGAGCCGGCCGCTCAGCGCGCCTCGGGATCTCAGTCTCTCCTTCACACCTCTCCCCGCCCCCAGCAGTCGCGCGCCCCAGGCCTCCACCCGCGCGTGGGCAGGTGCGCCTCCTCGCCTTCTCTGTTGCTGATTGGCGCCCAGGTTGGGGAGTCACCGCCCAGCGCTTATGTCAGAGTGCGTGCTGTCCCGGCCCACCTCGCCTTTGAACTTCGCCGCTTTTGGCTCTCGTTCACCAGCCACCCCGCATTCTCAGCCAGGTACTGCGTTAAGCAAGGCAGCTACGGGAAAGCCACGGGAGGGGGGAGGGAGCTACGGTTGTAGACGCAGGAGAGAAGAGAACCAGAGAAGCGAAGGTGGAGAGAGGGAAAAGGAGGAGCTTCCTGCCCTCGCCAGCAAATTACCTGGCCACTTAATCCCAGAGACTCCGGTACTTGGGCCCCAGCCTCTGGTGCTGGCAGCCCTCGGGCCGGCCGCCCTCTCCGACCCCGCCCTTCCTGCCCCCACTCGCCCCCCGGGGCCTGCCTGGGTGCCGAGACTGGCATGATCAGCTGAACTTTGCGGGGTTAGTGCTTTTCTCTGGCTTCCCTCAGCGGTACGGAGGCGAGGGGAGCTCAGAGCCCCGGCTCAGGACGGACAGACAAGCAGACAGACAACCGCGCCCAGGCTCTCCTGCAGAGCCTCTGCACTCCCCACCCCCACCCTCCTAGCCTCCGGGACCATGTCCAAACCTTCAGACCACATCAAGCGACCCATGAACGCCTTCATGGTGTGGTCCCGAGGCCAGCGGCGCAAGATGGCCCAGGAAAACCCCAAGATGCACAACTCAGAGATCAGCAAACGCCTAGGCGCCGAATGGAAGCTTCTGTCTGAGGCAGAGAAGCGGCCGTACATCGACGAGGCCAAGAGGCTACGTGCCCAGCACATGAAGGAGCACCCCGACTACAAGTACCGACCCCGGCGCAAGCCCAAGAACCTGCTCAAGAAGGACAGGTATGTCTTCCCCCTGCCCTACCTGGGCGACACGGACCCGCTCAAGGCGGCCGGCCTGCCTGTCGGGGCCTCCGACGGCCTCCTGAGCGCGCCCGAGAAAGCTCGGGCCTTCTTGCCGCCCGCCTCTGCGCCCTACTCCCTGCTGGACCCCGCGCAGTTTAGCTCGAGCGCCATCCAGAAGATGGGTGAAGTGCCCCACACCTTGGCCACCGGCGCACTGCCCTACGCGTCCACCCTGGGCTACCAGAACGGCGCCTTCGGCAGCCTCAGCTGCCCCAGCCAGCACACGCACACGCACCCGTCCCCTACCAACCCGGGCTACGTGGTGCCCTGTAACTGTACCGCCTGGTCTGCCTCCACCCTGCAGCCCCCCGTCGCCTACATCCTCTTCCCGGGCATGACCAAGACTGGCATAGATCCTTATTCGTCAGCCCACGCCACGGCCATGTAACACCCATCCCGGCCCGCCAGACCTGGAGGGCGGCCTGGAAGCGGGGTCTGCACCCTGTCCTCTGCGCCTAGCCTGGGCCTGCAGACGCCTCGGGGCCAGCCCTGCCTGCTGCCCCCTACCTTACCCCAGACTCTGCATCTCTCTTCCAGGGGGATGATAGGGGCGTCCTACCGGACCCAAGGCGCAGACAGGTGCCAGAAACTTGCGAACGTTATGACAGCTATACAGTTGCCCCTACCCCAACTGTCCCAAAACAGATCTCCGACTGTACCCCCTTTGGACAAAAACAAAAACAAAAACAGAAAACAAAAAACTAGGCAGTTTGTTTTATTTATGTCCCCTCCTCTCTCCTCTGATGGGCTTTGGACTCCAGAACTCCCACACTCTGGTGTTATAACTAGAATATGCATATTTTTTTCTTTTGCACCCTGAAGAAAAGAGTTAGCTCTGTGTTTTGCCATCAGACACAACTAGGTGCCATTTGCTCTTCATGTGTGGGGGAGAGGCTTAAAAGTTTAAAACTACAGAAAGGGAAACATTTCTATTTAAAATCATGCTATGATAGTGTTTGCTTCTTTAAAGGTAAAACAAAGGACCCACATGGTTATTTACTTTGTATAAAGCAGTGCTCCTAGAGACCTAAGTTTACTTTTAGACAGAATGTCGGGTTATGAAGTCAGGAAGTAGAAAGTGAACAAAATTTAAAAGAATAAAAACATCCTAAATGGTCATAAATGTTTTGACGATGTCTTGGAAATGTACCTAGAAGGATTTCATCTCCTTACTCTGTTCATTTGTTGAACAAAGACGTTTCGAATAAAGACAATCTGTCATTGCAAAAAGTAACCTTTGATGTGCGTAAAATCTGAAGCCAGGAGGACAGGGCCGCGGGGCGGAGGCGTTGGGTCGCTGGGAGGATGAGAGTGCAGAGAGACTCTAGCAGTGGTGGCAGGTGGCTGGCCTGCGTCGGCCGAGCCTGGTGGCCTTTGGGCTGGGTGCAAAGGGGCCCAGAGTCTGGGATTTGTCCCGATGGCACCCTCCGAACCCGCTTTTTGCCTTTAGAGGCTGGACAAAGGTATCAGTCCCTGGTATGTGACTCCTTCCCTGCGTTCTTCACAAAGTGGCCAGACCACTTTAAGGAGCGGATGAGCTAAGACAAAACCAGAGGTCTGGGTGCATTCTCTTAAAAAAAAAAAAAAAACACAACAACAACAACAAAAAACCCCACCAAACTCCACAGGAATGGAGAGAAGCGCGAGTTTACTCGGAACAAGTTGCGCGTCGAGCACCTGCCCTGCGCTGGGTGTTTAAGTTCAGTGCGTGGGGAAAAACTGGTGGAATCGATTTTTTAGAAAAACAGGTGTTTGGGACTGGTTCTCAAGTTAAAAAATGCTGGTTCTTAAGTTAAAAAATAAAAGTCTAAGAAACGCAGTGGGAGACTTTTTACTAAAATCCTGTGTGAGCGAAGTGAAAAAGAAGTCCATACTGACACGGCTTGGGCAACGAGTTTTTAAAAATCAGTAACTCATAGCCCTTGGTGTTTAACAAACAAGGAAAAGAACCTCTCCCCTTCCCCCGCCCCCAATGGGTGAATGTTAGCTTGAAGATTGCTGTTTTTCGTAGAGAGAAAGGACCTTCTGATGCCTTCCAGTACAACTCTTTGAAACTTATTCTCAAAATCGAAGAGTGTTATCCCCAAGCCCCCGTCTCCTCCTCCCAGAGCTGTGCTCACGCGTGTTTTCGGTAGGTCTTTATTTTTCCCGTAGGGTGCTTTTCCCACTGGCTTTGCTATGGTGTGGGATGGGGGTGAGGGGCAGCCTAGCGGCCGGTGTGCTTTCTGCTGCTGCTGAGGGATTTGTGCGCCTGCCTCTGCCGTTTCCAAAGGAGTCGGTGGCTGGAAATGCACTAGAAATGTTGTCAACAGACCCTAAAGCCAAAACCCACGGATTAGCATATTGTTCTCAAAACAATTAGAAGTGTTTGAGGTGTTATTGGGAGCCTATTCATCCGAGCCCCTTTGTCAAATGGGGGTTTTCATTATTAAAAAAAAAAAGTTAGCAGTTGTCCATCTGGCTGAGCTGAATAGCAAAGTGATCCGTGTTGTATATGCTTTTCTCATTAAGAGCTCTTTTGAGACCGATGTTAGAATTAAATGGTATAACACAATTAACATACACGGGCGCTGAATAGGAGGGGACGCCTATAAATAATAGATAGATAAATAAATGAGCGATCAGGCAAAGGTAAACAAAGGCGGGCTGGGGGACGTGTGCGGGGAGACCCGGCGGGCTGCGCCACGCTTACTTAGCATCACAAAACCCTCTTACAAATCGAGACAATTAGGAAGTGACTTGCCTCTGGTGGCCGTCGGGTCTGGAGGCACCCGGCGCTTAGGGAAGGCCCCTCCTCCCGCCCCCTAGGAAGCCCAGGAGGCTAAGGGCGGAGGCGCCAAGGTTTTGCTGTCTGATATAACCCCAACTGACAGTCCTGTCAGCTGCTCTGATCTCCCTCATAGCTCAGTGTCCCTTAACATCTCCTAAGATGAAGCTTACAGGGGTCTGGGTGTCTCCCCGCAGAGCTCGGCGCTCCAGCGCCCGGGGTGCACAGAGAGCCTCAGCCCGGAAGGAACCCCGAGCGCTCGGCCACACCAAAGCTCCCAAAACACCGAGATGGGCTTAGACTGGGAAGGGGCACCAGGTGGGTCCGAGTGGGGAAGGCGTCAGGAGGCGGCAGACTGGGAAATTCAAACCAGGGATCCACATTGCGCCTGACTCGGAAGGGAGCTCCAGGAAACCGGGGTGCGCTGTAGCGGGGAGGCGCTTGTGCGCTGCGGCCGGGCGACTCATCCTTCTTTGTAGCCGGCAGAGAGCAGGGGACCCAGCACAAATCTCGGGACCCAACGCCACGGATCTAGGTCGGGCCGTTTCTGCTTGGCGCACCTCGTCTCCTTCCTTCCCAGTCTGGCTACGTCCGGCTGTCTGCCCTCCTTAGGCCTGGCCCCATTCTGGGCCCCGAAGGGCCTCAGCCCAGCCTCCCCGCACCCTGGGGCCGCAGAGCCTTTGCCGAGGTGTGCGGCCAGGACTCGCCCTAACAAACAGCCCAAATCCTGCTCGTCACGCCGCTGACAGGGGCCTATTACTGACTTTGAAGTCAGGCGCAGACAAAAAGAAATCCCCTGGGGTGTGTGGAGGGGTTAGGGGGGAAGCAGTCCCTGTCAAACCTGTTTGCTCACAACTGTCTCTTTCTTTCAAGAAAATCATTAAAGCAAACCTGTAGGGAGAGGAGCGCCCCGCCCGCCCGGAGTCAGGAAAGCGGATTCTCCGGAGCGCGCGTCGCGCAACCCAGAACAGCTGAGTCTCCTTCGACAGACTTGGCCTGTTCGGGAGACGGCGAACTCCCGTAGCGCGCGGGACGTGGGGGACTTTGCAAGAGGAGGTTCCGTCCACCCCTCTGCGCTTGGCTCCGGTCCCGCAGCCCAGGGGTGCGGGACTTCTGCCCGAAGCCTGGGCCGCCCTCGAGCAGTGGAGCCAGAGGGTGCGATTGTTTCCAGGGGACAAAAAATTTTGACCCAAATACGTGCCGCGCTGGTTCCCGCCTCTCCTCTCCCGGGTGCTGCCCAGGACCGCAGAGACTTGACCAGCATCGTGCTCCGGCTGGCAGCCGGCGGCTCTGCGGCGGCAGTGGCAGAATTGTTTGGGTTTTAGGTTTTCGTTCTTAACCTTGGCAACCATTGGCCCAGAGGCACACTGCCCACATCCTGGAGATGCGATTGTTGGCCCCCTTCCGCTCCTGTCCTTTGGGGGAGAGCCTCTGTAGCCTTTCATGCTTTTCCCCCAGCTTTGGATCCGACCCCCAAAACTTTTGATTCCCTTCCAGTTTCTGAGTTTTCCCATTTAAATATCAATTTCCTTAGAACCGCTAACTTTATAGTTTGGAAAGACCAGTTACCTAGAGTAAATCACACTGAGGTGCGAGTGATTGACATCTGAGACAGCCTTAACATTTGCATTTTAAAATAGGATCTAGATAACCTTCAGGAATCTCCAGTCATCTAAAGCAGGGTGATATTTCAGTCATGGTAGGACCTAGGCGACTTTCATTACATCGTGCTATTTAAGGAAGCGTCTCCCGCTTGGGCAGCTTCTCCGGAGAGATCCGAGAAGACTTCCAGGGCCCGAAAAACTTGGCGAGCGGTGGTGCCAGGACCGCCCTGGAGGACTCTCATTTCTTTCCGGTTCCTCCCCAACTCCGGCCTGTTCAACCCGACAATGAATTTCAAGTCATTTGAATATCACGTAATTCACAAGATTCGTGTTAAGAACTCTCATGTCCCTTTTTTTTGCTGTGTGTATCAGTGTGAGAGAGGAAGAAAGACAGGCAGAAGGGGCCCATAGATTTGGGTGCTGGAGATGCCTGGGTGGGTGGTTCCCGCCTCCGCGGAGAGGCGCGCCCTCATAGCCTCGGGCCCTGCCTGGGCCTTGGAGACCCTCGCAGACCCAGCTGTTGGAGTACTACCTGGGCTCGTTTCTTTCTTGGCACTATGGGGATGGGCCATGTCCTGGAACCAGACGCGTTGGCACTGAGCTGCTGAAGAGTAATTAAGAAAATAATGAACCTGGGGGCGCATGGGGGCCACTAAAAATGGGCATTTTTTAGAACCAGAGAATCGAGGTCGCCACTTGCCTAACCCCAGCTGTGTGCTCCTGGGGCCCTCGCGGCCTGGTAGTATCGGCTCTGGCACTGGGAAAGGGACTGAAGGCGAAAAGAGGGAGCCTCGACACCCCCTCCTCGCTCAGCCTCCAGCCCTGCGTCCAGCTGAGCCGTCACCCACTGAATCCTGGCCAGACCCTGGGGCCAGGTTGTGGGAGTCGTACTCAGGAAGCAGGAAGGGCCACGGGATCGGGACCTTCTTAGGCCGCTTTCCCAGATGCTCCGTCCTCTCCGCTTGAATCCCTGTGTTGGGTATCCCTGTCGGCCCCCAAAAGGCCCAGAAAGTTTGGTTGGAGTTGGGGAAGGGAGTGGGTGCCCAGGCCCGACACAGACCTAAAGGATTCCGCAAGTTTTCTCCTTCCTGCTAAGTGGAGGAGTTACGCCACTTTGGCGACCAGTGGCCATTTCCAAACTTTTTCATTCTTGGGTCGGAAAGAGAAGCAGTTCATACGGGGTCTGTGACTTCGGGGCTGGGATAAAAGGGACTTCAGAAAAACTTTGCCAGCCGGCGGGGTCGCACTCGGCCAAAAGCTGGAAGAAGACGGAAAACCAGAGCAGACGGACGCGTGCAGGGCGACCCTCCGTTCTAGGACGCCCGGACCCTTCGGCCACTAGGCCGCAGCGCCGCCTGCAGCTCCCTGCTCCAGAGCTCAGCCTCTCCTGGGTGCCTCTGGGCTGGGCGGTACCTCTGAGCCTCAGGCTCTGCGGGCGCTAGAGCGGCGTTGAGAAAGAGGAAAGGTGGGTGTGTGGCGCGTGCTGGGTTCTGCTGGAGAGGTGGGCGCGGAGCACCCACCTAGCTGGTAGAGAACAGAGGGCTGGGAATTGCGACAGTCGCTGAGCGGCTCCCAGCTTCCTGCAGCAGGGCCAAGTCCGGGTGGGCTCTTCCGACGCCCCGCCCGGGGACCGAAGGAGGAGGGAGCGGGAGGGAGGGAGACAGCGGCCCAGGCGCAAGTCTCTGGTCCCCGTTCGCCCGGCACCCCCCGTGGCGCGGCGAGTCAATGGGATTTGCACACTCGAGGTGTAACAGCATTACTGCATTAATTACCATTTCCATTTCACGTCCAGATTGTTTACTTATCTGCGGGAAACATATGTCGGGAGAAGTTCACATTCCGGATTCTGCTCCGCTGCCCAAGGTGCAATTCCAGGGAGGCGGCGAGGGGGAGGGGAGGGCTTCAGATTTTTTATTACACCCTCTAGCCTTATCTGCCGCTGTAAATTACGAGGATCCTCCATTGAGCGGCATATGGAGATTATATACTTTTTTTGAATATCGTTTCCCAAAGCCTGCAGATTTTCACTTTGAAATGAAACAATCCTCCGCCGGCTCCCCGGGGTCTGGGCGCCTGCTGCGCTCCCCCGCGCGGCCCCAGGAACCCTTTCTGCAAGGCCCGGCGCGCACCCAAATCCCCAGTGCGCCCAGTGTCCAAGTGGAGTCCTGTTTCCTAGGGTCTGAAATAATCTATTGGGAAAACTCATCCATCCGAAGTGTTTGAGAACCAAGGCGGCACCCCCACTCTGTTTTCTGAACCTTACCCCCGGACTTCTGCGCGGTTTGCCTTTCTTTTTCATTTTAGATACCCGCATAGACGCGAGCCCACTTCTGCCCTCTTCCTACGCTGGGAGACTCGAAACCCGCTGCGAGGGTTTGAGGTGTCCACACCTGCTCACAGCAGCCAGTGTCGCCCTCACGCACCTCAAAGCTTCCCAAGCGCATTGGTCTTGGGACAGCCAATTCTGGCTTCTTTGTTTGGGGGGCGGTGGAGGTGGAGGGGAATGTGCTCCCGCTCGTACCGCTCATTGTGAACCCCGAACGGAAATGCAACATGGAAGGCAATTGCCCCCCTGCTCCGGGATAAGCAGGACACACTAGGGCAGCGCGGACCGAATCCCATCTTTCTTATCTCTCTGAGACTCCTTTCAGGCTGAGATCAGAGAGGGAGAGAAAAGGAAGAGGGAATCATTGTTCTTCTCTCTCTCTCTCTCTCTCTCTCTCTCTCTCTCTCTCTCTCTCTCTCTCTCTCTCTCTCTCAATTTAATATACCAAGCCACCCGTTCAGGACATTTATATGCTTAATTTAGTGATAAAAGTCAATAAGCAGAATCACAGGAGTCTCCCCTCTTTTCTATTTCTTTTGACCACATTTTCCCACAGTAATTGGGAAAAAGAAAAAATGCACGTGTTCCTGTTTTGTTTTGTTTTTGTTTGTTTTTTGCCGTTCAGTGCTTTGTCTGCAATGCAATTATAATAGGTGTGCTTTTGTAATGTAGTTTGTTTGCTTTTTTAAGGGTATAAAGAAAAACATGCCTTTTATGTGATTATTTTTTTTCTGTTTGGGTTCGGTTTGCAGGATTACACACGCTCCATATATAGACACCCACTCTCAAAAAAACAAATTCAGAAATTTCCTTGAAATGCCTGTTTTTATGATTGTGAATATCCCGTGGGAAACCTATTGTAATGTTACAGCAGAAACAATTAAATGGACCAAAGCAATGCAATTAAGGCAGAGGAAAAATAGGAAGCATGGAGACATAAACAGATATTTTTCCATTAAGTATTGTTTTGGGATTTCTAATATTTTCAAGACCTATAAGAAAATTGTAAGGTGTCACTTCTCTCTTCTGCATCTATCTGTAATTGAATCTAGGTCACTATTCTAAAGCAAGAAAAGTCTGCTTCCCACTTTCCTACATCAGGCTGAAATTTGGGGGAGGGACAAGGGTCTTGCAATTTCATTTAAAATGTAATGGTGGATGAACTGATAAGCAAATAGGGAAAAAAGAGTCTGCTTAAAAGAAAAAAAAAGGCATGGTTTTAATATGCTCCAGATGGGGGGAAAATGATTTACATGAGAGTTTATTTCCTCTTTGCTGATATGAAAGAATTACAGATACAAAACCCACTGATCTATAGAATAAAAAAAGAAAAGAAATGTTATTTTCCTGTAAAGGTGTCAGTTCATTTATATTCATTTAACCATCCATCCATCAATTCACTTTCTCACTCCTTGCACATTCTCTCTGGCTCTGTTAAACCTTCTTCTACCTATATACTTTGCTAGAATATGCAATGAAGTTTTTTCTTTAAAATAATGTGAGATTGAGATGCAATAGGGAAAGATAGGTAAAGAAGGAAGATTTTGTTGTTTTTAAGTATCCTTGATAATTTAACATTATGCTTTTAGGGCAAAATTTTAACCATATTCATCTTTCATTCTTGCTTCAGTTTGAGCACATACAGCGTGCCTAAAAGATTATATGCAGAAGATATACAATTATTTTTCTGTAAAATATGCATGCAATAAAAAGACATTTATCAGTTGAAAAACCCTCCGGTAACCTAGAAATGTACCAAAGGATGAATCCTTATGTTGGGTCAATAATCAATAATGGATTATTTCATTAAAATAGATGTTATGGGTAAGAACAAGTTCACATTTCCCTGATGATTTTCTGTTTGGTCGAGGTATGAGCAGCATCAACTCTTTTGTGTTAAAAGTTGCGGGTCTAACTAACTGTGTACTAAAATTTGCTCGTATCGATTAAGAAAAGAAAGGTGCTGTCAGTTGGGGGCTTCCAAGTGGAGATTACTCAAGAATAGGTTTTACTTTTCTTGAAATAAAAGATAATAACCAGCATGACACACTTTTTCCATATCCACCCCAATAGAAGGGTGAGGTAGTGTCAGCCCCTATCTTAATGTCACCTCAATGGATGATTGGAGACCTACAGACCTAAGTAAGAACGAGATCAACCATAAGCAGTTGATGATAGTTTTCACAGTAAGAAAAACAAAATGCATTCCCACAGGATGAAGCTTCTTCAGACTGAAGACTAATTCTTTTTCCTTTTCTATTCTTTCTCCTCCCTTTCCTTCTCCTTGTGTTTAGTTTCTCTTTATAAAATGTGAACACTATTGTCATCACAAATTTCCCTTACAGGTCTTCATAAATTATCAGAATCATTCTTTGTCATGTCGGTTTCTTCCTGGTCTCACTTCCTTCCACGATGATAATGCATTATTTTACTCGATTTTTAATTAAACAAACAGAGTATGAGACAAAAGGAGTCACAGTTTGGTAAGAAGTTGAAATGCCTCATATATGTTTCTTGCCTCAAACTCTATAGACTCATTTGGAATGAGTATGATATAACTCAGATGGATGAGAGGACTACTTTGAAGACATTTTAGAATTTCTGTTTATCATTGCCTCTTACCTTCTGGGTTCTCTGGAATGTTTGTGATACACCTAATGAGAAGGATCTGTTTGCTTTGAGTTATCTCTGAGAATGGAACTCAGAAGAAAAAAACCCGAAGGCCTGAAGGTGTGTCGTCTATACAAGAGGTGAGCTGAATTTTCCTCTGCCAAAATATACTTTTTTCAATGAGCCATTTACATATTTGTGTAAATAGGTTACACCCTGAGCGAATGGGAGCACCATGTGTAAGTACAAATGACTCCCTATCAGCTGCCGTGGCAGCGCCAGCTGACACGTGGAGTTCAGATCCACCTTGTTACCACAGACTTGGTGAAACTCAAAGTATCACACAGCTATAGCAGTATTTATGGTGAACATATAGGGTAGAGAGGATTTGAATCAGATAGGAGGTCAATTTACTGTCAAATTAACAACCTTTGCTCCTTTACGGATGGTTGAAGATGCTCCAGCATTTCTTGAAAACATGTTTTACAAAAAAATAGGTGAAATGAGTGATAATGAAGAGGGGTTTGGATTTTTTTACTTTAAGAAGAGAAATGCTAACGGCAAATCTAAAGCCAAGTCTTGTGATTAGGTCTCTCTCTGCCACAGCCCTGTACTTCTGCAGGTGGCCTCCTTTGGAGCTCTCTTAGCACATCAAGACTGCACATCTCTTTGGGTGCAGCCTCTTGCTCTCTCATGTCAACTCTCAGAGGACATTCTACAGGGACATTTTGTTCTTGTCCTCCATTTTTTAAAAAATGGAAACAGAAATTGGATTATCTCCACTGTCCACCAATGTGTAATGCGATGGACATCTGAGTCATTAAATGCACTGAGAGGAGTCCTTGTCCCTTTATGAGGTAACCCGGAGGCTAAAAGGTAAATTTGATTTGTGACAGACTGTTGCCAAAAAGAAAATTACTATTACGATTTCACCCTTCTTAGTTGGGGAAGGCTTAAAAGTAGAGTAAACTCAGAAAGAAAACAATTCTTTGGATTGAGACCAAAAGGGATATGTATTAATTTCTGTCTTCTGGTATCCTCTGAATTTCAACTAGAGGTCAAAACAGCATTCATTTTGTTAATAAGGGTTGATTCATGAACCCTTATTGTTAAACTTTCTTACTTTTCTGAATGGCAGCTAATCACCACTACCCAGGGGAACCCAGACCCCTTATGCTAAAGTTCCACACCACTATCAATGAAACACGGTGGGAAAAGGATGATGAAGGGAGTGGCTGATTAATCATAAAGTCCTAATAATTGGATATTAGTCCCCTACTGCTGGTATCAAGCTCACTCATATACTTGTTCAAAAGCTCTGACTGTCTTACTAGGAGAATTCCATGATACTGAAAGACACAAAATCAAGATTATGATCAGATGAACCTGGAAAACTCCCAGAGCCCAGTGGGAGCTGTTGTCTGTCATAGAAGCCAAAGTCTAGGTACCAAGCCTCAGACCATTCATTTAATGAAATCCCTGGCTTAGCTGCAGAAAAAAGAAGTTAGGGAACTTGTATTTTACCCCAAAGAGCATTGACTGTGCCTGGCTTGGTAGACGCAAATGGGTAAGATTTTGATCTCTTTGAAATTAGTGACTGAGAGGAAAGCCAACATTTAGGTACCATATCAGCTAGTGAATTAAATGAGATTGCTTTTTCTTTCAGTAAAATGTGTTTTAGGGATATGTTTTAATTGATTGTATTTTTTTTCCAGGACTCTGAAGACTTGTCTCCATCTTTTCTGGGGATATATACTCCGTTTACAATAAGAGAAAGCCACAATTGTTTATTAGATGGATGTTAATTGAGCACTCTGTCCAAAGAAGCATGTGAGGTGCCTCAGGTATTCCATCTTGTTAAATTCTCCTTAAAGCACCAGAAAGTAGGTACTGTTATTACTTCATTTCACATTGGAGGAAATTGGGGCTCAGAGACATTGAGTGACTCACCAAGGGCTCAAGGCCCTCACAATAGAACGTCATACTCATGCTCACTACTATCTAGAAAGTGAAGAACTCACTGGAGGTAGGTAAAGGAGGAGGCACAGGATCCACAGAATTCACAGCTGGGGATGAGACCAAAGATGAGGAGAAAATGGTTTCAGGGTAAGGAGGAGGAGCTGTAACACTTTCCCTTTCTAAGGTGGATGCATAAAATATGTGGAATCTAAACCAACCAGCATCTCCTCTGGATGGAGCCCTCCATAGGAGGGCCCATCACTGTGGATGGAGCCCTCTTACTAGCTGGGCCCACACTGCTTCAGCCTTATTGGCCCAAGTCACACTGGCTGCTTCTAAGTCTTACAGATACAGCCAGGGACTAGGGTATCACCAAGCTAAGCCGGAGTCATCACAGATTTGAGGGTCACACTCAGAGACACAGATTTCCTGCAGAGCCAACCAGATGAGCCCCCAGCCCTTTTCAGACTCATTTCATGGTGCTTATTCCATAGGGCCCCCAATGCCAGGAAACTTAGCAATTGAAGGCATAGTGTGTTGGGAAGGGAAAGAAGAAATATTTTCCCAAATCCTGTTTCTCATTCTCCTGCCCCTAGTCAGGTTTAGTAAATCTGTTACCCTTACTGTCTCCCTGAATTCCTAAGCCAGATTATTTAAATTTGCTCAGCCTTTGTGTCTTTGCCTTAAGATGAGAACAATGGTTTTTGCTAGCTCATCTTGCATTGAGCACTTGTATACCAACCATTGTAATAGCAAGTGGCTTTGCATTTCCTTGCTAATAATCGTTTGTATCTGGCACATCTTTCTGGGAAGATCAAAGCTTGCCATAAGAAAAGTTACTGAACACAATATTCATGTTTAAGGCCATATCCAATATCAGAACATTCCAAAGCCTCTCAGTTGCCCAGTCCCTCCTTTGAGCACAACTTTTACGTAACTGCTCAAAATTATGCTCTTTTACTCCTTCCTCTTCTAGCATTAGAATTGCACCTTCAGTTGGAATACAAATGATTCCTAACAAGTCACATTTAAAAATAATGATAATAATAGTGAGCAGGACTGCTGAGGACAGGACACTGTGGATGTCACTCATTCATAGGGTCACCAGGAGTCAGAGGTGACTCAACAGCATGTAACACACAAACTTTATATTTTTCTTTAAGTTGACTCATTTCTTTCACTTTAGCCTCATTTTACATGAATCATGAGTTAATTGTGGTAGTTGAAATTTAAAATTTTTCCTTGTAACATCATACTATCTCGAAGTCACATTCTTTGGGAAACACTGATGTAAAGTGCTCACTTTACCATGCAGGAAAATGAAGAAAGAAAAGAGGAGTAAAGGGATTTGTCAAAAGTCATGCAGCCTGACAGCAGGAAAGGTTAGTCTGTAGCCCAAGTCTTAGTTGTTGACCCACACCCTTTCCTTCTATTTCTCTCATTTTTCTCGGAGGCTAAAAGAAAGCAGTAGGCAATCAGCACTTTTTCTCATGGGAGGAGGGCATGAAGATTTACCAGGTTCTCCAGAACGTTTTAATGCTTTCTTGGTAATGCCTTATCTCCTTATTCAGAATGTCTTCAGTCTGTTAATTATATTGTACAAAACCTAGCACATTTCCATGGAAATTGGGGGGAGTAGGGAGTCGAGGGGATTTATGGGAAGGAAGGTCTGAATGGGGTTTGAGAGCCACATGCTCTAAGGTTAGCTGGGCAGGAAGTGGTAAAAATGGAAGAAAAAGGCCACTAACTTTAAGCAGGCCAGGCGTGGCCATTCCCCAGTATCTCTGTGCCTTGTAAAGAGGCAGCAAGTGAATGTAGTCTCCTGAGTCAGCAGAGGTCCCAGCCCTGGCACACCACCCCAGCTGCCTGACTTCTCAGGGTATGTTTTACCTTGTGGCCCTAGAGGTCTGAAATCTTAATCTGTGGCCTCACAAAGTCTGAGATTGTTTCCAAAATCATGTAGCTTGTATCCTTGTGTTTATTACTCTCAGCACAGATTCCAAAGTAGCCTTCAGGAAACGTTCAAAAAACAAATAAATAAAAGCCAGTGAAGTAGGTTCTCTCCATGGAAGGAAAAAAGCAATCTGCAAATCAAGTATTTTGCTGCAGTATGCTACTGGTTTTCGTTGTGTATTCTATGGTAGGGTCTGACATCTTCTCACATACTACGTTTTTCCTTTAGCCACATTTCTCATTTGGAACTGCTTTGTCGCTCTAAACCTCCTGTGGTGCTCTACTGCTGTAATGAATGTGTGACTTCCAGGCCTCTCAGCTTACCCCACTTCATATAGTTAACTCACTCTCAAGCAGTCCTCAGGACACTCTCCCTGTAGCTATTTTCTCAATTTTACACAAGAAACTGGAGCATTGTGAAGTTAAATGACTTGTCTACAGTCACAAAGCCAATCGGAAGAGGATCCGAAACTCAGGTCTTTTCCGTCCCAGTTTGGGGCTCTTGCTGTCACCCTATCCATCGACCTGCGTCCTCAGCATCTCTTTCTTTCAACTTCTGCAGCGATAACTCATTTATTAGGTCTCTTCTACCTTGCATTTGTTTCGCCTTTTGGATCTTTTTCAGGCATCAGATTGTCATTTTGGTTAATCACTTGGGTGTTAGAGTCAAATCCTCGAGACCTGAATCCTAGCTCTGCTGCTTGCTAGCTGTGAGGATTCTCTGTGCCTCACTTTCCTCATCTGCAAAATGGACATAGAAGTAATGCTATCTTCTTTTGAGGACATTATGGTTGCAAAGTGCTTAGTACTGTACTACACACTTAATAAGTGGTGGCTATAATTTTGGATTTATTACTTATTTTCTTCCACTTAAAAAAAATCCATTTTTCTATATACTGGGGTTGCCAAAAAATGTATACACATGACTTGTATTCATCTTTTGTTATCAGTATATATTGAGTATTATAATTTTAATACAGTTTTTTCCTTTCTTAAAATGTGTATACATTTTTTTGGCACCCTCTGTATTTTTATGATGAATGAGAATATCAACTGAGGGTCTGTTTTGTCTACCTCTTTAAAGTGATGTCATACCTTTTCTTTATAGAATGACACAAACGGCATACCCAGACTTTTCTCTCTTCCCATGTGGCTACAGTTTGCCCATCATTATACATGTTATTTCTTTTCTTTATAAGCACAATTCGGGGCAAAAAACACAGTCTACAAAGTTTTAAATTGACAAATCTTGTTTCCTCCCAGTTGTATTGAAAAGAAAAAAAAAATCTCTCCTGTTTCAGAAACACTGGCCTCTTTGGTAGCTGGGAGTTGGAAATGGCAAGGAGGATTTCAGTGGGTTTCTTAGCTCCAAGGTCAGAGCTAACATTACCCATTTCCTCTGGCTCCCACATCCAGCATCTGTCTTCCTCCTGTCTGCAGGACAGTCCTTTTATGTCAGGGCATCCCTGAGGCCCCGCCCCTTCTTTCTGTGCTCTCAGTCTTCTTTCCCAGAGTCAGCCTCTGGGAACCTGACCCAGCCATGCTTTTCCCTCCCTAGGTCTCACTGTGGTCTCCCTTCCCTCTCTACCTCTTATTCCAGTTTCCTCCTCTTACCTTCCCTCTTACACCTTCCTCCATTCAATCCATAGTCATAGAGTGCTAGTCACATTTAAGCACTTTGGGGCACTAAGGATTGAGAGAGAAACAAGGCCAACTCTTGGAGACTATTGTCTTCCCTTTAGTGACGTGGAGGACTACAATTCCTGTTCTGAAATCACTTTTTTTTTTAAGCTCTGTCTAGTTTTCTACCACTCACGACCTGTATATTACAGGCTATTTACTATACCTTTCAGAGTTGGTTTACTCATCAGTTAAAAAGGGTATTAAAATAGCAATCCCAACACCTTGCCACAGATGTGTTATAAAGATTAAATCAGTTCACTTGTGGGGTGCCCAGCTGAGTGCCTGGCACATACTAAATGCTTAGGAAATGTGCCAATTGACATTAAACTGTATTATTAAACTGTATCAATGTGGCAGAAACCAATGGAGTGGGCTACGTTATGAATTCAGACATTTTTATTTCTGTTTTTCTTTCCTATGAAATTTAAGCAGGAAAGCATATATATATATATATGTGTATATACATATATATATACACACACACACACACACACACATATATATTTAAAGTCAGTTATCTAGTAATTGCTTATACAACCTAGAGTCTCTTGATAATCTCTTCATGTTTATGTATAGACCAAATAAAATGTCATAATAAACCAAAGGAGAGGGGTTAGTTCACAACAGGGTTAGCAGTTTCAATCCAGACAGAATGGGGAACAAATGTACAAGAACTTACTAAATTCTAAAGTATGTGAGAAACCTTTGAGAGCTTCGAGGTCAACCTCAAATTTTCATGTAAAAACAAGGACCAGGGAGGCCAAAGTGCCGTGGTCAAGGTCACACAGGGAGGCATGGCAGAGCAAGGTCTTTTGATGCCTACAGCTATGTGGGCCCCACTTCACTATACTGCCATGACACTGGATGAAAAAAGGAAAAATGTAGTCCATTTTGTTTTGAGCCTTTTTGATACCGAATAATTTTTTGTGCCTGTTCATCTATGGAGGCCTCTGATGAAATGGTCTATGAGCTTTTGTGATGGACAAGCAGGTGCAAATGCATATGATAATGAACACTCTTACTCCTGATACCTCAGAAGAATAACGACCTGTATATACGCTACCTACTCTGTGCCAAGGACTTTGTGTTTATCCTCTCATTTCATCCTCATGCCCACTCTTCAGAGTAGATGTTATTCTGCCCTGAGGAAATTGAGGCTCAAGGAAGCTAAATTTGCCCACAGTCCTAACAGATACCAGATGGTACTGAGATCTCTGTGTCTTCAAGGAACATGTGCTTTTCCCAGAGACGTGCTGCTTAATTCATGCTCAGACTGACTTCTCAGGAAAATGATTAAAAAGTGAGGTACAAAGTATGGAGGAAAAAGGACCAGAGGGAGAGAGAGGATAAAGACGTTCTGGAGAACCAATACAAGAAGTCTTCCTGGAAGAAGTAAGTTCGTAAAACACTGAGGGAAAGTATGTGTGGGGGAGGGGGGAGGTGAGGGGAGTGTGACAACAAAAACAAAAAGTCTTGCTTACAAGTGGGTTTTTCCATACTCAGTTTTTGTGCTAAATAATTTTTAAAAGGTTTGCTTTCTTTAAGACTATAAAGTAAGGCAAGGCTGGCTTTATCACTCAGCATAATTTCTGCCATTCATGTGACATTCTTTGAAAGACAAAAGTATAGTTGCTGAGGGTCGAGGGTGGGGAGAAGACGTGGCTAAGAAAAGGGGGCAGCCACAGGACATCGTCAAGTGATGGCCCTATTCTGTATTTTGACTGTTAGCCATGGTCCCACCAATCGGTACACATGTTAACATTCGGAACTGTACATCCAAAAGGCAAGTGTACTGCATTTTCCTACTGAAAACAAAACAAAATGTTATGAAAGAAGTCACAGCAACTCATTGGCGGCACTTGGGTTTTGTTCACAAGAATACCAAAGTATCTAGTTAAATCGGCCCAGTCTTTGGTCTGTCATCCCTGATTCCTCTCACTGCACAGCCTGATGTCCAGCTGATGTTGCTATGGTACTTGAGGGCCAGGGGCCTGTCCACATAAGTCCAGGCTCCAACTCTTCCACAGGCTCCACCCTTATATCTGAGCAGTTGGAACAGGAGTGGGTGGGGATGAGAGTGAGGGGGAAATCACAGTTAGGTGGCAATGTGCATCTTATTAACAATGTCTATTTTTTGTAAGAGACTTTTATCAGCACAGAGTATGGATGACATTTCCCCTTAACCTGTTACTTTCTGAAACTAAATATAGGTAAAGAGATTCTCTCAAACACGATGTTACTCTAAAGTAGCATTAAACCCTCTTGCAACTATAATAGCAACTGCTTCCTTTACTGAAAACCTGCTCAAAGTACCGGGAATTTTCTCTCTCTGCATTGTTTCATATCATCCTCACAATTATCCTTAAAGGAAGGAAATTAAAGCTCAGAGAGGTGGAGCCACAAGCACAAGGCCACAGGGCTGATCCTTGACAGAGCTGCGGTTTTAATCTTGGTCTCAGACTCCAGGAGCTGGTGTCGTTCCTCTGAGCTCCAAGGGCCACTTCAGCTGGGTTTGCCCTGTCCTACTGAGGAGCCAGCCCTGCCCCACCTCTTCTCCTCCTCAATCCCACCACTGGTCACCCCATTTTCCACTTCGCCCACTTGTTCTCACCACACCCCAAATCTGATCCCACTCTCACCCCTCCCCTTAAATGGTTTGTCCCTGCTTTGAATCCATCTACTCCGAGCCCTCCCATCATCCTTCACCCTGTGCTCTGGGAACCACCTTCATTAGCTTAGAAACAGGGAAGAAACACAGGAAGTTGGAAGATGAGCTGCTGGTTCTCCACATAGTCATCCACGCTTGTCCTTACAAACCTTGTATAAATGGTGGGCTGGTTTTATAGGCTGTTGGCTTGGAATCACTGGTATTCTCTCTCGTTTTCTTCATAGATATGAGTGTTGGAGGGAGCCTCAGCCCTTAACTTGTCCAACCTCTAGGGCTTACAGAGATTTTGTGGGCTGACCCGGGAATGCAGTCATCACAGAGATCTGTGGTACTTGACCTGTGTGCATCAGCAACTGGGAACTTGTTAGAAATGCAAATTCTCAGGCCCCAGCCCAGACTTACTGAGTCAGACATTCTGGGGGTGGGGCCCAGTACTCTGGGTTTTAACAAGGCCTGCAGGTGACTCTAAAGCATGCAAGAGTTTGAGATCTACTGATTTAGACCAGTGCTTTCCAAACTGTAATGTACATAAAGATCACCTGACGACAGGGTTGCCAGAATTAGCAAATGAAAATACAAGTATACGTATGGGACATACTTGTACTAAAAAACTTTTCACTGTTTATCTGAAATTAAAGTGTAACTGAGCCTCCTGTTAATCTGGTAACTCTGAGTATTGTTTTAAAGCACAGCCTCTGATTCACTAGGTCTGAGGTGAAGCCTGAGAGTCTGCATTTCTAACAAGCTCCTAGGTGATGCCAGACCTGCCAAACCACGCTGATAGCAAGGATCTAGAGGGACTTGTTAAATACAGAACCCTGGACCCTCCCTCAACTTACTAAATCAGAATGTCTAAGGGAAACATTGACTGGGAATATTGGAGCCAAGGGACTGT